>NC_058134.1:242252242-242284650 GCF_016433145.1 Gracilinanus agilis
TCTCTTCTCTTCTCTTCTCTTCTCTTCTCTTCTCTTCTCTTCTCTTCTCTACTCTTCTCTCTTTGTCTCTCTCCCTCCCATATCCTTTTTTTCTCTCTGAATCTCTTTTCTCTCTCTCTCTCTCTCTTTATCTGTTTCTGGCTCTATGTCTCTCCCCCTCCCCCCCCCATTTCTCTTTTTTCTCCATGAATCTCTCTCTTTCTCACACACACACTTACACACATTTATTAACAAACTTTACTTAAAATGTTACCAGTCAACAAAAAAGTTTGGATGTTCTATGGAGAAGAACAGGAGCAAATGAGGGGGAGGAGGGAGGTAGAAAAAGTGATGGGAGTTCTGAGGGATTTATGGAAAAGAGCACTACCCACATTCAGAGGAAGAACTACAGGAGAGGAAACACAGAAGAAAAGCAACTGCTTGAACCCATGGGGTTGAGGTGGACATGATTGGGGATGTAGACTTGAAACTACCACACCAATGCAACTATCGACAATTTGGAAATAAGTCTTGATCAAAGATACATGTTAAAACCAGGGGAAATACGCATCAGCCATGGTGGGTAGAGGGAGCTGGGGGAGGGGGGGGGAGAGGGTTGAAGGAGAAAGAGCATGAATTATGTAACCATGTTAACTTTTCTAAAAAATAAATATTAATAAATGTTTAAAAAAAGTGATGGGAGTCAGCATTCTCAATTAATTTAATATATCCCTCAAATATTATGGTAAAAAATATTCCAAATTTAATGGCCTTATGATATAAGCTGAGGAAATGGACTATATCATCACTAGGTACTCTAACCCTTCTGTGCTTGAGATTATTTCACTATTTCTCTCCAAATATATATATTTTTAAGTTATGGAGAAAATAAAATCTTATTTTCCTGGAAACAGTCATTTGTGAATATTACAATATAACTATTTGCCCTTGATTTTACCTTTTTTTCATCTTCAGTCTTTGAACTCTTGCTAGCAATCTTCCAGTCTCATGAAAATGTCATGGCAGCATTCTCTGCCCTGAAAGTTGCCAGCTCTGCTTCAGGAAGGAGTAAAATTGACTTCCTTTCCCAGACAGCAGCTCTTGGGATCTTTAGCAAGTAGTTGTTGAGCAGAGGGTTGCCTGAATCTGAGTCAATAAACAGATAAAACCTTGAGAGATGCACTAGCAAGTGCAGAGACTGGGGGGACTTAATTTAATACAAGCAAGCAAATTATAAAAATGGCATGCTCTAGAGACAAGCGATAATTCTTAGCAATAACATAAAAGACACAGACACAGAGACGTTCCTGGAAAAAAAAAAAAAACATGGAATTAGATTGCAAATTTTGGTATTGACTGCTACTCTATCAGAAAAAGAAAGATGGCACCAGGAAAAACAGAAAAACCAGGCAACTATAACTGTACCAAATAAACAAAGGAAAATGTCTCTAAGAGTTCCTTTCATTTCCCAAGAGAATTCAGACTGAAAGGAGAAATACAAAAAGTCTCTAGAAGGAAGAGAGAGGGAAATGTGGTCTCTCATTTAGGCCGTAAGGAAAAGAGACTAAAAACTGGTAAAATTAAAAGAAAAAAAAAAAGGAGTGTGCCTTTTCTCTGGGTCCTTCAGGTACTTCCAGTATGGTTAGTTCTGGTTATCTGTCTTCCTAGAATCTCAAAAACTCTTTTCTTTTGTTTCTTTTGATTAGTTGAGGCAAAAATTAAACTTCTTCAAGTTCTTAGTCAGTGTTGAGAATCATTGGTGGTGCTGTCTTAAAAAAAAAATCAGTTTTGAAACCTGGAAGGTCTAACTCTGTTAACAATATGAAGTCACTTTCTTAATCCAGTCACTTGACTCATTTTTGTTCCCTTTCCTAAAACCTGCTGATTTTTGTAGAAGCAGCATCACATGTCAAAACAGAAAAAAAAAAACTGGAGAAGGGATAAGTTGTTGGCAGTTTGACCTGAGACACAAGTAAGCTATGTCAAGTAGAGAGAATTTGTAATTGAAGCTGGAAAGCAGAGTGCTTTTTCTTCATTTATTTTCTTTGCTTTTATTCACAACATAGCAAATGTGGAAATGTTTTTCATGACTTTGTATGTAAAATGGGCATCAGATTTCTTGCATCCTTGATGGGGGAGGAATATGGTGGAAGAGAATTTGGAAATGGAAAAGTAGTAAACTGAAAATTAAGCTGGAAAAGGGACAACAAATAGATATGAAATGGAACAGAACTGCTGGTTTTCTCAGGTTATCTATCTGTTTTCATTGGTAGCAAGAATAGACCCCACCATTTGAGTACCCAGTATTGTATGTAAGAAATTGGCAATGACATCTAATAGGACTTCTGGATATCTATCTTCTCTTCCATAGATCTGTTCTTCTACTTCTCATGAATATGCTGAAATACAATGCACACTTCAAATTCTGGAAACCAAATCTTTAAAGTCTCTCCCTCTGGTTCAGTGATAGCTTTTTCCTCTTACACATATTCCTTAAACTATGAGCAAATGTCTCACACAAGGGCTTTGATTGTTTCAAGGAGATATAGAGGTCCCATTTACATTAGTTTAAAATGTTATGAATGAAACCTATCCCCACCCCTCACCCCTTTATATTTGTATCACAAACCCTTGCTCAGTGACTGGCATTTAAAAAATACTTGAATGATTTTTGAGACAAGAAGCATGATGAAACTTTCCCTAATCCATCCACTATCATGTCTACTCCCCCAAACTAGAACTGATTTCTTTCCTTTCTAGACACATAGCACTTGATTTTGTCCCTCTTCTATGAATTTGATATATACTATTTTATACTATGGATATTGGTGGATATTTTGTGTCTCTTCCCTCCCTCCCCTGGCCTCTTTGCTTAAATGGACTCTTTGAGGGCAGGATATATGAATTATTCACCTTCATATTGACTTGAGTACCTTGAACAAAACAGTTCCCATTTATATAGCTCTTTAAAATGTACAAAATGTCTTTCTCACAATAATCCTGCGAGCTGATCCCTTTGTTATTATTCCAACACATAGAGGTTGAAAGAGATTAAATTACTCCTTCTGTGTCATAGAACTAGCAAGTATCAGAGTTGGGACTCCAAGCTAAGACTCCAGATCTAGAGATTTTCCCATTATACCATCCTGCTCACTTCTCATTTCATGTGTCTGTTAAATAAATAAATGCATGAAAGTTTTAGCATGCCTTGAGTGTTACAGGTACTAAATAAATTCTCACTGAATTCAACTATCCCTTACATTCACTGCAACCTGGTACATATTAGATGCATGTCATGTGTTTTAAAAAGAGGAAATTATCCTCTTTTTTCTCTTCTAACATCTATTGAGGCAGAAGCTATTTGGTTATAGAAAAACAGCTGCTCTGACTATGGGAGATCTGTAAACAGAACATCCATCATGATCAGCATCCAATGGAAAATGAACCAAAAATGGACTCTATAGTGAGACAAAGAACACAACTTTCGAAGATTCATAAAATCTATTTAAATGTACTGTGGACCCATGATCCCATCAATGAAGGTAGTCCTCCCACTGCCATCTGAGTAGATAGTAATCTATCTACACATTCTTTTCCTGTACAATCCTTGTCTCTTCTCCCAAGCATGTTACACAATACCCTAAGTACTAGAGGCCTTACTTTAAGTCTTTTTGCACTTCTTTAGGACCAGCATCAGACTTGGGCTGTCCATCTGTTGTCACTCACACTCACTAGATGACCAATTTCAGCAGTCCATCTGTTTCCCTTTGTTCTTGGTTCCCAGCTAGTTCAGCTTCTTAGGATCACACACAAAATGTAAATTGTAATAAATAAAGTCATGGACTTGGGGTCAAAATAAATAGGGTTCAGTTTTGGCTCAGACCCTTACTAACTGTGCCTCTTGAACTCAATGTCTAATGTCCTTTCTTCATCTGTAAAATGATGGAGTTAAATTTGATGGTCTCTAAAGTCCCTTCTAGCTCTAAAATCTGTGATCTTACTAATAAATAATGCTTATAAAGATAATACTTGTAAGGTGTTTAGCATGATGCCCGGCACATAGTAGGTTAATAAATATTTGTTCCTTTCCTTCTCCACCCAAACTAGCTGTGTGACACTGAGTTGTCTCCTTAACCTCTATACTTCAGGCAACTCCCTCAAACTTTTAATTTCTTTGCTATTAGTGAAGGGTATTCCCATCCTAACCAAAGGATGTTCTCCATCTTAACAAAATCCTTCCTGTATACATTCCTATATTTCTTTCACCAATTTTTCCATGTAGAAATACTGAGTTATAGTAGTGAAGGCAATGACTGACTTAGCAACACCAAACTTACATTATGTCCCTCATCACCCTGGAAATATGAACAGGCACAACCATTCTCCTTTCCTCCTAGCTACAATTGCTCAGGCTTTTTTCTCCCCTCATCTTACTCTGCACAAGCTGCCACCTGGGATAGCTTTCTTCCTCACCAAATTCCTTGTCCCTGCTTCTCATTATTCCCAAAAGCTAGTCTAAAATGGAGAAGAGAGAGTTCACTGACAAAGCTAAAAATGATGAAGGGGAAGAGAGGGAGAAGACATCCCCTTCTCCTCTCTACCATCTATCTCTATCCTTAAGTTAATAACTCCGATAATAGCCACTATATTCCATATGGATTGGTCATTTTCATAAAGGTCAGCTTCTGGCATCGCATACTGTGTTCTGTAGAGTAAGAATTAAAATCTTGAGAGGCAGTATACATTAGATTTAAGTTAATTGATTAATTAGTCTCTCAATAAAATCTAAGCTAGCCAGTAGACTCCCTCCATAACCCAAATGGATGCCAAGGAACATGAACAGAGGAAAAGGGGCCAGCAAAAGAAAGAGGGGGTGGGGAAGAGATAATAAGGAAAAAAGACTTGTACAAAAATATTTATAGCCACACCCTTTGTGGTTGCAAAAAATTGGAAAATGAGAAAATGTCCTTTGATTGGGGAATGGCTAAATAAATTGTGGCATCTATTGGTGATGGAATACTATTGTGCTCAAAGGAATAAAGAAATGGAGGAACTCCATGTGAACTGGAACGACCTCCAGGAATTGATGCAGATGAAAGGAGCAGATCCAGGAAAACATTGTACACAGAGACTGATACACTGTGGTACAATCAAATATAACGGACTTCTGTACTAGCAGCAATGCAAGGATCCAGAGCAAGGCTGAGGGACTTATGAGAAAGAAAACTAACCACATTCAGAAGAAGAACTTTGGGAGGAGAAACACAGAGGAAAAACAACTGCTTGAACACATGGGTTGATGGAGATATTATTGGGGATGAAGACACTAAATGATAACTCTAGCCCAACTATCAATAATATGGAGTTAGGGCTTAATCTATGATACATGTAAAACCCAGTGGAATTGTGTGTCAGTTAAGGGGGGTTAGGAGGGTTTGGGGTGAGGGAAAGAAAATGAAACATGTAAATATGGGAAAATATTCTAAATAAAAATGAAAATGAAAAAAAACATGGGGGAAAGAGCCCAAGGACCTCTGGTACATGGCTTCCATACCCCTTGTAACCTCATCATCCAATCCTTCCCCTGGACATCCCAAGACATTTCTGAGTGGTAAATATTTACAGAGGCAGTGGATTTAGATACCCCATCTCCTTCCTCATTATTTCATCACAGAAAGAAACAGATCTCAGGAGGATGCCAGCATTCCCTCTTCCTCCTCACCATGTGGCTGGAACACTGTAGCCTAAAATGGTATCTTGAGTTGGCTAATTTCATCACCCAAGAGAGTTCTTGCTTACAGATAAAGAAGGACCCTGTCTGCAACAAAAACCAGCCCAGTGAGGTTCCCTGGGGTCTAGGAGTACATTATTTTAATTTAGAAGCTGGCTGACCTAAGCTCAAGGTTTAAGAAAGGTTTTGTTTAAAGAATCATTACAATTCAATTTTAATTTTCCACAGCAGACATAAGGGAGCATGACTCCTGGTTGGTGGAGAGACTGATGCGAACGGGGGCTTTGTAGAAGGTGGATACACTTTAGAAAACTAACTAGAAAGTTAGTAAGAAGAGGCAAATGTGAACTTTTCAGTGGTGGATGAGAAATATTTCTGGAGCTGCAGATATAGGGGGAAGTTAGTCTCCCAATATGTCCCTTGATTTCCAGTACTTGCCACCCTAGAGACTGCTAAGAACCATTATGAGATGGTTCTCTCCTTAGTTCAAGTGAGCAATTATCTTGCTCCCAAAGAGCTCACTTACTATCGTGTATTATTTGCTCTGTTCTAATCTGTATATGGTCCACGATTTTTGTTTACTTCTCAGTTTAACAAAGAAGTTTACTTTTTCAACTACCTTGATCATCTTTTGTGTAACTAGTGTTTGGTGAAAGGGAACAAAGGGAACAAGAGTAAACTATTACTGTTCCTTCAGAACAATTAGGGGAAGTGATTGATTCTGCACCTCTCCTCCTGCTAAAGTAAAAATATGGGAAGTGTAGGATAGGAATATAACTCTAGCCTAATATCCAGAGGTTTGCTGGAACCAGCTCCTTTCAGCTCTTGAGAGCAGATTGTCAAATTTTCTGTGTGAGCATTTACGCCCTGGAAATCAGCAAATACTAAAAATTAGGGCATAAATTACTGATTGACCAATTACCTCCAATTTCCTCTTGGAGCCAGGAGATGGAGGGAGAGATGGCACATCCTGGATGATTCTGGATACTTCCTTTCCCTCTCCCAATAGATTACCACCAATGTATGCAGTACTATCCTCTCCTCACAACAACCCTTGGGATGGGTCCTATAAAAATCTATCCATGCCACTTGGATAAAATATGTAAGCCAACTCCATCACCTGGTGGATGGTCATCCACATCTACACAGACCTTAAAACTTTAAAAGCATGTTAAAGCATTTAAAGAAAAAGCATTACAGTATTTAAAAGTAACAAAATACTTTAAAAGTACTTTGTTAATCTTAAAAGTCTATAGAAATGTGGGTTGTTGTTATTGTAATTTCATTCTAATATTAGTCTTACCACTAAGTACCTCAATTATAGCCTCTATCTCCTAAGGAGCATCCCCAGACACCATCCAATCTCCTCTCTCCCTACCCAGAGTCACCTGCTCCTCATAATAGAGCCTTTACCATCTGGGACTGAGAATTTCCCTCTGAAGTGTAAATACATCTTGCTTCAGTCCTTTGTGGTCTGCTTTGGAACCCCTGTGGGTGACTTTGTCTTTCCTGGAAGATTGGGGTTGGGGGTAGGGAGATGGCATGCAAGGAATGCAAAAGGGGATCCTTTATCCTTTATTTTCCTCCTCTCAAAATTAACAGCACAAAGATAGAGGAAATTTTTTTAAATAAAAAAAGATATGCTGAACTGTTAAATATAATTCCATCCTGTCTCACTTAAGTAGGTAATCAACAATGAAAAATGGGGAATTTATTGGAATAATCATTTATTAAGCTCCTCCTGTGCCTGTCACTGTGCTCAGTACTGGGGAAAGGGGATACATAGAAAGAATTTTTTTAAGTCCCCATGCTTGGTCTCGGTCCCTTCCCAGCTGTGTGACCCTGGGCAAGTCACTTAATCTCAATTGCCTAGCCCTTACCCTTTTGCCTTGGAACCTATTCTTAGTATTAATTCTAAGATAGAAGGTAAGGGTTCACAAAAAAAAAAAAAAAAAAAAAAAAAAAAAAGGTCCCAATACAAGCAGCTAGGTAGCGCAAAGAATAGAGTGCCAGGCCTGGAGTCTAGAGGACCAACAATCAAATCTGGCCTCAGATACTTCCTAGCTGTGTGACCCTGGGCAAGTCTCCTAACCTCAAATGCCTAGGCTTTGCTGCTCTTCTGTCTTAGAACCGATACTTAGACAAGAGGTAAGGGTTTTTTTAAAGGAAATAGAAAGCCCCTGTGCCATAAGAAATTAGGAATGCATGGGATGCCTAAAAACCTAGGAAGAACTGTGTGAACTAATGCATAGTGGAGTGGAAAGAATCATGGGAACAACTTATAACGTCTATAGTAACTGAAAGGAAAAACAGGCCCTTCCCTCAAGGAGCTTGTGTTCTACTGGATGCCAAAAAAAGACATAATTCTATAGACAAGTTTGCCGAAAGTAAAGTGGGGGAAATCTTTTTCAGGTCTGTATTCAGGCTGTTTTCCTTAATGGACCTGAGAGAAGGAAAATCGGGGCAGACACCATGCAGGAGGAGGGGAAAAGGAAAGGGTTAAACATATTTGTATCCCTGAGGGCTGTGGAATAAAAGGGAAAAGGGGGACTGAGGGCTTTCTGGGATAGATGAGTACCTCCAGAGGTTTCTACCTGCAAAGGGACCCAGCTCCTCACAGTTCTTTCCTTCCAGATCCCTAGAAGGATCACTTAGCCCTATAATGCCTTACTTCCCAGCTGCCACACTGCCTAAAGTACAACCACCTGCTTCCCAGTGGGAGCCCATCATCAATGGCTGGAAGCTGGGGAAATTTCCATTTGTACCACCCAAGGAGTGAAGAGGGTCACAGAGAGGAGAAATTGCTGTCCCAGGCTAGCAAGGAAAAATGGAATTCTTTTCCAGTTCTTCATCTGTGATCCAAAAGCTTTTGCAACACTAGCCCTTTGAAATATGGAAATTGCCTATGGTTCATTTATAGCAGTGGTTCCCAAACTTTTTTGGCCTACCATTCCCTTTCCAGAAAAAATATTACTTAGCCCCCTGGAAATTAATTTTTTTATTTTAATAGCAATTAATAGGTAAGATAAATGCACCTGTGGCCATCACCGCCATCCTAGATCGCTGCAGCACCCACCAGAGGGCAGTGGCACCCACTTTGGGAATCACTGATTTATAGGGTATTTTTTTTTTAAACCCTTACCTTCTGCCTTAGAATCAATACTAGGTATTGGTTCAAAGGCAGAAAAGTGGCAAGGGCTTTGCAGTTGGGGTTAGGTGACTTGCCAAGGGTCACACAACTAGGAAGTGGCAGAGTCCAAATTTGGACCCAGGACCTCTCATCTCCGGACCTGGCACTCTATCCATCATGCTACCTAACTACCCTAGTGGTTATGGTTTTGAGAGTCTTGCCCTCCTTCATTTAAAACCGTTCTTCTATGACTCAGATGTCTCCATGTTTACCTTAAATGTCCTAAAGAAAATTTTTCTGTAGGGCTCCATCCAATGACCTGGATTCTAATCCTGGCTCTATCTAGTAGCTATATGACCTCAGACACCAAAGGTAGATGATCAGCTCAGAAAAATGGCTCAGCAAGTCCTCGTACTCAAAGTGATAGTCTTCCCTTGACAGTCTATCCACCTCACTTAAATCCAATTCACATGCAACTCAAGACATCACCCTGGGACGTCATGGTCATTTTTAAAAATGAGGGACCACCACCAACAACAACAGCAACATGATACAGGGACATAACTAGAAATTTTGGTGCCTAGGGCGGGCAGCAGAAAACCCATGCCAAATCAACTTTGTAATTCATAACATTAAAATTATAGAAAATAAAATTAAATCAATTTGAGTAGAAGTTGGGATTAGTTAGGGGGAAATTATTATATCATATATATTATATAATAGAACATATAAACTAGAATTATGTCCTGCCTACATAGAGGTAGAAAAAATACTTTTTATGGACAAAAAACTCAAGAGAAGTCTATATTTGTGTGTGTATATATGTACATATACATATATGTGTGTGTTGTTGCCTTATATGTTATATAAAGTTATATGTTATAAGCTTTATATGTTAATCTGTTAAGAATAAATCTGGATATAATCATGTCAGGGTACAGGAGAGGGAAGGAGCCCTAGGAGAGGAAGAGAGAGAAGTGAGAAGAACCTAGAGTGCTTCATGGCAAGGGGCAGACATCAAGATGTGGCATTCTTTGTACATCTAAGTTCTTCCCATGGGGAAGCAGGACTCCTCCTCAAAGTGAGCACCCTGGGAAAATGCCCCAGTGACCCATGGTAATTAAGCCTCTGCTTGCATGCCACTTATCTAAAGACAGACCAGGAAAGAGAGCATGATCAACTCTAAACAACTTAATATTGCTACTAGAAAGACTCAGACCACATATTTTTCTGCAGCAGCTCAATACCATCAACTGTATGAATAGAAAATAGCACCTCAGGATGTAAAAAGGGCAAGGAGGATTCAGTTGTCTCAAAAATATAGGGAAAATTAACCATATGTTTTCAAGATTATTTGTGGAGTTAAATTCAAAAAAATCTTTTCTGATAAAGGGGAAGAAAAGAGTTGAGGTAATTTTTTACAGGATTGGATTAAATTGCTCACATAATCAATGATGTACTGAGCAACCACAGTCAATGCATATTTGTCGTTTGCATTATTATTTGAAATAAAACTAGATCCCTACAGAAAAAAAGAAAGAAGGAAAATAGCACCTCAGTTGTTAGAGTAAATTTTAAAAGCATTAGTATATTAGGAGATCTTCTTGGATCAAGTCCAGGTGAGGGTAATGAGTTTAAAAGAGAGAATGAGTCTTACTGGGGAGTGATCCTACAGCATCCTGCCCAGCCCATGTGAGTCCAGAGCCTCGGGATGCCCTGAGCCATGGGATGAAGGAAGGTTAGAGCATTTTTTCCAGTTTTGGAGTTCAGTCATTTCTGCCCAACACTTCGTGACCCCGTTTGGGGTTTTCTGGGCAAAGACACTTGAGTGGTTTACCATTTTCTTCTCCAGCTCATTTTACAGATGGAGAAACTGAGGCAAACGGGGTTGGGTGACTTGTCTAGGGTCACACAGCTAGTAAGTGCCTGAGGCCAGATTTGAACTTGGGAACTTCAGTTTTCCTCACTCCACATCCATGGAGCCACCTAACTGCCCTATCGTTTTTGCCAATATGTAGTAATAATTATGCTACAATTCCACAATATTGCTTGCTCTTTTCCTATGTTCATACATACATATAAAGTTCTTTTTCTAGGATCATGGATGTAGAGCTATAAGGGACCCCTAAGGTCATTTAGTTACATCATTTTACTGACAGGAAAACTGAGACTCGGAAGATTAAATGACTTATCAAAGGTCACACAGGTCATAAATGACAGAGGTGGCCGAAGAACATATGTGCCTTTCCATTACACCGTATTTCCTCCTTTTTCCTGTCCTTAAATCCAAGAAATGAATGCTATATTGTTCAAATGAAAGATGTGACCTTGAAAAATCAATGGAACAAAAATGACTAGTTTAACATTGTTTTACCACTACTGCCTGAATAGAGTTTGGAAAAGAATTATTCTCTTACTTCCTGGGCAATGCAAAAACCACTGAAAAGGTATTCAAAGATTTGGATCCTAATCCTGATTTTGCCACTTGTTAGCTACAAGATCTTAGACAAACAGATATGTTAACTAGAAATTTTGATGCTGAGGGAAATAGCATAAAACCCATGTGAAATCAACTTTGCAATCCATAAAATAAAAATATGCAAGAAATTAAAACAAATTCAGTTGAGTGGAATGGGCTGAAGGGAAATTGTTATAATATTGGCTTTGAGCTGCTGAAGGAGTTTGTGGATTAAAGTCCTGTATCCTTTAAAAATCCACGCCATGGGACAAAACCCAGCTGCTCTGCCTTAGGTATGATCCTGTGGGTAAGTCAATAGACCTTTTTAAATCTCGATTTTCCCATCTATAAAATGGAGACAATAACTCCTTCCCAACTCATGGGGACTACATCAAAGGAGACTTTGGAAAACTTGAAGGAGCTAAATAGATGAAGTAGGTTTCTATTTGCCCGGTAAGAGGCAAATATATATGATCAGTGCTCTGGTCCAGATCTGAGCCCTTTAGACAGTGTCTCTTTCATCTTGGACAAAGGAGACCTTAAGTACTTCATAAAAGTTAGGCTGACGTAGTCGCCATGCTACTGTTGACTTCCTCAAATTGGCCCTCATATGGCTAAGGATAGAGAACTCCCAGGTGAGGAAACTCCCCGAAATGCTAACAGGTCAGTACCTTCCCTGAACCTTCGAGTCCTACAGAGCCATCTGGAGAAACTTACTCAGGATCAGACAGACAGCCTGTTCAGAGGAAGGACTTGAGGACAAATCCTGCTGGTTTGGGCTCGATGAACTTCATGTTGCATCATTCATTCCTATTAATAGTAAACAAATGATGACTGACATTTTTCTATTACTTTTAGGTTTTATATTTATTTATATATTGTATATTTTCAGCATAATGTATAATATCTGTTTTATAATATGTTTTATATAAAATACAAAAATATATCATGTATTTTATGTTTATATATTTGCATATTTTATAGCACATTTCATTTAGGTATTAATACATAAATTTATATGTAAATCACATATCTAGTTGCATTTTATCTATTTGTATTTATTTTATATATAAATATGCATATATTTATATATTTTTATCTATTTATAAGTTATAAATTGATATTTAAATTTTTATATATTGCTCTAAGGCAACATAAAAATATATAATATATAATAATATATATAATATATAATAAAATACACAATACATAAAAATTTAAGACAACCTTAAAGCTTTAAGGCAATATATAAAAATATATAATATATAAAAATTGAAGGCAGCCTTAATATATTGCTTTAATGCAATATATAATATATATTATATATGTAATATCTAAAAATTTAAGGCA
The DNA here is from genome assembly GCF_016433145.1 of Gracilinanus agilis. Lineage (NCBI taxonomy): Eukaryota > Metazoa > Chordata > Mammalia > Didelphimorphia > Didelphidae > Gracilinanus > Gracilinanus agilis. The sequence goes on from NC_058134.1 coordinate 242,264,891, forward strand.
GCCTTAAAGCATATATATTGTTTTAAGGCAATATATAAAAATATATAATAAAACATATTGTATATTATATATATAAATTTAAGGCAGCCTTAAAGCAATATATAAAAATTTAGATATGAATTTATAATATGTAAATGTAAATAGATACAATATCTAAAGATGATCATCTTTAGATATGCTTTCTTCATTGATCTCTGGGAAACAGATTATTATCCCATTTTGTCAGAAGAGAAAACTGAGGCTCACAGAGGTTAGGTGACTTGACATTGTCCAGCCATAGATTTCTCCTGACTCTGGGTGAAGCAAACCTCTAGGCATGGAGTTGGTGAAGGGCATGAGCCAGACTTTGGAGTCACAGAATCGATGGGTTAAAGTTGGAATAGCCCAGGATGCCATTTCATCCAGCCACTGCCTGAATAAGAAACTCTCTGAGAAGTGGTCATCCTGATTGGGCTTGAAGGCTACCAGCGAGGACCAGCCCTGGCCGTCCCAAGGCTGCCTGCTCCCCTTTGGGGCATCTCTCACGGTTAGGAAAGGTTGTACCTCATCGAGCCCAGATCTTCCTGGGCAGCTTTCACTGGTATTCTGGCTTCCGACACTGGGATCCAAAAATAACAAGTCTAATCTCTCTTCTACATGACAGCTTCCTTAAAGACAGCTCTCATATCTCTGCTGAGGCTTCTCTAGGCTAAATATCTGAAAGGCTCCTTCAACTAACCCTCTTATGTCATGACCTCAAGGATGTCTGGACACTCTCCAATTTATCCAAGTCCTTTTTTTTTTAAAGCTCTTATCTTCAGGCTTAGCATTGATACTAAGTATGGATTCCAAGGTAGAAGAGCAGTAAGGGCTAGGCAATGGAGGGTAAGTGACTTATCCAGGGTCACACAGCTAGAAAGTGCCTGAGGCCAGAGTTGAACCCAGGACCTTTGACTCCAGGCCTGGCTCTATCCACTAAGCCACCTAGATGCCCCTATCCCAGGCCTTCTTAAATCAAGACACCCAGAATCTAACATGATACACCAGATAGGCTATGGCTAGGGTAGAGGACAACAGGGAGCCTTATAACTATCACCTCTCTAATCCTGGACACTTGGCAGTTCTTGAGGGCTCCTTGAATCCATAAGATGATGGGTCTAAAGTTTGAGGGAATCTCAAGGGTCCATTCAGTCCAACCTCCCATCCCCTCTGCCATTTTACAGTTGAGGAAACTGAGGTCAGGAATAGGAAGAGATTGGCTCAATGTCATGCAAATTGGTAAGGAGCAGAGGAAGCCTCTAGCTCTAGAGTAAGCTCTCATCATTGTATCAGGAGAGCCACAAGTCCATGCCCTTTCAAGTTCTTTTCTGGCCCTGGAGTCGTTGCCTTCTAAAGCCAGTTTCACATTTCACATTAAACACTGGATTTTTAAAAATGGGTTTTTGTTTGTTTTTTGTTTGGTTGGTTAGGTGGCTGGTTGTTTGGGGGGACTCTAAATCCCAGCAATCCACTTTCGTTCTCACATTACATTCTTACGTTTGTGTGTGGCCCTGCCCCTCGCTCTCTTTTACCCTGATCAAGCTGGGAAAGCGGGCTTTATACCAGGCAGGAGAATCCACACACTTGGGTTTACTTTTTGTTAGATATTAGGCTTGAACTTCTATTTCTTTTGGTTTATTTTCTTCCTACTTCATGCGATTATTAATAACTTTATAAAATATAATATTTGGAGTTATTGGATATTAATTTAAATTTTACAAGGGTTCCTATATTCTAATGACATATTGAGTCTGCAGTTCACTGTCTCCCTTGCCTTTTTTGAAGATGAACGAGGGACAGTGGTTAAGTGGATAGATGGCCAGGCCTGGAGATGGAGGGGATCCTGGACTTCAAATTTGGCCTCAGACACTCCCTAGCTGTGTGATCCTGGGCAAGTCACTTAACCTCCATTGCCCAGCCCTTACTGCTCTTCTGCCTTAGAACCAATACACAGTATTGATTCTATGACAGAAAGTAAGGATCAAAAAAAAAAAAAGAGAGAGAGAGAGAGAGAGAAATGGCTATGTCTCTTGCATCTTATATAAAGGAAGTTGATGTTTTAAGCCCAGGTATAAGATTTCTACTTTTCTTTTTATTAAGTTTCATCTCATTTGGTTTAGTGGGCATACCAGTCAAGGCCTTTTGGATTCTGACTTTGCTATTGCTTGAAACCTTTTTTTAAATTCAGAATTAGGGAAGTATGCCTTCCCTGCCATTATCTAATGTGCTGATAAGAATGTTATACAGTGGGGAGCTATACAATAAGACTTTACTGAAGATTCCTTTCCTACTTGACCTTAAAGCATTCATGATTATTCTTTAGGTCAGTATTTGACCAATATCAAATCCACTTAATTTTCAATCATCTAACCCAGTGATGGGCAAACGTTTTAAAGAGGGGCCAAAGGAAAGGAAATACTCATCTGTCAGTCTGTTTCTAAGGCAGCTCTTTCAAAATTTCATTGTATTGGATCCTACTCATTGTAATCGTCAGATTAGGAATAATGTCTTACAGCCAGATAGAACATTTAGGGGGCACATCTGGCCGCCTGGCCATAGTTTGTCCATCACTGATCTAACCCCTTTTTCTTTATTTTTTTCCATAAGAATAGCATGAAAGACTTTGTCAAATACTTTGCAAAAATCCATTTATGTCCAATCCAATCTATGTCCAGGTTAATTCCATCCATGTCCAATCTATTAATTAGCAACACGTTAATATCTAATCTACTAGAAGAAAGAAGAAAAAAGTCTCATCCAAAAGCGAAATGGGATTAGTCTGGCCTGACCTATTCTCGCTGAAGTTATCAACACTTCCTTTTCTAATTGTTCACCAACCATGACTTTCATAAGACATTCTAGAATTGTGCCAATAGTCAAAATCAAATTCATTTCTCTGTGATTTGCAAACTCTCCTTTTTTCCCCTTTTTTTAAAAACTCAGACAACATTTGTCCTTGTCCAGTCTGTTTTACCTTCTCCGTTCTCCATGATCTTTCAGAGAATACTGACAATGACTCACATCTACCCATTCTACTGGCGTGCAAGCATGTAATTCATTTAGGGATAGCAAATTAAGCTCATTAAGGACAGCTAAGTTCCCCTTTACTGTATCTCCTCATCTTGGGTAGCAATTTCCTATTAGTCATTTTTTTGTTCTGTGCTTTTCAGACCAAACCTCTCTCTCTTTGGCAAAGAAAACAGACGTAAAGCAATTATCTGCCACCCATTATCATCATCCTGTACAAGCCAAGCTGTGGTACTATTCCATCTAGAATACTCTTCTTTTCCCTGCTTCAACTTTTCTTTTTCTTTTTTAAACCCTTACTTTCTGTCTTAGAAGCAACTCTGAGACAGAAGGGCAAGGACTAGGCAAACAGTGAAGTGACTTGCCCAGGGTCACACAGCTAGGAAGTATCTGAGGCCACATTTGAACCCAAGTCCTCCTAACTCCAGATCTGGCACTCTATCCACTAGACCACCTAACTGTCCCCCTTATTTAGCTTTCCAAAAATCCTTGAATTAGTGTTGAATTTCTTGGTTAGCTTCAGCTCATTGTTTGCTTTAGGACTGCTGACATTTATTATGGGATGATTAAATAAAAAAAACAAATGAGTGAATCAATGAAAAATCAAGTACTTTGTTCAAATCACTATGCTGTGGGTCTTGGACTCATCTTCCATAAAGTTTGCCAACCCCTTTATGTAGATGTTATCTCATTTGAATTTCACAAGAATCCCATGAGAGGGGTGTTATTGTTATTATCCCCATTTTGCAGATGAGAAAGCTGAGACTGAGAGAGATGACCTGTCTTGTTCAGGATCCCATAGTGTCTCAGGTAGGACTGAAAGCTAGGTCTATTTTTTTTAACCCTTACATTCTGTCTTGGAATGAATACTAAGTATTGATTAATACTAAGTATTGCCTAGCCCTTACCACTAAGGCGGAAGAGTGGTAAGGGCTAGGCAATGGGGGTGAAGTGACTTGCCTAAGGTAACACTTAACTAAGGTAAATCTGAGACTAGATTTGAACCCAGGATCTCCTGTCCCTAAGCTTGATTCTCTATCTACTGAACCAGCTAGCTGCCCTATGTAAGTCAGATCATCCTCCATTTCTATCCACTTTCCTCCCTAGTTGCCTGCTATCCAAATCATTTAAAAATCTAAGTTAATTTGCAAGTTTCCTGTGCATCCACATTGGTCTCTTCAAGCAGCTCCCTGCTTTTCTGCCTTACTGGAATTGCTTCTATTTATATCTCCGGAATTTCATTTCTGAGAGCTTCCCATCCCTCTTGGGTCCAGCCTCTCGTGGATAATCATTTTGATCCTTGGTAGGTTACCTATGCTTTCTGGGGAGCTTTTGAAATTTACTTCCTGCAAATCTCATATCCATGCCAGATTGCGTGCAGCCCCCTCCTCTCCTACCCTCTGGATTCTGTGGCCCTCATTTCCCATTGGCAAGTTCCTCCTAGAACCTGCATTTTGAGGAAAGTCTCAGAATAGCCATATTTCTTTCCTCTCTCAGCTCTGCTTCTGGCTCTGGACTTCGTCAACAGCACCTTCATCTTCCTTTCGGCTCCCTTTTATATGTTGTCTTCCCCCCTTATAATATAAGCTCTTCTTTGCTTGTAATTGTGTCCCCAGAACATAGCAGCTAGATAGCATATTGATAGTACTTCAAGGCTGGCAAAGCACTTTGTAAATACTATCTCACTTTATAATCTCCACAACGCTGACAGGCATTTTTACAAATGAGGAAACTGAGGTGGAGTGACAATAAGTGCCTGCAGCCACATAGCCAACAAGGGTCCGAGGCAGGATTTGAACTTTAGTCTTCTTGGTTCCAGCTGTCTATGCTTAGCAAAGAACCTCACACAGAGTAATCACATAAATGCTTGTTGACTTGGCTTTTCCTTCCCTCCTTAGCATAAAGTCTTTTTTATTATTATTTTCTTATAATAAGACAATTATATACTGTTATATATATATATACATATGTGTATATATGTAATTTCTTTTAATCCTTAACTTCTGTCTTTTTATCAGTTCTAAGTCAGAAGAACAGCAAGGGCCAAGCAATTGGAGTTAAGTGACTTGCCCAGGATCACACAGCTAGAAAGCATCTGAGGCCAACCAGGTCCTCCCAATCCAGGTCTGGTCTCTATCCACTGGTGCTATCTACCTTCCCCCCTGAGCATAAATTCTGAGATATTCTAATCATTCCTCTGCACTCTTGACAAGGTTCTCATCATTTCTACCCCAGAAACCAATTCGTCCTTATTGGTAAAAATCAGGTGCAGAAGACAATTCACCTCCCATGGGTCCTTCCACTTCTTGAAGGATGAAATTCTAACTCAGCAACCCTTCTCCACTTTCCCCTCCATGGACTTTTTAAAAAGCTTTTTGACAAAGCTTTTAAAATTTATTTATTTATTTAAATTTAGATTATATTAGTATATTTCTAGTATATTAAAATTAAATTAAAAATTTCAAAAAATGAATTTTAAAAAGTTATATTAAAATTAAAAATTTAAATTATAAATACATAATTTAAAATATTTTTAAAGCTTTTTAATATTTAGCAAATGTGCCAAAGTTTGAGTAGCATTTTCAATTTGATTTCCCTTCTAAAAGGGAGCATTTCATCTCACTCATGGGGAATATCTATCTATGTTTTAAGTTTATGTCCTCTTCCCATAGAGATATTTCAACAATGCTAAGAGTCTAATTCTTCTGCCAAGAAAAAAGAGCAAGTGCTGGGTTTATCCTATTGTCATCAATCTGTAGATTTAGAGCTTAAGTACCCTTAGAGGTCACTGAGGACAACCCTCTTATTTTTAGATGAGGAACCTGAGGCTCAGAGACGTTGAGGGACTTGGCCAAAGTCATCCAACTAGTAAGGTGGGAATGAAACCTCCATCTTTCTGACTCCAAGACCAGTGTTGTCTGTACTTCCCCTACAGTAGCTCTTTAAGGTTTAAATAAAGGGAGAACATGTGGCCCTGGCAGAAGAGCTAGGGAATTTCTCCATATAATTATTCCCCTTTCAAGTTCCCAAGGATGTATAATTACCCGAGCTGCTTTCAAGGCACCTCAGACAAGTTTTCCAAGGCAACAATGAGAGCAGCTACTGCCTGTGAGACACTGAGTATCCAGAGAGATGGATAAGCACAAAGGGTACACTGGTTCATGCAATTTGAGAGTTGGAAGGGAATAGAGATTCTAGCCCCCTTTGAGTCTACTTCCCTCACTTCCATCAGCACCAACAGATCAGGTCCCCAGAGAGTGACTGACTGCTTTTCTCTTCAGGATTTTTGGGTAACCTTAAAGGAATGGGGATTCCAATAATGCTGATCAAGAGCCCATCTAAGGCTTGGTCCCCATTTGTTATCAGCCGCACTTAGCTTTTAGAAAGGACATTTGCTACTGTGTAAGAACGATATGAAGATTAAAATTAATATACAAGCACTAAGTATTATATTTTTTAAAGTTTATTAATAATAACTAATGTAAAAAGCTACCTAAACCACCCAGCCTGCTTGCGAAAGAAAAGAGGAAGAGAGAGGTGGAGCCTCAGAACTTATACAAATGTGACCAAGCAACATGGTGGAGAGATTAAAAAAAATTTGGGGAAATACTAAGGGACTTGTAGGGGATGAAGATAAAGGGTTCAAAATTTCCATTTATACAGGCATCTGTCATGTGTAAGAACAATTTGCACAAAAATATCCCTCCCTCCTGGGACCCAAGGGATGGGGGGAGCCTCCATGTTTAAAAGTAGTAAAGCACACATATAGGGAATTCATGTAGCAAATGAGTAGTTCACGATTCCTTGTTACAGGAAATCCTTTTCTCTCTTTGTAGAATACTTGTGAAATTCCCCTTAGTTTAGTTTTTGGCCAAGCTGGGAAGATCAATGGCTTTCTATAGTCCTTAGCTATAATCCTCTGTATCACAAGGGCGTCGCACACTCCCCAAAGCTGCTTCCTCTCTCAAGTGTTTGTCATTGTAGTCTGCAACTGTGTTTAGCCATGGTCATCTTTAATGTGTGTCTCTCTCTGCTCCCATTTGGATGCATTGTCTACTGCCGTGTCCAGTCTTTGCAATAACATGGCAAACTTTTTCCTCCTCTCAAGAGAAGTCCTCTTTCAGAGGCTTGTCTCAAACTGGAATCCACATTTCCCAAAACCAAAACCAAAACCCTCCACTACTGATCTATATCCTTCTGTACTGAGTCAACCACGGAACTTCTTCTGGAAATTAAAGCCATCAGTGCAGTGACAAGCCCACTCATTTATCCAATCATGCCAATCCTTTCCTAACCCACTCACAGAAATTCATTTCCCACACTGAGATCATAGAGTTGAAACTTTCCTGTTCATGTATTTTAAATAATATCAAGCCCTCGTTCCAATTACTTATCATGGATTGAGTTGGGGGGGGGGGGGAGGAGGAAGGGATTGGAGCATCTTCCTTCCAAAGGTCACATAGCAGAATTGAGAGCACAATCAATATCTCTGGATGCCAAAGCCAATGCTCTTTTCCATTCACACTCCCATGAAACACCTATTTCCTAATACAAAAATAAAGAACAAAAACAAAATAGAAATCTTGAATCATGCCATCCACTCCTGAGGTTATTTCAGTTAAAAAATGAGAATCCTATTTTTTACTCTTCCTATCCTGACTTATATACACAATGTATAGTTTACCTGGTGGGAACATGACAGAATATCAAACAGGATCGTGTATATATCATGTTTTGTAAACCTAACCCATGCCTGAAATGTTCTCCTTCCTCATCTTCACCTCCAGAATACCCTGGCTTCTTCCCTGTCCTAGCTAAGCTCTTGTTTTTTTTCCAGGAATCCTTTCCCAATTCCCTTTTAGTCTAGTGCTTTCCTTCAGTTGATCATCTTCATTTTATTCTATCTATAGCTTTTAGGTACACAGCTGTTTCCATGTTTTCTCTTCTATTACACTGAGATGTTATCATTGAGTTGTTCAGTCATGTTCAACTCTTCCTGATCCTATTTGGGGTTCTCTGGTCAAAGATACTGGAGTAGTTTCCCACATTCCCTTCTCCAGCTGGTTTTATAGATGAAGAAACTGAGGCAAATAAGGTTAAGTGATTTGCCTAGGGTCAGACAGCTAGGAAGTATCTGAGGCCAGATGTGAATTCAGGAAGATGAGTCTTTCCAACTCCAGACCCACCACCCAATCCACTGGGCCCCCTTAGATGCCCCAGTGCTTGGCACAGAATTAATAGGCTCTTAATCAATGTTTGTTAGCTGATCTATTGGTTATAATAATTATCATTATAATATCTTTTTTAACCCTTACCTTCTGTCTTGGGATCAATACTAAGTATCAATTCCAAGGCAGAAGAAAGGAAAGGGCTAGGCAATTAGGGTTAAGTGACTTGGCCAGGGTCACAGACCTAGGAAGTGTCTGAGGTCATATTTGAACCCCGGACTTCTCATCTCCAGGCTTGGTTCTCTATCCACTGAAGCACCTAGCTGCCCCTATCATCACTGTTTGTTAACTGATATATTGATTGCATATAGATTTATGATTATCATTATTATGTATTATAACCTCTTTGATGTGACTTGAGGCACTTCAGAAATGCTCATTAATTAAAAATATATGTGCTTTATCCAGGTGACCGGGGTCATAATTCCTTCTCTGTCCTATTTTAAAATGCAAATACTCCTGAGAAGAGTAATACTTTAAACACAGAGTCATTAAAGCCTTGGAATAAATTAGTTTAGAAAATGCTATGGCATGACTACAATGGGCGAATTGGCAGACCTGATAAGTAAGAAAGACTGAAAAAGAAAAGACATGGCCAGCAAAGTGGGCAGATCTGAAACCAAACTTGCCTTTTTCACAGGGTTGGCCTGTGTATTTTTCTAGAAATCACTGATGGGGAAAACTCCCAGTTATTCAAACTCTTAACTAATGAAAATCTTCTACTATAAATTAGAATCTTAGATCCCTGAATCACTGAGATGGTAAATGAATTGCTCCAGGTCATATAATCAATATATACGAGAGACAGAACTTGAACCGAAGACTCCCCAATTACAAGACTGGGACTTCACCCACTAAAACAACCTGTCTATGATTCTCCATATTATGAGCCCCTTTAGTATGCAGAGAAAAAAAAATGTCTCTTCTTCCAACATTCCTTGGAAGGAGCTCTCAAGTTGATCAGAGTACAGTTGGCCAACACTAACAGGGTACCGTCAGACCAATGTAGCAACAGGAGGAAGGAACCCTGGGAAGGGAGAGAGGCAGGGACCAGTTATTGAATTTTTCAGTATGAAATTTTAAAATTAAGAAATTAGCCAGCACTACAAATGAGGTCTTGGTTTATTGTTTTGTTGATTGTCTAGACTAGATTAGAAAATGATGCAGAAAATGTTAATAATGTAGATTATTAATGTTAATATGTTAACAGTGTAGATTAAATTTAAAAGTCAATCAATAAAATAAATTAAAAATATAATTAAGCATTAACTATATGCCAGACACTGTACTAAATAGTAAGAGTAAAAAAATAGTATAAGATAGTCCCTGCCTTTGAAGAGCTTACAATCTAATGGGAAAGACAAAATGGAAACAAATATGTACAAAACAAGTTTTATACAGAGTAAATTGGGTATAGAGTAAGCATGGGCTTGTTTTTAGGCAATAAGAAATGAGCCAGTAGACCGGGAAAGATTGAAAGTAAGTGAAAGAATGGGGATGACAGAGGGGGCAATTTTTTGGAAGTGATTAGATGGAATGTGACCTCTTGAACAGTCTTTCCTAACACAGTTAGGCCACTTCACCACGTGAGGCTGGAATGAAGGAGGAGAAAGTGACAGAAGGCACTTGAGTGATAGGAGATGAGGAAGAGAGGAGAGAGGGAATTCTCAGAGAATGATATCATTTTTTTCCTATAAGATATGAGGCAAAATTCTCAATTTTCAGAGTAGGGGTCGAGAGCCTTAGGAGGTATGAGGATGGAAGAAAGAAAGGTTTGGAAGAACCACTGTGGAGAGTGGTAAGGTCAGTTGATAAGAGAAGTATAGTAGGATTAATGCCTAATAGCAGTGAAGGCCCATTTGAGGTACTATTACAAAAATTTGTAATGGATTCAGTTAGAGTAATTGTGTAATTTTCTCCACCCTCATTCAGCAGCACGAGTGTAGTAGTGAAGTGATAAATGGTAGGAGTGAGACAAGACTGAGATTTGGCTGGACATAATCAACGACATGAGAAGAAACCTGGGGATTCAAGAAAGGAAGATGGTAAAAAGTTGAACTAGTTCACCAAGAGGTCAAGATGGGGAGGAGATGAGAGAGGGGCAAGTACAGAGGAGATGGCTTGGGAGAAAATTGAGAAGTCAAGGGGATTGGAGGTTAGAGTGAAATTGAAGACTAAAAGTCAATATATTATAGTTAGATAAAGGGATTTCAGAATCCTTGAACAAAGATGGTACATTTGGGGGTGATGGCAAGATCAAAGATACGACCATCTTTGTGGGTGACTGGGCTTAGGTAGAGGAATAGCTCATGGAAGGTGGATGGTTAGGGTATTTGATGTAGAATCTATATGTAGGTTGAAGATGAGGGCAGTAGTTGGGAAGGACAGAAAAACTGTGAGTCAGGTATTGAACTCGTTAAGGAAGGAGTGTAACCTGGAGGTTTATAGACAATAACTAGCAAAATTTTGATTGCTACATGAAGAGCATGAACTTCAAAGAAAGAGAGGCGGTGAAGAAAGGAAGAGATTCTGGAAGTGGCAATGGGAAGCAAGAAACAATCCAGTTCTCCAAATGAGCCAAGAAGAATGTGTAAAGGCATAGCCAATCCTGGGAATAGTGGCCAGGGAAGAAGAGTCATCAAAGAGAAGTCAGATTTCAGTAGGAGCTAGTATATGGAAGGAGTGAAGGAGGAAAAGCTTTAAGATGAAGGGAATATTTTGCCTATAGAACAGGTATTCCAGAGGGCACAATGTATCCATGGGTATATTTTTTTCCCCTCAAAGCTGATTATTAAACATTTATCAGCACAACCCTATAAAGAGAAATAATGGTCATAGAGACAAGTTTCTCTCCACAAGGACAACACTTACATGGAAGAAGGGGAAACATTACTTTTCCGCGGTGATCCTTTGTGCATCTAAGTTCTCCCCAATAAACTGCCTTGAAAAGGAAGCATACCCCATAAAGAATATGCCCTAGTTATCCATGGTAGTTGCGGCAGCCTCAGTATCTACCAAGACCCCCACTATGTTGACTAGGCTCATTCCCCCACCCCAGCCCTCAAAAGACCAGAAAGTTTTTTCCAAGACTTCATAGTTCTGAGAGGCTAAAGCTTGAGGGTGATAGCACTTCCTAGTCACCGATGGTCATAAAAGAGGTCAACCCATGAGGAATCACTTTCCCTGACTTTTCAAATAGCTCACAAATGTCTAAATCACCACTCCTTACAGATCATAAGCATTTCTGTATGGAAATGAGAGGGATCCATTCTGATGGGCTTGAACCAATGCTGTATCCTTGCTGAGTATTCCATTGAACTATAAGCTTCTTGAGGACAAGAACTGCCTTTTTGTCTTTCTTTGTAGTCTCAGCCCTTAGCACAGTGCCTAGCATATAGTAGGAGCTTTTATATATATACCTTTACCTTCCATCGTAGAACCAATACTGTGTCTTCTTTCCAAGGCAGAAGAGCAGTAAGGGCTAGGCAATGGAAGATAAGTGACTTGCCCAGGGTCACACAGCTTGGAAGTGTCTGAAGCCAAATCTGACCCAGGACCTTCTGTAAAGGTACAGCCAATACCGGAAATAGTGACCAGAGAAGTTGTGTCATCAGAGAGAAGTCAATTTTCAGGAGCTGGAAGATGGAAGGAGTAAGAGAGGAAAAGATCTAAGACGAGAAGAAGGGAATATTTTGCCTATGGAACAAATATTCCAGAGTGCACAGTGTACCCATGGGTATTTTTTTCCCCCTCAAAACTGATTATTAACCAATTGAACCCTTCAGCTGCCTCCACATAGTAGGTATTTAATAAATGTTTGTTGACTATTGACTATCTTTCCTTATTATTTAGCAACTGTTCTCTTTTTACTAACTTTTAGAAGGTTTATGAACCCCTCCTTTTGTTCCAGACCCAAATCTGAACTAGTGTACTAGCCTCGCCTACAGCATGGTTAAGCATCAGCCTTGTATGCCACTTATCAAAAGCGGGACAAAGAACAAGAATGCAGTCAGCACAAAATAACCCATCAGCACTACTAGAAAAACTCAGAATGTATTATCTTTCAACAAGCAGCTCCATAATATTCTTATTGATGGAAAGCAGCCCTTTGGATATTCTAACCTGACTTTGGATATTCTACCTTATAACTCAATCATTTCCCTCTTTGCCAAGAGCAAAGTTTGTACTGAATAAAAAGCAGATCTCCACTGAGGTCTAAGAGCCCTTTGCAGAATGTGCCCAAGTATGGAGTTGGAGATGTGTGAAATTCATTTTCAAAGAGCATCTTCTGTGTAGATATTTGCGGAATTTCATTACTCGAACATTATACCTCGGGCCTCATTCTCAAACTGAGCATTCTTTCTTTCCTCTCTCATCAGACAGGATGTCAGCAGAGTGTGCTACTCACGGGGGCCTTCCTCTGATCACAGCCCACATTTCAGTGGGGGGCAGCTCCTAAGCCAAGTTCTGAAGGTAAAGTGTGTTTATTTTCATTAACACTATGACAGAGAATAGATTATATTTGGTCTCTTCAAGTGTTGTTCCTCCTTTCTGGGGATAGATTCTCATTTTTTTCCTTTTGAAGTTTTTTCAGGAAGTATCTAAGAATATAAACTTGGCATAAATTTACGCTATCACTTTGTAATGTCAAATGCAGACAAATGAAGCTAGAAAGAGGTCTGGATTTGTGTCTGGGGAAACACGGATTCAAATCCTACCTCAAACACTTCCTAACTAGATGAACCTAGGCAAACCATTTAAGCTCCCTTTACCTCTTAGCTTTAATTTCCTCTTTGGTAAAATGAAAGGATTAGATCAGAGAGCCTATAAGTTCCCTTCCAACTCTAAATTTTTTTTTTATGGTCCATAATCATTAATAGTTATAGGCAGGGGTATGATAAAGCTGGCTCATACCAGTTCCCATGAGCCAATTATTAAATTTTCAGTGTGAGCATTTACAGTTCAGAAATTGGCAAATGTTACAAATCAAGGTTAAATTTATTGTCTTGTTGACTGTCTAGACTCTAAAAAGTGATGAAGAAAATGTTAATAATGCAAATTAAACCTAAAAGTGTGCTATAAGTATACTGTTTTTTTGACACATCGATTGTTAAACATTTACCAGTATATCCCTGTTTACAAGCAACAACATTACAATTCATAGATCTTAAATCTAGAAGGGACCATTTTTTTCTTTAAAGACTACAATTAGCAAATTGACTTGAAGGTTTTCTACCATATGACCTCAAAGGACATATGATCTCACTAAAGGGATCACCCTTGCCTGGAACAGAGATGGCAATTTGTCTGTCTCATTCATGTGCTCCCATCAGTACCATCCATTCTCAATGGAGCCCATGGATTGTCCATCTCTTGCTCATGCCTGGTGCATCTTCTTTTTCTTTCTTCTTTTTTAAAGACCTACTTTCTGTCTTAGATTCTTTTCTAAGACAGAACACAAGCTCTGGGCAATTGGGGTTAAGTGACTTGCCCAGAGTCACACAGTGAGGATATTTCTGAAGTCAAATTTGAACCCAAGTCCTTGCAACTCCAGACCTAGTGCTCTGGTCACTGACCTGCCTAGCTTCTTCCATCTTCTTTTTCAATTATATGTTTCTAGGATGATATCATATTCACCATTTTCCCATGTTTAAGAGGCAATTTCTCAAAGGCAATTCAGACACTTCCCTTATATTCAATTCTAAGTCTAACACATTGTCCACTTATAGCATCTCTCCAAGACGCATTTGTTCATGGATGAGTTTCATCCATTGTCTGTCCACCTGCATCTCATAGTCAGAATAATAGACATTCTTCATTGTACTTGGTTCTCCTTCATAGATAGAGATCTAGAGGATGTTCCTTTGAATGTTCGAGACTGTTGTTTAGGAGTTTCTCCAGCATTTCAGAGCTTGATATATACATGTTACATGCACATAAATGTGATTTACATGATGGAGATGTGTATATATATGTACATAAATAAGTCTATACATTTGATTTCCTACCTAGCCAAGAAATTGACAATGTGATCAGGAAAACAAGACTTACACACATGAAGGAATAGCAAATCATACAAGAATTTCTGTTTGCAACTTTCAAAGAAACACAAAGAGAATTCTTGGAAAGAGACTTTATTTTCACTGAAGGGCCCTGGAAGAATTCAAGGTTCAACCTGTCCTTCCAGATCTGAGAAGAAGGCGGCAACTTTGGTGGTGCTAAAGGAGACTTTGACTTTGTTTTTCTCATAGCTGACACATTGGAAATAGTTATTTATCTTTTTCTTTTGTCTTTATAATATAATAATAAAACTATAACAGTTTCAAAAAATAGTACAGCTATTTATAGTCTTGGGGTAAAAGATTATAAGATGACATAGAGAGAGTTGAGCAAACAATTATGAGAAAAGAGTTTCCTCTCATTTATTTAATTGTATATGAAAAAATTTTGTAACCCTAAAGTGCTATATAAAAAGGAAAATTATTATTAAAAATGTGAGGCAGAATAGTTGGGTTTGAACCACAGATTTATCACTTATTATTCATGTGATTAAAATGGGGATGATGCAAAATGGTGTTGGGATGGAATAGGGGTTATACTTGGCACTCAGAGATTAACATTCTGAAACATATCAGATGCATTGGCTGTCAGTGCAAGCTAATTGACAAAGGGGCACATATTTACAGAAAAGATTGACCTCTTGGACATCTGGGTAGGAATTGAACATGAACAAACCTCTAACTAAAGCAAAGGAGAAAGATGAAAGATTGGATTGCCACATCTTCTAGGAAAAGGACATGACAAGGGGAAATGCTTTTCCAGACATGATTCTGTCCAGTAATGAAACCTGGAAGAAAATAAAGATTCTATTTTTGAATTATATTTGAGAACTAAAGAAGAGGAAGTTGGGTACATCTTAACATGCTCAGATTTGGGGGGAAAACTTTTCATAGTTTAGAGAAGAAGTAGCTAAAACCCATGATGTTCATTAAATTCTACAAAGAGACGGGTAGGTAGGTAGCTCCTTGGATAGAGAGCCAGACCTGGAGATGAAAGGTTCTGAGTTCAAATGTGGCTTCAGATACTTCCTTGCTATGTGACCCTGGGCAAGTCACTTATTCCCAATTGCCAAGCCCTAATTGCCCTTCTGCCTTGGAGCTAATATTTCATATCAGTTCTAAGATAGAAGGTAAGCATTTGTCATTGCTTTTTTTAAGTTCTGCAGAGAAAGTTGCCCCAAAAGGAATGGGAAGTTCTAAAGAATGAAATTCTGGAGAGAGAAATACTGAGAAAATTTAACACTAGCTTGTTCAGACAGTTTTGGATCATAAAGCAAAGGATCTCAGTTCTGAACCTCTGAATGGCATCTCTTTGAGATGATGGGTGGAGGCCTCCCTACAGTGCTGAGAGATGCTGTACTAGGGCTGTGCAGCTGTTCTAAAGACCACATGGTGACTCCTGGCATCTGGAAGACCCACCTCTGATCTGGACTGAGGTCAGCGTCTGCCAAATCAGAAGAGCATCACAGATATCACAAGCAGCATAAAATTGGCCTGGGGAAAGGAAGTAGGGCTCTTTTGCCTCAGAACCACAGAGAGAGGAGGTGGCAAGGAGAACACTGACGTGTTGCAGTGTGGTTGCACAGCTGGTTCAGAGGAGGCAGCTAGCAAAGTGCCAGCACGGGTGAGTGCTGGAGAGGGGAACCTGGGTGCACATTCATGATTGGTCTCAGGGGTGCCCAGGAAAGTGTCCTAGCCTGCCTGTGGTTTGGCTCAGAGGCGCAGCTGTCTAGGGATAGGAGGCCTGTGATGAGAATAGCTGGCCACATGTGGCTGGTGCCTTTTCTTTCTTTGGCCTGCTTTTTATTATTTAATAAAAAATTATAAATTAAGATACAGTCTCCAGAGAATTTTAATCTTCGCAATATGAGAGGAAATCTGGTGAAGAAGAAGGGGAGTTGTTTAAAGACGGAGATGATAAATTCACAATGGATACTCCCTGGCCAACTTCAATTTTTAAAACACATCTGGGTTGTCCAAGTTACTCTAAAAAAAAAAAAAAAAAAAATCAATGTTGCTAGAGTTAGAAGACCTGAAATCCTACCTGTGACACTTATTATCTGAGTGATCTAGACCAAGTCACTTAACTCTCCTGGGCCTCATTTATAAAATTAGTGGGGTTAAACTCAGTAATTTCTGGGGTCCCTTCCACCTCTCGAGCTAAGATTTATGGGTTTGGAAGCTCAGAATAAACTAAGGCTAGCAACAGATTCTAAAGACATTAAAAAAAAAAAAAAGACTTTGAATCCATGATGCTAGTCATAAGAGATACTGAAGAGTAAATTCCCACTCAGGACTGGGTTGGACCAGATGATCTCTGAGATTTCTTCCTTTCTGTCAATTCTATAAGTGGCTAAGAGTAAAATTTCAAGAAGGGAAATTAATTTTCCTCTTCCTTTTATACCAAACATATCACTGAAAACCAAGACTGGTCCTCATGTTGGCATAAGGAGCAGAGTCATGAACATGACCCAAATACTTCAGCTCAAAGAAAATTGTGGCATATGTTAAATGAAAGTAGTATTTTTCTTTTTTCTGGAGTGGAGCCAAGTGATGCATCTTAGGAAATCATACTCAGCTCATTTACAGATCCCTTTGGGCTAATTCCTCACTAGAGGAAATAACACCAATATTAAGCCATGTGACAAAGAAGTAAATTAAAACCAGTGAAACACTCTAAATTTAATAAGACCAAAGGTGTTATTTGCTGGGCTGCCATCCTGGTTTTTTTGTTTGTTTTTTTTTTTTTTTTTTAAACAAATGCCAGTGTTGAGATAAAAAAAAAAAATAGAGTGTTGTTGCATACACTTTCATTGCATATCGTGCCTAAGTAACCCATATTCTACGTCAGAATCACATAACACAATTGCCTCGTGGTGTCTACTGAGTTACGTCAATACATCTAGGATCTGTGAGCTCCTTGGTGTGGGAACTCCCTACACTGACGCAAATTGCAGCCCATCTATAGCTTAGCAGATAAGTCAGAGATATTAAGTGAAAACCACATTTGCCCATAAACATTTGCTCATGCCTGATAGGTAGGTCCTGCCCTTCAAGGGTATCACTCTTATGTAATACTCAGATACTTCAAGATTTCATCTCGATAAATTCTTGACTCTCATAGACTTAATTTAACTGTTGACTCAACAAGATGGCATCGTGTCAACCTAGATTTTTCTGATTCCTGATCCAGAACCTTTCGGTGGTGCCATAGTGCCCCTCTCTAAAGGTATATACAAAACAAAAAAATAGGTACACTTCTCTGACAATCATGTAATTGCATTCTAGATAGGTCAAGGAAAAAGAGTGAAGCTAGCCTTACATGCTCTCCTAACTAACTGGTCAGGTAAGAAAAACACTCGGTCCCATTTACAGATGCCAATTGGCTGATTTCAGACAAGTGGTCTTGTTTACCCAGGGGCATATCCTTACAGTCAGGGGCTGACGTTCAGGAAGAAATAGTGGTAGTTTGATATATTCACACAAGGAGGCAGTGGCATGGTTGAAGACTCTGGCCTTTTTAGTATCAAAGGGTCGCCTCCGACAAATGGCATAAAGGTATTCTTTACTAGAACATTTTGTTTTTAACCTGCATTTCTGAGGGCTTGGAGGGACTTGGATGGGCCTCAGTGGCCAAACAAGTGGAAATCATAGATCCTGAAGAAAGCTCAATCACCTGCTGGCGACCCACCCTCCAATGAAAAATTAGGGACGTTAGTCTACAGATAACAGATATGGGTGGTTAGTATCCTACTTTTCTGCCCTCTCCTGCCCAGCAAGTCATTCCTCATAATAAGGGATTTTAAAAAAGAAAGACAAAAAAGTCCAACAAAAACAAACGAATTTTTTTTTTTTTGGATTGCCATTTCATAGCTAAGAGATCTGTCTCTGGTTCAGGACACTCTGGGGGCAACCCAGATGTCAAGAACATGGATTTCAAGGCTTCCTAGAGCAGAAAACTAATGAAGAAAGACTACCGGGGGCAGCTAGGTAGCTCAGTAGATAGAGAGCCAGCCCCAAAGACAGGAAATTCTGGGTTCAGATCTGATTTCACACACTTCCTAACTGTGTAACCGTGGTCAGGTCATTTAACTCCAATTGCCGAGCCCTTACTGCTCTTTTGCCTTGCAACTGATACTTAATATAAATTCTTTTTTCATGAAGATATTTTATTTTATCAATTATATGTAACAGCAGATTTCTACATAAGTTTTCAGAAGTTATATGATCCAAATTGTCTCTCTCCTTCCCATCCCTCCCCCTTCCCAAAGACTTAATATAAATTCTAAGACATAAGGTAAGAGTTTAAAGGGAAGAAAAAAGAGAAAAGAAAGTCTACTGAGTTTGATGGGAGTCATCAATGTGGTTTTTCTTTCTTTGTTTCATTTTTTAAAAAAAGGAAAGTTGGTGCCAGGCGGCTCAGTGGATTGAGAGCCAGGCCCACCGATTTGAATTCCCAGGTTCAAATCTGAACTCAAATACTTCCTAGCTGTGTGACTGCAGCAAGTCTCTAAACTTCCATTGCCAAGCCCTTACCACTTCTGCCTTGGAACCAATACACAAGTATTAATTCTACGATGGAAAGTGAGGGTTTTGTTGTTGTTTTTTTAAAGAAAGAAAATAAAATTTAAGTTCATTATTATATATTTTCCAATGATCTGGACTTTTTTATGTTAAAACACCATTGTATCTTATCAACTTACTCCATAAGTTAAAAGTGAGAATGAATGGAGTAAAATGGAAATGTATACTTTGTAATATTCTTTCCATAAAAGAAAACAAGATCTTGAGCCTAGATCAGATGCATGAAAGAGAAAATATTTCTTTGTACCATAGTGATTCTCTGTATCATAAGGATATTATAAACAAGCATAAATCAAAGGAATTGTGGAATGACTTGAGTAATTTAAAAGATGATTTTCAGTCATTACTGAGCCAAAAACAAAGTGGTTGTAGAATTCTAGCTTGAGAGGGGAACTTGGTGGTTAATTAATGTAACTCCTTTGGTTGACAAATAAGGAAACTGACTCTCAGAAACATTTGGAGAATTGCCTGCATTTTCAAAGCCAGTTAGTGGCAAGCCCAGACTCTAATCCAGGTGTTCTGGATCTTAGGCCATTTCTCTTCATGCTAAAACATGCTACTTTGTCTCACAGGTTATTAAAACATGCAGTCCTCAAAACTACATTGCCTTGTGTCCTGAAACATGGAATCAATCATACATCTTTGGCCATTGCCAATGGCAGATTTTTTTTTGTTCTACTATGCCTATATGTCACAAGGGTTTTATTTTTTCTTTTTCCCTAGTAGAGGAGAAGAGGAAGAAAAGGGATACAAGTAGGAAAGAAGGAAAGGAAAGGAAAGGAAAGGAAAGGAAAGGAAAGGAAAGGAAAGGAAAGGAAAGGAAAGGAAAGGAAAGGAAAGGAAA
>NC_058134.1:242287626-242295981 GCF_016433145.1 Gracilinanus agilis
AAAGGAAAGGAAAGGAAAGGAAAGGAAAGGAAAGAAAAAGGAAAGAAAAGAGAAAAAGAGAATTATCATAGTAGCTTCTTTTTTTAATTACATAAAATAAAACAAAGGAAGTCCAGAACAAAACTAAGACAAAGAAGATAGCTATGAAAGTTACATGTTGAATAAATTATGCATTCCTTTTTTAATGATAATCTTAGAAGGAATCAATATGGTATAGAGAAAACATGCATGCATGATCTTTCATGCATCTGACTTAGGGTCAATCCATTATATTATATTTAAAAGGAAAACAAGCTATATGTAATAGGGTCCTACAGATACATGTACTACCCTCTTCCATGTTGTAAGGTATATGGAATTTACAGTGTATATGGAAATACCTGTTTTGTTTGGTGTTTGCTAAGTTTGGAATTTTTCTGCGTTTTGAAAAGAAAAAAAGAAATATGAATTTTTTACATACTACCAAATAAATGTGCTATGTCGAATTCCTACTCTATGAATGAGGAAGAATTGCAGATTTTTCTAATGTTTCATCAAATAGTGTGTTTACCATTTCAAAGGCTGAGTCCTGAATTCACGTGTATGTAACTATATATTTTTTTACTTCTTACGTGTTTGCTTTTAATTCACAAAAAGCACATGCTAGTACCAGTGTAAGTGAAAACCCATTTGAACACAGACTACTGACAACATATCCAACCCACTTTGGAACTGGTTGCATTTGTTGCTAATCAATAAATCAGCTCACTATCCTTCAGCTCATCCTCACAAAGAAGCGGAGTTTGAAAATGAGAAGTGGTATCAGGTTGCGATGACTGGATATAAAAGGAGTTAAGATAGTAACAAGGGATACCTGCCTCTTCCAGCAATAGCTATGCTCACCTTTCTGGGGAATTAAACAAACCAAATGAACATGGCAATGACAGTGTCTAGAGACATCATGTATCCTTTGCCAGCAATATATGCATAACTGGTGTCTTATGTACCTCATCATTTTTTTTTAGTCTCAAGAAAAAATATTTTCTGCTTCCCATTCAAAGGTATAATTTCAATTCTTAAAAATCTGTATGATGGGAACAGCCTTAGAGTTAGAGTTAAGGGACTTGAGTTCAAATCCTTCCTAAGCCATTGAATGAATACCTTTGTGACAAGGAAGTCACTTAATTTCTTAAGACTTTGATTATCTATAAAATGAGGCAGTTGACTAGAAGACTCTAAAGTCCTTTCCAGCTCTGAATCTATAATCCTATCAACTTTTAAATGGTTTTGGAATTATTTGAGACATCCCTCTGAAGTCCCACTCCCCGGATTTTTTTTAGCACTGCAGAATAATCCAATACTCAGTGGTCAAGTGAAGACCTTAGAGCAAGGGTTGGCAACGTATGGCTCTCAAGCCATCCATACCTGGCTCTTTTGAGGGCCAGATATGGCTCTTTCTGCAGGAGCCATAAAGTCAGTGTTTTTTCAGGTGCTGTTACAGGAGCGGCACTGTGAGCACTGTACGGCTCTCACGAAATTATAATTTTAAAAAATGTGACATTTATGGCTCTCACGGCCAAAAAGGTTGTCAACCCCTGCCTCAGAGGCAACATAGTCCAAAGGAAAGATTATGGGATCAGGACTCATAAGATCTTGCTTTAAATTTCACCTCTACTACTTATTCTCTAGGCCTCAGTTTCTTCATCTGTAAAATGAGATTAGATTTGGTGACTGGTATGGTTCCTTCTAGCTCAAAATCTATCATCTTGCCAAACAGTTAATCCAACTCCAATTTTGTGTGACTCAATCTGCATAAAATGGAAAATTTAGTTTTTCTTTTAGTAGCCCATACCTTTGGTTAGGATGCTTTGGCATTCTTCTTTCTCTTTATTTCTTTAATCCCAGCTGAAACATTCTATTTGAGGAGAAATTCATGATTATAGCTTAAAACTACACTAAGAGTTTTCTAAAACTCCTTGTATTTTGGGGTCAAAACACTCAGATTAATGTCTGACTATCTTTTTAAAAAAATACAGACAGGATTTGGTTGATAGGCAATACTTACAGAAATATAGAATTTAAATATTAGACCTTAAAGAGATATAAAAATTCTAGTTGTCTGACCCTGGGCTTAACCCCAATGACCTAGCCCTTACTGCTGCTGTTCAGCCTTGGAACTGATACTTGGTATCAATTCTAAGACAGAAAGTAAGGGTAAATCATAGACCTTAGTGATGAGGTATAATTGACCATTATCAAACCCACCATTGGTTTATCTCCCTTACTAGGAAAGGGGAGTAAGACAAATACCAGTATTTCTGAGAGATAAGAAAAGACTTGTATGAACAGATTCAGAGCGAAGGAAGCAACCAACTAAAAGACACATATATGTGTGTGTGTGTGTGTGTGTGTGTGTGTGTGTGTGTGTGTGTGTGTGTGTGTACAAAAACAACACTAAAAGATATCCAAATTCAGCTTTTACTCTGTGTTTAATATCAGTTCCAAGGACGTGATGAAACATATTATAAAATATTGGTTGCAGACTGCAGATAGAGATTTCTACAAACGTCAATCATAATTGAAGCCTCTCTGTTGGTTTTGCCAAACTCTTTTTCTTTGTTATAAGGGACACAAGGGGAGTTACTGGTATATGAAAATGATATAAAAAATCATCAGTAAAATGTATGGGGTTTTTTTTGGGGGGGGGGATGGTAATTGGGAAAGATTAATCTCAGTCATTTCCTTGGAGGGAATTCATTCCACATCTAAGAAAAGGAAAATGGACTAGACCCCTATAAGATTTCTTCTAATTTCTGAGATTCCATGATTCTATTCTTAAATCATCCTGGGCAAAGAATTAATTTTAAAGATATAGAAAGAAAGAGATTCTCTGTCTTCCTTTCAGTAACCCTTTCTGGCAATTAGTAATCTTTTTTTCATTAGAAAGTATTCCTGGTGTATAACCAAACATCTCTCCTACTATAATCTTAAATCATTTCCTTTTCTGTTCTTAATTTGGATGGTAGAGTCACCACTGTCACCTGTTTCTTTTTTGTTTGTTTTTGTTTCTTTCCACCTGTTTCTAATAATTTTTCGTGTCTTCTAATACATCTAATTATGTAATCTCCTGGCCAAAATACTTAATTCCATTCTAATAACTTTTATTTACTTGTGCTATTTTTCCACTCATAAACTCATCTTACTGGAAACTTCAGTTTCTGAGTTCCTATTTCCTCATCATTACAATGGGCATAATCCCTCCTGCTTCCCAAGTTGTAGAGAGGATCAGATGAGATAAAATGTAGGAAGGATTTTGTAAATCTTGAAGCACTATGCAATTGTGAGCTATTATTATTCTCATTAATATAAATAACTATTAGATCCATTTCCTCATCTCAAATAAAATGAGAGTTTTGAATGAAGAAGCCTTCCAATACTAGCTAGATGAGAGTGTGAGATTTCTTGAAATTTTCAGAGTTTTCAGTGGGGTCATGGACACAAATGCCCAACAAAAAGAAGGTTCTACATGAGTGTTTGCATGGAAGGAAAGTTCCCATATGGTTTTCTGGGTCTGCCATGCAATCATCACCATATTATGGTAACTTTTCAAATATCCCAAAATAGAAGTGTCAGGTATGTGGCTACATGTCCCAAGTGAGACCCAAGCCAGATTAAAATACAATTGGAAAATATTTAATAAAATAAATTAAAAAACAATATAACAAAGATAACACTACATTTTAACAGTGTCACTATGTAGCCGCAAGGGATCTTTGTGCACCGTTTAGTGGCCCCTGCGTCTATTTGAATCTGATACCATTGGTCTAAAGTATCCCTGCATTAAAAACACATCAGGCTTTTAACCCCAAGGCAGGAGCAAGATACCAGAGTCCAGTTTATACTGGATGGTAGATTCCAATAGTATAGTAGCAATGACTTGGCTCATGTACAAAGTATCCTCAGTGCAGCTCTTTGTAAGTACTAACTCACTCATAACTTTTCCCAAATAATATTGAAAATACAGAGATCCATTCTGGCAGTTAGCTTTACATTTAGAATGCTACACAGTTTGATTAAGAGATGTTTCTCAATCTAGAGCCATAAGGGACTTTAAAAGTCATGTAATCCAATCCTTTCATTTTACAGATGAGGAAACTGAGGCCTAAGAAGGTTAGGTGACTTGTACAAAATCACAGAGGCAATAAGTGCCAGAAATGAGATTTTGAATATGGATCCTTGGACTCTAGAGTCAATGTTTTTTTCGACTAGAGCACTCTATTAACCATAGCAGCCATTACTACTTGAAATCTCTTTTTCTGGTACTTCCTTCAGGAGATCATTGACATGTATGGATTCCCTGATATTGCTCCTTGGATGTAACCATCTGCTAAGTGTAAATTTTTCCCTGATGTTTAATAAAAATAGAAAGGAAAATGAATGGAGCTGCTTAACATATTTCTCATTAAGAATGGAGAGTTAAACAAAATTCCACCAAAAGAAAAAAGGAAAAATAAAAAAGCTTGGATTTACTATTTTGGGAAACCCATGGAGGAGGTGTAAAAATATTCATAATTTGCTTTCCACCTGATATTTCAGAAAGAAAGAAGATTTAAAGCATGTTCAGTCATTTCTGTAAGAAAGATAAAGGAAAAAAGGAAAATTCTTCTAGTCTAAATGTCTTTCATGAACTTTTCCATTTCAGTATTGGACCTTTCATTTTTTTTTTCTTAACTGAAAGAATTGGATGCAAGACCTTGTACAAATTTTTCCACTTGGGTTCATTGTCTTTTCACAACCTACCCACTCCCAGCCCCCAGTATACACATCTACACCCACACTCCTGCACCCATTTATGAATACAGCTCCTATTTGCATTTTCTGATGTTTGGATTCCTTTCTTCTATACATTTATTGAATTAATTAGCCCATTTCTGTTTAATGCCTATCAAGTCAACCTTTTGGAGACTGGCATTCTTGGCAGTGTTATATGGAGGTCTTGCAGTAAAGATGGGAATGTTAGAATAGGCAAATGATGGCTGGATGACCTTGGGCAAATCACCTTATTTCTAAGTACCTTGGGAATATTAGACAGCATTTGAAGGTTTTCTTGGTCTCCATATTTAAGACAATGGCTGAATTTTCATTTTATTTACTACTTTGAATGAAGGCTTTAAGGCTAAAGTTGTTCACCTTTCTTGTGCCGTGGATCTTTCTGGCAGTCTACAGATGCTTATGGGCCCCGTCTCACAATAATATCTTTAAATTCATAGCATAAGGTTACAAAGGAAACCAAGTAGAACAAAATATGTTTTGAAAACACATCCATGGATCCTAGGCTAAGATCAACTGCTTTAAAGATTCCTGTTGAAATCAATATATAATCTGGGAGACATAACATCTAATTCAATTTGACAAATATTTATTCAGGTCTAGGTTGAACCAGACATTTTGCTGGGCCCCATAGATATAAATGCAAAAAAGGAACCAGGCTCTGGGTAATAGATAAGACACTGGGTCTGGAATCAGAAAACCTTGGGGGCAGAAAAAATCTCTTACCACCCAGTACCTTGTTTTTCTCATCTGTAAAATAAAAGTATTGGACCTAATGGTCTCCCTTCCAGCTCTAATTATGCAATCTGATGCCTATGATTACAAGGAGTTTAGCACAACTTATACTAGGTAGAGAGTGAAGAGGGAGGGAGAGAACAGAAACTTTGCTCTAGGAAAATTTCAGGGAAGAAAGCACACTAATAATTTGAGTCTAACAAAAGGGCTTCCTAGGACGAAGCCACTGGGGACTAAAGGAAGGTAAAGATTCTGAGACAGAGTACAATCCAGATATATGGGAAGGTTAATATGAATGCATAGATGCCAGGGATGGTGCTGAGTTCAGGGCACAGCTGAGAGACCAGCCTGACTAGACTGTAGAATATATGAAAAGGGATGAAAAAATGGGAAGGAAAAGGAAAGGGGAATGAGACATAATACTGGAAAGGTAGATTGGAGTCCCATTCTGGATTTTCTTTAATACCAAGTGGAGAAGCAGCTAGATGGCACAGTAGAAAGAGTGCTGAATTTTAAGTTAGAAAGAACTGAGGTCAAAGCTGGTCTTAGATACTTATTAGTTGTGAGATCCTGAGCAAGTCACTTAACCTCTGGTCTCTCAGTTTGTTCATCTGTGACATGGAGATACGGTATAATAATAGTACCAGCATCCCAGGGTTGTTGTAAGAATCAAATGAGATAATATTTGCAGAGTACTTTGTAAACCTTAAAATGCAACATAAATGCTATTATTTATTAATACAATAGAGAATCATTAAAAGGCCTTTGAGTTAGGGAATGACATGACTACATGTGACTCATAGGAAGATTATTTTGGCAGCCAAGCCAAGGGTGGATTGGAGACAGGAAGCAGGCAGACTATTTAGGAAATTGAGTTGTAGCCCTCAGAATAGTGATTCTCAGAGTGAATAGAATCAGCTGGGGATTTGCCAAATGATTGACTATGGAAGGGATAGAGTGGATGTTGAGGGAGGGGCAAGATACAAAGACAAGTCTGAGGATACAAACCTGAGTGACTTAGAGGATGGAGGTGCCTTCAACAGAAATAAGGATATTTGGAGGAGGGAGGAAGAGGCTGAATTTAGCATTATAAATGTTGTCTAAAGTTGGAACTGATATATCCAAGATCCCTCAGGAAAGGGTTTAGACTTGGTAGTCATTTGGCCAGCTAACACTATGTTCCAACCAACTTGGCCTACTTACTCTCCCTCCCATATGATCTACCTTCTCCCTTCATTTTCATTAGCTATCCCCCACACTCATCCTCATCTTGCCCTCTCAGAACTTCTAGATTCTTTCAAAGTTCAGCCTGAGTACCACATTCTACATGAGATCTTTGCTGTTCTTTCCTGGCTCCTTCCCACCTTCTAGACCTCCCCTTCAAGAATTACCTTTTGTCTATTTTCTATTTTGTTCCTGTTTTGTTCCCCTAATAGAATGTAAACTCAAAGTCAAGGACTCCTTATCTTTGTATCCTAGAATCTAGCACGGGGCTTGATGCATAAGAACTTGTTGACACTGATAATTAAACCTTTTGGGAGCAGCTAAGTTGATCAAGTTAGAGAGTATAAGTCAAAGGAGAAGAGGTAACCTTGGAAGGAAAACCCATTTTTAGGAGGATGTGAAAGTATGAATGCTAAACCAACAAAAGGGACCAAAAAGAGTAGTCAGGCAAAGAAAGAACCAGGAAGGAAGTGTTGCAAAGAAGCAGAGAATATCCAGGAGGAGCACACAGGTCAATAAGTATTTCTAAGTGGTCACTATGTGCCAGGTATTGTGCTAAGTACTCAGGATTCAAAAAAGGGGCAAAAAACAATCTCTGCCCTCAAGGAGCTAACAGTCTAATGAAGGCGAAAACTTGCAAATAATTATATAGAAACAGGATATATGTAATATATGTACTTCAATATTATAAATTGAAGACAGTCCATAGATTAGAAGTTTTACCATTAAGTGGGATCAGGAAAGGTTTCTTGCAAAAGGTGAGGTTTTAGCTGGAACTTGAAGGAAGGAAATCAAAGGATGAAGATGAGAGGTGAGAGAATTCCAGGCATAGGAGCTAGCCAGTGCACAAAGTTAGAAGATGCAGTGACTTGTGAGAGAAATAAAAAGGTTGTCAGCATCACTAGAATGAAGAATTTGTAAAGACAGTAATAAGTCATAGGAAGATAGGAAAGAAAGGAAAGGACTAGATTGTGAGCGACCTTAAAAGTCAAAGGGAAGATTTTGTACTTGATCCTGGTGGAGCTACTGGAGTTTATTGAATAGATGGGGTGAGGGGACAGTGATGATATGGTCAGAACTGCCCTTTAGGAAGATCACTTGGACAGCTGAGTGGAAGGAGATCTGGAATGGAAATGGAATGGCAGGGTAGCCAACCAGTAGGCTGTTGTAATAGTCCAGGCAGTAGGTGATGAGGGCCTTTACAAGAGTGGTGGCAATTTCAGAGAAGAGAGGTGCTTATTTAAGAGAGTGGTTGTAAAGCTAGAATTGGCAGGGCTTGACACCAGATTGGATATGGGACGTAAAAGGGAATGAGGAGTTAAGGATGATGGTTATATTAGGATCTTGGATGAGTGGCATCAAAAGCTGCCAAGAACTGAGACTAGACCATCAGATTTTAGCAGAAGTGGTCACTGACAACACAAGAGAGTACTTTCAGTAGAGTGGTGGGACCAAAAGACAGATGCTGAATTTGGTACAGTGAAAGAGAATAGGAACATAGAATGATAGCTTGAGAGAATGGCAAAAGTCTAGTAAAAGATATCTATATTTGTATGCATACATATATATATATGTGCATATATATAT
>NC_058134.1:242298151-242327759 GCF_016433145.1 Gracilinanus agilis
AATTTTTAAACCCTTAACTTCTGTGTATTGATTTATAGGTGGAAGGTTGGTAAGGGTAGGCAATGGGGGTCAAGTGACTTGCCCAGGGTCACACAGCTGGGAAGTGTCTGAGGCCAGATCGAACCTAGGACCTCCCGTCTCTAGGCCCGGCTCTCAATCCACTGAGCTACCCAGCTGCCCCCGCCTTCATCTACTCTTCATGTAACCAGTGTGTACCTATCTCTAAGCATGTTGTTTCCCCCTCAGAACATAAGTTCCTTAAAGGCAAGGACTATTTTTGCTTCTCTCTATATCCCCAACCATTAATACAATGACTGATGCAAAGAAAGTGCTAATGAATGCTTGTTGATTGATGAATTGATCGATGACAGTAATTTGTCATCATATACACTTTATAAATTCCAGATAAATTAATTTGTAGACAAACATTTATTTATTAAGCACCTACTTTAAGTCAAATACCATTCTTTTTTTTATTTTTTAAATAACCCTTACCTTCCATCTTGGAGTCAATACTGTGTATTGGCTACAAGGCAGAAGAGTGGTAAGGGCTAGGCAATGGGGGTCAAGTGACTTGCCCAGGGTCACACAGTAAGTTAAGTAACTATTAGGTTAAGAATATCCACATATAGAATAAATTGTAGTACTAATATGTATTAATGTTATTAATATAATTATGGTCACAGCTCAGGGTCACACAGCTAGGGAGTATCTAAGGCCAGATTTGAACCCAGGACCTCCCAACTTTCTCGATTCACTGAGGCACCTAGCTAACTCTAAAGAGAGACATTATATATATATATATATATATAACACACACACACACATATATATATATATATGCATATATAGGCATGCAAGATAGATATAAAGCAGATTCAAGCTAACCTTGGAAGGAAAGACACTCTATAGTACTTCATGGCTTTCAAAGCCCTTTTTTCACAATCGCTCTGTAAAGTATGTCATGCAAGTATTATTAATCCCATTAAGCAAAGTAGGAAACTGAGGCTGAAGAAAGTAAATTCCTTGCCCATGATCCCGCAATTAGTGAGTAATGATAATGATCATAACTTTTTTTGGACCTCGAAGGTTATCTAGATTAGAAGTCTTCAGATCCCCAAAGGGTCCATGGATTGATTTCAGGGAGGGGGAAGGTCTATAAACTTTTGAGGAGGAAAGCACATATATATTTCAATATGATCAGTTGCTTTTGGCAATCTTGAGTACTTTATGCATTTAAAATGTGAGAGAGAGGGAGGAAGAGGGGGAGGGTGGGAGGGAGGAAGAGACAGGAGAGACCTAGTTTCAAAAAGCAAACAAAAGCCTCAAAGGAAGACAATAGAATAGAGCATGAGAATGAGACAGACTATTGGATCTATACGCAAAGGACATATGGCTTTGGCATCAACAGCATGAGTTTACTTGCCTGGTATTATGCTGTCTATAACCTTCCTTCCCAGATGACTAGCGTCTGGTGAGCATTTCTCGTGTCTCTAATAGTGCAGAGTCTCTAAGCATGATATCTACATCTCTATCCTGGCATCTGATAATAATAGAAGGACCCACAACAGAAAGGATATTCCAATCTGACTTATTTTTCTTTTGGAAGGAGTATCAGAAGGCATCTGACTCCCATTCCCAGTTTTCCTTCGCATTTGCAGCATCTTTCAGTTTCTTAGACATTTCGGTGGCTGTGCACATCCCACGAGCTCTGATTTCGTTGGCAGAAAAGCTATCACCATGTAAAATGTTCCATGACATCGCAGTTGCCTCTGAACAAAATTGCAGTAAACCTTTTGCTAAGGATTTTTCTTAACTAGAGCTGCGGTTCCAAAGATGCAGGTCCCAGATGTCGGAAGGGGAACACAACAGATTTTAGTTGCTAATCCCCTCTATTGGTTTTGGAATTTCCAAGACCTCAGACAGACGGAATGCTTTCAAAATCAAACTACAGATAATCAAGGCGTCTGAGTCATGATGCTGATTAATATATGGATGGTAAAATGAAATATTAAGTGCTCTTAATGTAAAAGTACAAGGGGCTGTTTCTAATCCCATTGCATAAAATATCACTTGACTGGAAGACCATTAAATAAAATGCATTAAAAATTGCGAGCGCACTGATATTTGGGGTCAGGAAAGCAAATTTAAATAAATGTCAGCTTTTTTTTTCTCCTTTTATCTTCAGACAAAATAAAACATTAAGTTTCCATCAAGTTTCTGTGGTGCTTTTAGTGGGGGGAAAGGTTGAAAATTGAATCCTACTATTTTTTTTTAAACCCTTACCTTCCGTCTTGGAGTCAATACTGTGTTGGTTCCAAGGCAGAAGAGTGGTAAGGGGGTAAAGTGACTTGCCCAGGGTCACAAAGCTGGGAAATCTGAGGCCAGATTTGAACCTAGGACCTCCTGTCACTAGGCTTGGCTCTCAATCCACTGAGCTATGAATCCTACTATTAAAACACACTGATAGCAACTGTGAGCAAGGCCTGGGTTTGCATCCCCACTAGGTGTGAGACCATCATCAAGTTACTTAATCTCTATCTCTCTGAGCCTCAATTTCCTCTCCTATAAAATGATGATAACAGGACCTAATCTAACATAGTTTGGAGTGTCAAATAATAGACTGAAATGTAAAGCACTTTGCAGACCTTAAAACTCTACATAGGCATGAGCTATTGCTAGAGATAAGAAAGAAACCTGTGATTTCATTGGTAGAGAAAACTCTTGGGAGAGGAAAACTACCTCTATCAGTGCAGGGCAACACCAGTTTTACCAAGGACAGTCTTAGAGAATGAACTCAAGGTCACTCACAGAAGGTATATGCCTGAGGCAGGACATGCCTGCAAGTCTTCCTGGGTAGGAGATCAGCCCTCCATCTGCCACACTCTGACACCTCTCAATGATGATGATAACGATGATGATGATGATATTGGTGGCCATGATGATATTTATGGTGATGATGACTTCAATGGATCTACAAAGATGATCTATTGCAATGTCTGACTCCAGCAAAATGGAGGTTCACTAAGAGATTCCCCAGTTCTCTGTGTTAAAACAGGCACAACACTAAAGGCTACTGTGGAGGACATTACCATTCCCCTGGTCCCTCAGGCTCACAATCCAGGAATCTCCCTGGACTCCTCACTATCTTCTCATCCCTCTTTCAGTGGTTCCCAAACTTTTTTGGCCTACCACCCCCTTTCCAGAAAAATTATTACTTAGCCCCCTGGAAATTAATTTTTTTTAAATTTTAATTGCAATGAATAGGAAAGATAAATGCACCTGTGGCCATCACTGCTCCGCGATCACTGTAGCACCCACCAGGGGGCGGTGGCACCCACTTTGGGAATCACTGCTCTATATCCAAGCTGTTGCCATCCCTGCAATATCTCTCCAGTATGCCTCCTTCTCTTCTCTGACACTACCACCCCTCTAGTGAAGACCCTCATCACCTCACCTCTGGATTATTATAGCAGTAGCCTAATAGTGGGTCTGCCTGCCTTGAGTCTCTCTCTCCACCCCAATCTATCTTCCAAAGTGAATTCTCTAAAATGCAGATCCAATCATATCATGCTTCCATTATTCAATAAACTCCAGTCATTTCTTATGGCCTCTAGGATCAGAAATACAAAATGGCAAACAAAGCCTTCATAACTAACTAGCCTCCTACCTATCCCTCCAGTCTTCTTAAACCCTGTACTCTTTGATCCAGTTACAGTGGCCTCCTGGCTGTGCCATGAAAAATATTTTCCATCTCACAGCTCTGGGCCTTCTCTATGGTTAGACACCATAGTTAGAACACTCTCCTTCCTCTGTTCCAACTACTAATCCCCCAGACTTCCTAGAAGTTCTAAATAAAATCCCACCTTCAAAAGAAAGTCTTCCTCAACCTCTATCAATTCTAGTGTCTTCCCTCTGTTAAGTATTTCCTATTTAACCTGTATATTGCTTGCTTTGTATTTATTTGTTTGCTTGTCTCCCCCATTTGTTTCTAAGTCCTTCCAGGACAGGGACTATCATTTGCCTCTTTTTTATGCATAGCATTTAGTGTAGGAACTTGATAAATGTTTGTTGATATTGAAATTCTTCTTTTTTTTTTTTAAACCCTTACCTTCTGTCTTGGAGCCAATACTTGGCTCCGAGGCAGAAGAGTGGTAAGGGTAGGCAATGGGGCTTAAGTGACTTGCCCAAGGTCACACAGCTGGGAAGTGTCTGATGCCAGATTTGAACCTAGGACCTCCCATCTCTAGGCCTGACTCTCAATCCTCTGAGCTACCCAGTTGCCCCCCTGAAATTCTTTTTTGAAAATAATGTGCTCACAGAGAATCTGTGCCTCTTTACTTCTCTCTATACAACTCTTAAAATCATTCTTCATCTGTTTGGTTTTTCTTGTAAGGATTGATCTGTCCTTTAGGGATGAATAATGGGATAAAAGGAATAATGTATTTCATTTAATAATAAATAATTGCTCACATTTATGTAGTGCTTTTTAAAATTTTTTTATTGATTAATTAAGAAATTTTTTCCCATGGTTACATGATTCATATTCTTTCCCTCCCTTCCTCCCATCCCACTCCCATAACCAACGTGCAATTCCACTGGGTTTTCATGTAGTATTTTAAGGTTTGAAAAGTGCTTTAAAAGTACTTTCTCATTTTTTTCCTCATAACAGCCTTGGGAGGTAAATGTTATTATCACCGACATTATAAAAGTGAAGAAACCATCACACCATCAATAAGTATCTGAGGCCAGATTTGAATTCAGATCTACCTGAGTGTGGGTCCAATATTCTATCCCTTCCACTATTAGCTGCTTACATATTTTCAAACTCTGAAATTTTCCGGGAAAGAATGTTCATCTGCTAAAAGGAACTCCAATCAGGATTCTCTCTTTATTAGGAACTACATGGGATAGTCTCCATACTAGTAACACACAGCTAAGCCAAGTATAAGTCTTCATCTTACATGTGTATTATCTTCTTAACAATCAGAAGGTCATTGAACAATTTTCTCTATTGTTACATGTCAAGTAATCTTGTATGATTCTGATATATGCACGGGAGACTTCTTGTTGGAAGAGAAGCTTTAAAGTGGAATTTGATTATATCAATTGAATGATTTTTATACTCAGCAAACAATAAAGTCCAATGGGATGTATTTTTTATACCTTCTAGTCAATTATGAGACTTGATAGTCGTTTTCTACTCTAGAATCCTGTTTGAGGATATCTGCTCAATTGCTTTTCACATCTTCATCAGAGTCACTCTCCACACTTGATCAAATATGACTTTCATAAATATTTTATAGACATGCCATTTCTGAACCATACTCCAAGTTTTTTGGCTACTAAATTGATCTGGTACTGAAAGTCCCAACCTTGTGACTCTAGACTGTAATTGGTGAGCATTTCATGTTATTTGTTAGGTCTCAGGTTCACCACATTACTTCCTGGTCATTTCCATGTAATAATTCGGGTTCATCTCTTCCCTATTCTAGTTATGAAAACAAAGCAATTCCCAGGAAGCCATGTCAATCAATTACTGTATTATATCACTCAGCAGGCCCTCTAAATATTCTGTTCAAATTGCTCCTCACTAGCTAACATTCCCCTATATATTGTCTTCTTCTATTAGATTATAAGTTCCTTAAGGACAGAGAGACCTGATTTATTTCACTTAGGATAGTGCTTAACACAAAAAGAAACACTTGATAAATTCTTTCTCTTCCCTCTCTTTCTTCCTCTCTCTCTCTCTCTCTCTCTCTCTCTCTCTCTCTCTCTCTCTCTCTGCCTCCCTCCCTCTCTCTCTCATTATAAAGATAGGAAAATAGGCATATGGATTAGAAGTTACTAAAATTGTCCCAGTTGTCTCTTTAAAAACAACAAAAATAATTGTCCAAGATCTTTCCATGTCTTTGGTATCTTCTCATCTAAGACTTTGCTAATTGATCCCTCATTATTATCATTATTCATTTATTTGTTCACTTACTTATTCATTTATTTATTTGAGTTTTTTTCTTTGTTTGAATGATCAAGTGAGAAATTACAAGGTCTATTTTGATACCTGTATTTGCAATTAAAATCAATTTGAGACAAACTGAATCCATATAATTTTTAAAAAAATCTTTACTCTGTAAAGGTTCAAAGAGCAACATCGATGTAATATCTGCCCAACAACCAAACAAACAGAAGTTGCTTTGGAACAGCGGGGGGGTTAGGGAGGAAGGAAATAGTTTTGGAGCATGTGTAAAGGAAAACCCATTACCTCAGGTGTTACCATAGAAACGTCAGGGTTGTTTGAGTGGTTAAATACATGTTTTCTGAAGTATGGGGTATCCCCTCTCATCTATTTCCATATCTTGAATACATTTTTTCTTGTGTGCACAGTAAGAATCTGAAGGCTTGCTTACAAAAAAGCCACAGCACAAAGATGTGGTTAGCATCTATCAAGAAAAAAAAGAAAGTAGGGCTAAGAAGGGAAGAGGGGAGAAACCTATTTTTTCCCAAGTTTTTCAGCAGGCACATTGTGTCATCAATAAAGTAATTTAGAATAATCAGACTACATTTGAGAAAGAAATATAGCTAGCATTTATATAATACTTACTATGTACTAAGCATTTTATAAATATGATTTTTTTTTTGGTCCTCAAAGAACCCTACTAGGGAGGTGCTATTATTATCCTCATTTTATATTTGAGGAAACTAAGGCAAAGAGAAATTAAGTGACTTGCCCAAGATCAAAGAATTTTTAAGTGTCTTTGGCTGGATTTGATCTCAGATCTTCCTAATTCCAGGCTCAGTATTCTGTTCATGTTCATGTTCACCTATACTACCAATAAAGTTCTTTGGGATATGGATCTGACACCCTTTAAATTAACGTGTACTTTCTTCTGAGTACCACCTCTGTTTTCATACATGATGAGATGAGCCAAAGAGACTCAAATACCATCTTGAATTTCTGAAGGCCTTCTCTTTGCCTGACAAAGGAAAAGAAGTGGATTTTCAGAGAGGCGGGATACAGACAGAAAAGGGAGCTCAGGAGGGACAAACCAAGCCAAAAAAAAAAATAGTTGAAGATGGAATTTTCAAATAAACCATGTCACAATAGCCCAAAGAGATAAAGTGATCTCATTGGACTAAATGAGCTAAATAAGAGATCCTCAAGGCCATCATGTTCAACTCCTTCATTTTACATAGGCTGAAACATAGAAGGGTTAAATGATTTGGCCAAGGTTATGTAGCTCCTAAGTTTCTGAGGTAGGATTTAAATCCAATTTTTCCTGACTCTAAGTCCAGCTCTTTCTCTCCTATTCTATATGGCCCATAGTCACAAAAGTTAAGGAGATCCCCAATAGCAGACATACAGGAACCCACTGACAAGAGGGGAATAGGAAGAGCAGACATGGATGAGTTGCTTTGTCATAGGTGAAGAGAGTATCTACAATAAAGAGATTACGAGTCCAACAAGAGCACCACGAGGTAAGTAATGGTAAATCTAGGGACTAGAATCAAGAGACCTTTAAAAAAATACCTTATAGGTTGAGACTAAACCCCTCATTTTAAAGATTAGGAGACCTAGGCCCAGGGAAAGTAAGTGACTTCCTGAAGGTCATACAAGTAACAGGATTTGTACCCAGGTCCTCTGACTCCCGCTGACGCTGCAATACCAAAGCTTGTCCAGAGCTTACTCAACTCCACCCTATCACCTGTCATATTGCCTCTTTTACCCACCCTGTGGAGCTCTCTATCTCCCCTTGATTTCATACCCACAACAAGCCAGTCAACAAACATTTTTCATGCCCTCGCTATGTGCCAGGAAGGGTGCTAAGCTCTGGAAATATAAAGAAAAGCAAAAAACAGAAGCCCAGTTCTTAACTACAGCAACAACAAGGAGAAAACTTTCTAAAAAGGTACATTCTGAGTCTGAAGGGAAACTGAATAAAATTTTCAGGAAATGAAAAAAAAATCACGTATCAGAAAGTTGATCAAAGGGTATAAGGCAAGAGGCAAATTGAGGGAAGGGGGATAGAATGAGAATAAAAATAAAAACAATAATAGCTAACATTTACAGTACTTACTATGTGCCAGAAGCCGTGCTAGACAGCTTTATTTTCTTAATCAATTTACACATTACCTCTAGGAGAAAGGTGCTATTGTTATCCCCGTTTTACAGATGAGGAAGCTGAGGCAAAAAGAAGCTAAGCATTAAACCCAGAGTCAAACAGCTCAGTACCATGCAGAGGCTGTATTTGAACTTAGGTCTTCCTAAATAGGGGCTGGTGTTCTATCTACTGCACCACAAGTTGCCTTAATTTAATACTCTTCAAAGATGAACCAGTTTTATTTCTGAGGCAAAAAGAATCTGACTTGCATCAACTACCAAAGTTGCTTTAACTCCATTTCTTTTCAAAGT
Organism: Gracilinanus agilis; assembly: GCF_016433145.1. NCBI lineage: Eukaryota > Metazoa > Chordata > Mammalia > Didelphimorphia > Didelphidae > Gracilinanus > Gracilinanus agilis. The sequence goes on from NC_058134.1 coordinate 242,306,562, forward strand.
TACAGAACGACTTTGAGGATGAGGTTAGCTCTACCAGAGACTATACAAATGACTGACTCCTGGTGTAATAAAGTTGAAGGAAAGGCAAGAAGTGTGTTTTCATAGCCAGAGAGGCTCTTCTGTTTCAGGAGTTTATTTTCTGGTGATGAAGCTTCCTGCTGTACCAGAAAAAAAAGGTTCTACTCCCCTCAGACTCCTTAGCGTGCTTCCTGCTGCACATAGTCTCCCACTATGAGGACCCACTGAGCCATGAATCCATGATTAGTGATTCCAGAGTGCTGAGGAGAGAGAAAGCAGAAGGCCTGGATGCTATGAGACTCCTGGGAGAGCTCAAGGAAGAGAGGGAAAGGGAAGCAAGAGAGAGAAAGGAAAGGCATTCCAACTTCCCTCACTGTTCCTTCAGAAAAGAAGGCAAGAAATTGTGGATTTTTTGGAGGTGATTTTCATTTTAATTGCAATTAATAATAGTTAACACTTATTTAGCACCTACAACGTCAGGTGCTGTGCTAAGTGCTTTACAACTATTATCCCATTTGATCTCCAAATTATTCAAAAGAAAAGAAGAGGGCATATCTGAGAAGGAAGCTACTTTGGGCATTGCATGGAGGAAAGCAGTTGCCCCATCCACTCACTCCTTAAAACCTCCCATGTGGTGTCCACTTGGGCAACATTAGTTAAAGTTGAACTGCTGTGACTGATAAAATTAGGTAGCCAATGGATATTTTTTCCTGATCCCCTTAGTGGTCAATGGGTCCTTCCTTCTCTCACATACTATTCTTTTTATAGGTTGTATCTCTCAGTAAAATAAATATAAGCTTCCTGAGGGTGGAGATTGTTCCATTTTTGTCTTTGTAACTCCAGATTCTACCATAGCAGTTGGAACAAAATAAGCTCTTTCTATTTTTTTAAGCTCTTACCTTCTGTCTTGAATCAATACTAAGAACACTTTCAAGGCAGAAGAGCAAATGGGAGTTACATAACTTGTCCAGAGTCACACAGCTAGAAAGTGTGTGAGGTCAGATTTGAACCTAGGACCTCCCATCTCTAGGCCTATCAACTGAATCACCTAACTGCCCCTAGGCTCTGTTTGGATGTTTGGATTGATTGATTGATTGATTGGGGGGGGAGGGGAAGGACAGAAAAAAAGAATAAAGTGAATCAACATTTTAAATTATTAATATTAAGTTATGAGATTGAGAGAGCTATACCTGGGCTAGGACAAGATGGATCATTTGGTCACAATCCGTAACAATGAACAAGTACTAATCAACTAATCAAGGATACAAATAAAATAAATGAAGCAATCTCCAGTCTCACAATGAGTGAGACTACATTCTAATAGAAGAGATAACAAGTATATATAAAAATATATAGATCATAAATAAAAAAATGAATACATACACACACATTTGGGGTGTGAATTGTATACACAGATACAAGTACACATACACAAAGGAGTTAAATCCAAGATAGTTTGGTAGGGAATGCATTAGTACTTGGCAGGATCAAGAAGACTTCATGCAGAAGATGATGCTTGAAACTGTGTCTTACAGGAAGAAATGGTGCATTTCAGACATTTAAGATGGCCAGAGCAAACGCATAGAGAAGAAATGGGGTGACATGTGTAGACAATGGAGGAAAATTAAAAGAACAAGACCACTACTCAGAGTGGTTGGGATGGTGATAGTGGTTGGCTGAGAAAAAAGGCAGAACTATTCAAATCTGAATCTTATTCTACTTTCTATATCAAGGACCATAGATTTCAGATTCAGGAAAGTAGGGAGAAACATAAGTCTTTGAGACCTGAGATAAGTGAGGAGAGAGAGAGAGAGAGAGAGAGAGAGAGAGAGAGAGAGAGAGAGAGAGAGAGAGCTGGTCCTGCTGATAAAGCTCATGGAGGAGAGATGAAGAGATGGAGAGAAGTGAAAGTAGACACAAATCACCTAGCTGCCCTCAAAGAGCTCAAGGGACAAGGAAAAGATGAACCACATCCCATAACAGTCAAAAAATTGATAAATGTGATTGAGGAACTGGTCCACGTGACTAGAAGTTGGCAAATGTCATCCTGATTTTTAAAAATTGATGAGTATTCAGCAAAGAAAGCGTTAACAAGATTGGACAAAAATAGATTGTGCCAGACCAAGCTAATTTCCATTTTTTATTAGGTTCACTAGACCGGTAAATAAGGAAAATGCTCTAGATACTGAATTTCAGCAAATTATTTGACAAAGTCATTGATAATATCTTACTATTCTTGGGGCCAAGACAAAAAGCTAGGGGCAAGCTGATCACTTAATTGTGTGGGCTTAGAGTTGGTTGAATGGCTGGACCTAAAGAGTTAGAGGTAGCTAGAGGGTACAGAGAATAGAGCAGTGGATTTGGAGTCAGGAAGGCTTGAATTTCAGTCTTGCTTTAGATACTTACTAGCTGTGATGCTGAATGAGTCCCTTGACCACTGCTGGCCTCCATTTCCTCATCAGTAAAACAGAGATGATAATAGCATCAACCACCTGGGGTTTGGGTCAAATAAGGATCAAATGTGATATTTGCAAAGTGCTTTGCAAACCTTAAAATTCTACAAAAATGTTCGCTATTATTATTACTAACCTCATTTCCCCTATCTTTTGTTTTTTAATTCTTACTTTCCATCCTAGAATCAATACTGAATATTGGTTCCAAGACAGAAGAGAAGCAAAAGCTAGGCAATTGGGGTTAAGTGACTTGCCCAATGTCACAGCTCTAGAAGTGTCTAAGGCCATATTTCAACCCAGAAACTCCCATCTCTAGGTCTGGCTATCTTCTGAGCCACCTAGCTGCTCTTTCTTGGCTGTTTTTTTTTTTTTTTTGGTTTTGTTTTTAATAAATTTTAGTGATAACTTTTGTTTTTTACATTACCTACATTACCCAATGCAACTTTGACCTTCTGAGAATACCATCTCTTATAACAAAGAATTTAAGAGGTGGGAGTGGGAATGGAGGAAATAGTTGCTATTCAACTAAAAAATTAATTTAAAAAAAGTTTGATATTATTTGCAATGTTCCACAGCCATATTATCCCCTTTTGCAGAGGTAGATGCCTTCTCCTATCTCTTCTACAGGGCCAAACTTGGTCATAATAATTTTGTAGCATTCAATTTTGGCTATTTCAGTGATGTAAATCCAATTTCATTTCTATAGTTGTGTATATTGTTTATTTCTCTCTGCATCAAGTCCTATAAACCTTTCAGGCTTCCTTGTATTCATCATATTTTTATAGCATGGTGCTATCTCACTATTTTCTGTGCCACAACTTTTTAGTCATTCCCCAATGAATAAGCAGTTACTTTGTTTCTAGTTCTTTGCTACTACCAAAGGTGCTGCAATAAGTATTTTAATTTATAGAGAACTTTATTGACCACCTTGCAGTATGCTCCTAGCCTAGCAGTCACATCTCTATGCTAAGGACATGGACATTTAGGTCATTCTCATCATATGTTGTAATTCCAAATGGTTTTTGAGAATCATTGAGCCACTCCATCGCTCTAAAAACTGTGCTATAGAGTCCCAACATTGACATTCCATCTTTGTCATTCTCTCTCTTTTTTTTTTAGTTTATTATGTGAAGTTGATTTATTGAACCTAAATGTAAGACTGTATCCCTGTTATATTGGTAGTGTGGTGTAGTCTACAGAGAGCTGTCTTGATAATTGGGAAGATCTGTATTCAAATTCTGACATTTGCTGGCTGTGGACATCACTATACCCCTCAATGTTCTTATCTTCATTTGTAGAGAAATTTTTCTCACCAGAAGTTCCCCTCCACTGAAATAAGAGATTTTGAATTTTTAGAAAACATTTTTAATACTTGGCCCAGTGTTTTAGCTTTTCAAGATCTTAGAACCATAGATTCATCTGGAAGGGACCTTAGGGGTTTTCTAGTCAAAACCATGGTTTTACAAATAAGAAAACTGATATTCAAGAGGTCAGGCCAATAGCCACACTACTAGTAAGTATCAGAAGCCAGATTCATATTTGGGTCTTCTTGACTCAAAGGGCAACATTCCATCTACTCCACCATGTTATCCACCATATGCATGAGTGCAACATTTTAAAACATTTTGTGGATGCAAGAGGGCTGCCTATCTGTATAGATATCTGAATCACTCCTCCCTCTTGCCACATGACTGTCCAGCTCCCTTTAAGATCAGACACTTAAGAGGTTTTATACTACTTCTGACATACAGGTTTTCATTTATATTGGGCTATGCCTACACCTATGTGTATCTCCATTGCCTCTTGGGCCACCTCTTGTTTTTATTCTTTGGAACTTTTGATTTTCCTTCATTCGTATCCAAATAGCATCACAGAGAGAATATTGGCATGAAAAGGGTGAACTTTTGTGGCATGAAACAACTATGGATCAACAAAAGTGCCATGTTTATTTTTCCAAATACAAGTCAGGCAGGGAACTCTCTTCAGATTTGGTCAGCATGTTGGTTGTTTTGCTTAGAATGTCTATTGATTTACAATTGAAAAGGAAGTCAAGATATTTATAGAGAGAACAATTTATATGACAACAATGTAAAAATAAACAACTTTGAAAGACTTAAGAACTCTGATCAACAATGACCAGCCATAATTCCAGAGGACTTCTGATAGAGAATGCTACTCTCTTCCTGACAAAGATGTGATGACCTCAAGGGGAAGAGTGTGACATTGCTGGACATGACTAATGTATGGATTTGTTGGGCTTGACTATGCGTTAGAAGAGTTTCCATTTTTCTTTTTTTTTTTTTTTTTTTTTTTAATAGAGGGAGAAGGTGGGAGGGAGAGAAAATAAATGCTTGTTCATTGAAAAAAAGAAAATTTAATTTAAAAAGTAAAAGAAAAAATGAGCCCTCATGTATTATTGTATGAGCTCTGCTGTAGTCACAAATATCAGTGAGAGAGGGTAGCAGTGTAATTGGAAATTCAATTCAACAAACATTTATTAAGTACTTCCTTTGTTCAAGGCACCATAAGCACTGGAAACCCCTTAGGGGTTTATAATCTTCCAGGGGGGCGGCACAAATATACAAATAACAAAGTTATTAAGGGAAATGAGTTAAATGCAAATCAGATTATCTGAGCAAAGGGGTATGGGAAGTTTGAGACGAGAGAGATCATTGTTGATCCAAGGTAGTCAGAAAAGCCTTCCTCCAAGAAATGGTGCCCACATCATATTCTGAAAGAAGGAAGAATCTTTAACAGTTAGAGATTGAGTATGGGGGTGGGGGGAGTCTATTCAAGTTATGGGGGACAGAGTGAGCAGGAACGTGAAGACAGTAAGAACGGTTGCTAAGTTTAGTTGAAATGTAGGAAATATGAAGAAAAGGCATGCCTTGCAAAACAGCTTGAACTGGATAGCCAGTAAACAGATCTCATTAACTCATGATGTACAAAACAGAGTTTATTATCTTTTTTTCCCTAAACCCTCACCCAACACACACACATTCCCTGTTACTGTAGAGGACAACCTCATGCTCCCCGTACCCCAGGCACTCAACCTAAGAGTAGTCCTCCTGGATTCCTCACTCTCTCTCATCCCTCCACATCCAAGCTGATGCCATGGCTATATATATATATACTGTTCCCTCCTCTGACACTGACACTACTTGGATGTTCAGGCTCTCATCATCTCACTCCACAATGACTACAATAGCTTAGGGGTCACTCTGCCTGCCTCTAGTCTCTCCCCACTCCAATCAATTCTCCATTTAGGCATGGAAGTGATTTTCCTAAAAAACTCACATCTGATCATATCACCCTCTACTCAATAAACTCTAGGGGCTTCCTACTGCCTCAAGGTTCAAATATAAAGTGCTCCATTTGTCATTCAAAGCCCTTCAAAACCAACTCCTCTCCTACCTTTCCAATCCTCTTTTACCTTACTCCTCAACTAGCAGTCTTTGACTTGGAGACACTGGCCTCGATAATCTCTCAGATTTGGACATTTCTCTGGCTGGCCGCCATGTCTGGAACACTCCACTCCTTCACTCCAACTACTGACCTCTGTGGCTTCCTTTAAGTCCCAACTAAAATCCCATCTCTTTTTTTAAAACCCTTATATTCCGTCTTAGAATCAATACTGCATATTAGTTCCAAGGCAGAAGAGCAGCAATGGCTAGGCAATGGGGGTTAAATGATTTGCTGAGCGTCACACAAAGTCAGATTTGAACCCAGGACCTTCCATCTCTAGACGTGTCTTTCATCCATTGAGCCACCTAACAGCTCCTAAAATCCCATCTTCTACATGAACTCTTCCTTAACCACTCTCAATGTCTATGCTTTTGCTGTTTATTATGAACTTTGTTTATAATATTTTGTATTTGTACAATAATTTGTACAAAATTACATTTATTTCATGTTATTATACATTATTCCTATTCTGTAGAAAATTGCATTGTATGTATTTATTTGCATGCTGTTTCTCTTAATTAAATGCAAGTTTCTTCAAGGCAGGGACCATCTTCTGCCTTTTTTTGTATCTCCAGCAATTAGCAAAGTGTCTGGCATATAATAAGGCACTGAATAAATGTTTATTGATTAATTGAAGTCATATGAAACTCCTCTACCTATCCTGTCTACATTAGACACATAGACTAGAGCCTGATTACGGAGCATTTGGAATGCTATTCATTCAGTAGGCAATATGAAATCTCTGAAAGTTTTCAGGCAAAGGAATGATCATATCTGTTCAGTAGCCAGATTACTAAAATGTCTGCATGGATATTAGATTGGAGAGATTAAGACTGAAAGCTGGGACTTTTAGGAGGCTATTACTTAGGGTAGCTGGGTAGCTCAGTGGATTGAGAGTCAGGCTCAGAGACGGGAGGTCCTAGGTTCAAATCTGACCTCAGACACGTCCTAGCTATGTGACCCTGGGCAAGTCACTTAATACCCATTGCCTAGCCCTTACCACTCTTCTGCCTTGGAACCAATATACCGTATTGATTCTAAGATGAAAGATAAGAGTTAAAAAAAAAAAAAGAGGCTATTACTGGGGTATATAGGTAGTTTAGTGGATAGAGAGTCACACCTGGAGATGGGAGGTTCTGGGTTCAAATTTGAACTCAGATTCTTCCTAGCTTTGTGACCGTGGGCAAGTCCCTTAAGCTCCATTGCCTAGCACTTATTTTCTGCCTTGGAACCAATACTTAGTATCTATTCTAAGACAAAAGGTAAGTATTTTTTTTTAAGAGGCTATTATAACCGTTCAGTCAATAAAAGGTTAGGATCCAAATTAAGGTCATTAAAGGTGCAATGGCGACAAGGGACTAAATGCCAGCTATGTTGCTGAAATAGAAAGGGGTAACTTCTGATTTGCAAGAGCAGCCCATTTTTAAATTATGCATTTAATTAGTACCCTTCTAGAAATAAAACACTGACTGATCCCTATGTCCATATGTGATTTGATCTATGCTGTGGGAGTCCTCCCTTCCAAAATACAGATACAAGAAATCCTGAATGAATATATAAAAGAAAGAAAAAATCATTTATTAAGCTTTACTATTAGGCATTATACTAAGCATCAGTCACTTGAATACAAAAATGAATTTTCTGCCCTTGAATAATTTGTAATCTAATGAGAGGAGAAAACATATGTAGGAGATTGGTAGCCAGGGATATAGAGGGAGGGTAGATGTGTCCATTGAATGTTGCGGGGTCAGAAAATGACCAGGTGAGAAGAGCATGGTAAATTCTGAAATGGGCTAGATATAGGGAGATATATATATATATATATATAAATTAGGTCAGTTCGGACCCAGGGTGGGAGTTTCAAAATCTTTCGAGGCCAAATTCTCTGGAGAGCCAATGGAAGGGCAAAGCAGCAGCTGTGGAATTCTTATCTAGTTTTTCCATAAATCATCCTTAGAAGATTTGTCCAAGATACTGGAATCAGTGCAGAACCTCCCGGACCACTTACTATCCTTGGCTCTTGCTATAGAAACACCTCACCTCATTTGCCAATCCCAATCATACATTTCCTTGATTTATGTTTTATTGTTCTTCTTGGATATAAACCACCCCTGGTAATGGGCTGCAACCTACTTAAGTCTATGATATGTATACTACCACAGCTCTGACTCTTTAAAGATTGTTATGCTTCATAGATTCCCAGCCATATAGCATCACCAGAAAAATAATAGCGTTAAAACTGTTTTGGGCCAGGGAACAAACTGGGATCATGAAAAGTGCTACGAAATGTCCTTAATACAACATATCTTGCCCCCTTCTTCCAGTTCAATTCCAACTTGATATCCATCTATAATGTCTATTCAAACGATACGTACTGTTGGACTAACTCAATGAGTTGCTCATCCAACTGAGTGTCTTAATCTAGAAAACGGGCATTCCTCATTATTGTTAGTGCATTTTGTTCATGCCTTCCATCAGAATCATTTTCTACCCCATTCCTTCAATATGAACCCTCCAGAAAAGAAAAAACACTTAAGCTACTATATCTGTTGTATAGACTATATCAGACAATTTATATAATGGTCTACCCTAGTACTCTCCCATTTCTCTGTTTTGGGTTATGTTTCATTGTTTCTATTCCTTTAAAATATTTTTCCAGATTACATGTAGATTCAATTTTGAATAATCATTTTCTGACATTTTGGGATTCATGTTCTCTTCCTCACTTCTCTCTTGCCACCCTTCCTAAGATGACAAGATAATATGATGTATGTTATATTTGTGCTATTATGAAATATCTATTTCAATGTTAATCATGTTGGGAAAAACTATTTCATTATTTTTTCCTCAGGACTCTCACTTAATCTGCCCTCTATTTCATTGTCTTACTTCCTTTCTCTTATCCCCTTCTCGTCCTATCTCCATATTGGGCAAATTATATTTCTATACACAACTAAGCATGTATATAAATTCTTCCCTCTTTGAATCAATCCCAATGAGAATGATGTTCAAGAACTGTCTGCTACCACCACCCCCTTTTCCCTCCACTATAAAAGCCTGTTTTATGTGAGAAAAATTTTCTCATTCTACTTCTCCCTTATCCTTTGCACACAATACATCCCTTTTTCTCACCCTTTCATTTTTTTAAAGACCATGCCAACATAATCAACTCATATCCATGCTTTCTGTCTATAAAGTCCTTTTAACTGCACTAATAATGATAAAGTTCTTGGGAATTACCCATACCATCTTCCCATTTAGGAATGTAAGCAGTTTAACTTTGTTGAAACCCTCATGATTACTCTTCGTTGTTTACCTTTTTATATTTCTCTTGAGTCTTATTTTGAATGTCAACATTTCTATTCAACTCTGGTCTTTTCCTTGGGAATGCTTGAATGTCCTCTTTCATTAAATAACTTTTTTTTTTCCTCAAGGACTATACACAGTTTTAGTGGATAGGTTGTCTTGATTGTAATCTTAACTTCTTTACCTTCGAGAATATCATAATCTAAGTCCTCTGTTCCTTTAACATAGAAACTGCTAAATCTTGTGTGATCCTGATTATTTCTATACAATATTGGAGTTATTTCTTTCAGTCTACTTGAAGAATTTTCTTTGACCAGAGAACTCTGTAATTTGATTAAAATATTCCTGGAAGTTCTCATTTTGGGACCTCATTCAGGAAGTGATCAGTAGATTCTTTCAATTTTATTTTGTCTACAAACTCTAAGATTTCAGAACTTTTTTCCTTTATAATTTCTTATAAGATATTGTCTAGGCTCTTTTCTTTATCAAAGCTTTCAAGTAGTCCAATAATTTTGAAATTTCCTCCCGTCATCTATTTTCCAGGTCAATTGTTTTTCTGATGCATTATTTCATATTTTCTTCCATTTTCTCATTCTTTTACTGGGTAAAAGAAATTTTCTTTTCTTCATGTTTCTTGTTTCTTTATGTTTATTGGGATAATTCATTTCTCTTATTCAATTCTAATTTTTAAGAAATTATTTTCTTTAGTGAGGCTTTGTATTTTTTTTTAATTTAGACAATTGTGTGTTTTTTTAATTCTTTTCTTCAGTAAATTTTTGTGCTTCTTTTTACCATTTGGCCAATTCTGGTTTTTTGCATGTTATTTCTTCAGTATTTTTTTGTCCCACTTTTACCAAGCTACTAGATCTCCGTTAATAATTTCCTTGCATTACTCACATTTTTTCCTCAATTTTTTCTCTATCATTGTTAACTTTTTCTTTAATTCTTCCAGAAATTTTTATGGGGTTCAAGTTCAATTAGCATTTTATTTGAGACTTTGCTTGAACTTGTTTTCATGTTATTGTCTTCTTCTGAGTTTGGGTCTTAATGTTCCCTGTCACCATAGTGATTTTTTAAGAACAAGTTTTGTGTGTGTGTGTGTGTGTGCATGGTTTGCTCTTTTTTTTTTCTTTTTGCTCATTTTTCTAGCCTATTTCTTGACTTTGAACTTAATGTTAAAGTTGGGCTCTACTCATCTGAGGGTGAGAAGGCATTGACCCAACCTTTAGACTTTTTTTTTTACTGTTCTTTTCAGAGCTAATTCTGGAAGTCTGTATATTTTCAGTGCTTCCAAGATGGTGTGATCCAGGGAGAGGTGTAGTTACTGCTCTACTTGTTTGTGCTCTGTTCTTTAGCCAAGAAGGGCTAGTGCATCCACAAGCATCAGCATTTCCCTTATACCTGGAACTGTGACCAGGGCCCCTATTACCTTGTTACCAACCAGAAGTGTTCCTCTGTGCCCTGGGTGCTTTCTCTAACCTATCATCTTGGCTCTACCCAACCTATCGAGTTTTATATTAGATAAGAGAGAGAAAGAGAGAGAGAGAGATACAGATGCATCAAAAGGCTACCTATGTATTATTCATAAAAGGAATAAAGATAATAATTTACTATTTTCCCATTAAGGTACTATCATTAAATTTGATAATTGGTATAAGAAAATGAACTTTAGTTCATAAAATAAATTAAGGATCTATACCTCTCTATAACAAAGGAAATTTTTATAATTTGTCTCATTTGGGATTGTGTGAGTGTGTAAATAACCCATACATAAAAAATAAAAGGGATACAGTGAATTTAATAGTCACAAACTCTTCCATACCTCAAGTTATCACCTTGATTCATGTTAACTAAGAGACTGCTATTCAGCCCTATACTTCAGATTAATTTGGGAAGGAGCTAGTAAAAAAAAAATGGTTATACAGTGGAAATTAATGAATAATATATCCCTATGACCCTATTTTGTGATTTGATTCTACCATTTATTTTATAATGTAATCAGGGAAAGACTACTTGCCACTTTAGCTCCAAAAAGTTATTTTAGTTAGAATTCCTTTGCTTTGCCATTCTAGAAGGAGTATTTTGATTTCTTAATGAATCTGGTAACATAGTAATGGGAAATAAACTGTATTAATTAAACGTAAACAAACCTGTAGAAGAGCCTTACCAGCTTCTCTACTCTATCCTATTGTGCAATGCACTTGTAAAAAAAAAAGAATAACCTAAAATTTGATTATTAAATATTCAGTTTTACCTAGCCATATGTTTATTTAAACAACCACAAACATGGTAATAATACCAGACATTTGATAGCACTTTTTTTCATAGACATGCAAAATAAACTTCCACATTAGCCATCCTATTCCTACTCACACCCCTCAAAAAAAATGGCAAGAAAAAAAGAGAAAGAAAAGAAAATATTCTTCAATCAGTTCTCTTAGCCTATCAGTTCTCTAATTTACAGAAGTGAATAGTATGTTTCATCATGATGAGTCCTTTCACACTGTTGGTTATGTTCAGAGTAACTAAATTTTTCAAAGTTGATTATCTTTGCAATATTGCTGTTAAATTGTTCTGTTCCTGCTAACTTCACTTTGATTGAATTCATAGAAGTCTTTCCAGATCTTTTTCTGAAACCCATCTTCTTTATCATTCTTTACAATACAATAATATTCTATTACATTCATATACTATAACTTGTCCTACTATTCCCCAATCGATCAGTTTCTAATTCTTTGCTACTACAAAAAGACCTGCCATAAATGTATTTGTATAAATGGGTCCTTTTCTTCTTTCTTTAATCTCTTTGAGATAGAGATCAAATAGCAGAATCACTGGGTCCAAGGATATGTACAATTTCTTAGCTTTTGGGACATGGTTCCAAATTGCTTTCCGGAATGGTTGGGCTAGTTCACAGTTATCTTAACTGACAGTACTTTAAGATTTGTATCCTTCTTCATAAAGTTTTACCAACAAGTTCATACTTGAAAAACACCTTGGTTGCTTATCCATTTTCTTGACGAGACAACTGTGCCATGGCAGAGCTCTTTTCTGGGTACTTTAAATCTTATCACCATTCTGCCAATTTTGAGTCTGTTCAACTACCCTAAGAAATGGGAAAAGTCTTGTTGAGTTCTTATTTTCAATAGCTTCTATGCAAACAGGCTAAATTGGAACTGCTTTAATTACATGCACCGCGATTGCTCATCTTTATCTTGTCTTCTGTTTTTGTGTTTTCTTTGACCCTAGCTCTAACCAGGAAATGATCCCACAAATAACTGATTCTGAAATGATTGCTCTCTCATTCCAGTTGTTTTGTGTCTATTAAGACTATAGTCAGTTTGATTCTGTCGAGTGGCTGTCAATCCTTTTTGGAGAAAGTAGTCATGACATTTAGGTAGAAGAATTCTGTACGGTACAAGTGAAGGGGGTTTGACAAATGCCTATGATTAAGGCATGCAAGTAGGAGACATGTTTCTGGGAAAAAGGATTTGTGGACATTCTGCTTTGGCTTACCATGTTGCTGACTTCATCTTGGGCAAACTTTGCATGCATCAAACCACTACAAGTCTTTAGCTTATTTCATTTCCTTTTTGCCCAATCATATTTTCCAACAAAAATTTTAATATCCTCCTGTGTCCATTTATGTATTGGCTCACCACTCTATTTTTGCCATCTCAATTCAATTCAAATCTATAAACTATTATGTTTAGTATAGAAATAAACCTGTCCTAGCCCTAAAGGAGCTTGCTCTATCCTGTGGGACACAATAGGTAGACAAATATGTATGGTATAAATAAAAATCAAGGAAAGAAGTAATAATGTTGGTAGTCATAAGATACCATTGAGGATGAGCAAGTAGGGAGAAATATATATTGACCTGAGGGATCCTTTTCTTTTTGCCACCCCAGAATGGCTATGGCTCTAACAAAATAAAACTAAACCAAAAAACTAAAAGTGTGTTGATTAGCTAGTAGGTATATTGACAGGACAATGTAAAACAAACAAACAAACAAACAAACAACAACAACAGGCTCCCTTTGAATTTCTGTAGGTGCAGAAAGTTCTAGCAGATAGTAGCAGCACGATGGAGAAAAAGTCCAGTAGCAGATGACAACGGCAGTTCTAAGGAGAAGTAATTGACCATGAAGGCCTAATGGAAACGCTCCAAAACAGATGTGGTGGCTGGAAAGCAGAGCTGTGAGAGGTACTTTTGTCAGGTCAGATGCAATCCAAGAACAGTGAGTTTCCCTAGAAGTATTCCCTCTCACTCCTATAGCATATAAATCTTGGGAAAGAACTAGACACCTTTACATATGGAGGGACTCCCCCACATTGTTGATTTTGCTGTCCTGTCCTCATGAAAAGCCTTGCTATTCAGCTAACAGTTCTTGATCTTCTGCTAGCAGATGCACTGGATTGGTGCCCGAACCCCATTTACACAACTATGATTACCCCAACCACCTCACTAGGAAACTAGAATAGTCAAGGGTTCCAGAGTAAATTGACACCCTTACTATTCATTATAGTCAGATTTCAAACTGACACATCTACAGAATCTACATTATGTCCAATTTGGTGAGAAGAGATTCTCTCTTTGGCAAAGAAGACATTCGCTTTTACAGCGAGATAGGAAGGAAGTCAAGGGAGTCATCTGCTGCAAGTAACACTTCTGCAGTATTATTTGGAGGAGAACAGTTCTGCAGCAGAGGCTGTAAGGGCACACTGCTGAACAGAACTGCCAGTTATATCCAGGTTCATTGAATAGGAAATGGGTCAAAGGCTTACCATTGATGTTAGAAGACTTGATGGTAGAAAATAGCCCCGAGGTATGTGAAGGTAGTGATTGGAGTGGGAGAACTCTATTAGGGGTGAAATGGTTTGTGAGTTGGTTCAGTGGAAGGAATGGTTTAGAAAGAGTGACTCTTATGTCTGGAAAACAGACTATTCAAGAATTATAATCTTAGCAATGATATGAGAGGAGAGGTTTGATTTCTGGCAACATGGTGGGAGTACGCACTCAGATAAGACTGACACAGCTCATTTATGTGGAAATCGTTGAGGTTTCATGGAATATGTGAAAGAAAAAGGTTCTGAACCCACTGAGGATCCTGGAAGCCCGAGAAGACCTAAAACTCTGACAAAAGGGAGGTTAGTATGAAAGTGAGCCTATGACAACCTACACTGGCTTGTCTAGGTACATAACTTGCTGCCAAGAGTCATTAATGGCCTTGAGCCATTATTGGAAGGGATGTGGACAGACAGGCATACTACTACATGTAAATTGGCACATGGAACTGTAAATTGGAACAACCATTAGAGAAAGCAAATGGGAATCATCAATAAACCTATCAATAAACATTTATTAAGTGCGTACTCTACTCCAGGCCCTGTGCTAAGCACTGGGAATACAAATACTAGCAAAAATGAAGGAAAGTCACTACCCTCAAAGAGCTTCCATTCTCGTGAAGGAAGAAAACATACACGAGGAAGCTGGAAAGCAGAGCTGAGGGTATTTCTGACATATGAATTTCTCTGCTGAAATAAACGTCCAGGAAGAAGAGGTTTCTGGGACATGTTAGAAAAGTCTGGAGGAGTGAAACTTGGTGAGAAATTTAAAAATGGCTATTTTGAACATCTGAACACCTGGAGGTTATACAAGTAAAATGAAGAGAATGTCCATACCCTTTAACCCAGGAATTTCATTCATTCATAAGCATATGCCCCAAGGAGCTCATTGACAAAAGAAAGGCTCCACATCTACATCAGAATATTTATAGCAGCACCATATATAAATATATATATGTGTATATATACATATACACACACACACACACACACACACACACACACACACATATATATATATATATATACACACATATATATATATGCAACAAAGGCCTAGAATCAAAATCAGTGCCTGCTGACTACGGAATGGCCAAACTAATTCTGGTAAATGAATATAATGAAGTATTAGTATGCTGTAAGAAATGAGGAACATGATGAAATGGAGAAGCATGCAAAGATTTACATGAATTAATGCAAAATGAATTAAGCAGAATCAATATTTCTTCAACAAAATAAATGGAAAGAATAGTCCCCAAACAAAAGTGTTGAAAAATTATAAAAGAAGCTGTCCTGAAAGAAAAAAACAATACAAAAAGACACTTCCCCCTGCTCCTTTGGGAGAGTGGAGAGCATCGTATATAACAATAGATTTCTTTTTTTCAATGTATTGATCAGTTTTGCTGATTTTTTTTCTCCTTCCTTTAAAAAAACAGTCTTTGTTTTAGGGGGTGGCTGGGACTAGAAAAGAGGAAACAGAAATGGAGGTGATGTAAAAACAAAAGATAGCAATAAAATATTTTTTAACATCATTTCTATAGTTCACCACATTAAAAAAGTTATGGAGGGGATAAAAAATTAGGTCATTACCAGCTGTTAATACTTTAGCATGAATTAGTTTACCAACTACCAGCAGAGATTATAACTATGGAAGAAACAGAGTATATGTCCTAGTGGATGAAAAGGAAAGAGAAAAGTCTAGAACATAAAGTAATGTCAGAAAGATTAGATATGGTGGAGTGTGACAGGAAAGCCCTGACCTAAAAAGTGGGCAACAAGGGTGAACAAAATGGAGAGGCGCTGAGAACAGTTGTAGGAGAGCTAGTATAAGTAGGAAATGGAGGTTGACTGGTCCTCTGTTTTCACTTTTTATTTATTTTAGGGGACAGACCATTTTTGCCTTATTGATTTTTGCTGCTCTTTGAATGTTTGCCTATTCATTCAAAAATGCTTCACTTCCTTTCAATAAATGTATTTTGCCTACTTGACATTTTTTCTCCTCCTGCTTTATGTCTTACTAATCGCCATTAACAGTTATCCACTGAGTGTGACAACTTCCATGTTGGCATGGGACTTAATGTCTAAATCTATATGGACTTATGTCAGTCCAGATCCAAGCCATGTTTTATTGTTTGATCATTTCAGATTCTTTGTGACCCCATTTGGGGTGTTCTTGGCAAATATACTGAAATGGTTTGCCATTTCCTTTTCCAGGTTACTTTACAGATGAGGAGTCTAAGGCAAGAAGGATTTCCCAGGATCACACAGCCAGGAAGTATCTGAGGCCAGATCTGAACTCAGGTTTTCCTGATTCCAAACCCAGTGCTCTATTCACTATACCACTTAGCTGTCCCTCAGACCCAGCCATATTTTAACTGGTTCAGGTAATAATTTTCAAAGCAGTTTCTCCCACTATTGAATAGCTCTTACTGCTAGAAAGATATTTTTTTTTTTTATTGAGGAAAAAATATACCTCGTTATAACTTTTATCACAGCATCCCATAATTTTACACCCTCTGGCCCACAAAATAAAGGTTTATCCCTTTGCCATGGTTTTTTTTTTTAAACTCTTATCTTCTGTCTTAGAATCAATACTGGGTATTGGTTCTAAGGCAGAAGAGCAGTAAAGGTTAGGCAATGTGGGTTAAGTGACTTGCCCAGGGTCACACAGCTGGGAAGTGTCTAAGACCAGATTTGAACCTAGGACCTCCCATCTAGGCCTGGCTCTCAATCCACTGAGCTAACCAGCTGCCTTAATACTCTGATGAACCTAAGGTAATTTCCTCCAAATATGTAGATTGCACCTATCTGTGCCTGCCCATTCTGAGCTATTTTTGTCCATGTCCTCCCTTAAGTTCATTATAGAAGGTCCCACTATATTAGTACCCTTTCTTGAGATGTTTTGACACAAAAACATGCTAATTGCCCTTCATATTTATTTTAAAATTATCATGGGGGGTGGCTGGGTAGCTTAGTGGATTGAGAGCCAGGCCTAGATGGGAGGTCCTAGGTTCAAATCTGGCCTCAGACACTTCCCAGCTGTGTGACCCTGGGCAAGTCACTTGACCCCCATTTCCCACCCTTACTACTCTTCCACCAAAGAGCCAATACACAGAAGTTAAGGGTTTAAAAAAAAAAATAAAATAAATTATCATGAACTCTCTAAGTTTCCTCTTTTACATGTCAATAACCCCCAGCTCCTTCAATTTTTCAACCTACAATATTACTTCCAAACTTCTGGCCATTCTAGTCATCTTCTTCTGAATGTCCTCTATATTGTGGGTATTCCTCTTAAACTCTACACTAAGAAGCTAATAACATCTATGGCAGCGGGAGGTTAATGTGGAAAAACGACTTCTATAAATATAGCTGAAGATTGTGTTTCCTAATTGTCACATCCAAAGATCGGCCTCTGTGCACTAATGATCTTCACTCTCACATTATTTTGTGATTTAAGTTTTTGTATTTATTTTCTTAATTTTTTTTTCCTAAGAGAATGAGCCCCACATAACTTTCTATTTACATGATACTTTGTGGAGGCTGTCCCCTCATTAACTCCATTTGCTTTCTGGTGATGAAATGGGAAGTTGTTTGTAGTTTATTTGAATGTGCAAAAATATGTTGTAAGTACAAAATGAAATCTACACATACATAAGTATGTTAACAAGAGCATAAAAAATGAACCATATGAACAAGAGCATAAAAAAGGGTCATCATAGGTTACTTTCTTTTATATTTTGGGCAATTAAGCAACCTTTTCCAAGGTTGGACTCCCTTCACGGTCCAGTGCAAATCATAACCCCTCTACTCCAAATCCTATAAGATTTTTATCTATATCCTTCTCTAAAATTCTTCCATACTTCTTGGAGTATCAAATTAAAATTTATATCTTTTTTCTGATATGAGATAACATTAGGAAAAGGGCTATGGGAACCTTGAAGTGTCATATAAATGCTAACAATCATGAAGATGATGATGATGATGATGATGATGATAATAATGGTGACCTTCTGTTGCCTTGATACTGTCCATTTGTTCTTCCTCACTTTTGCTGCATGCCCAACCAACTCACCTCATTTTCTGGTCGTGTATGTCTTTTATACCTCTTTATGCATACAAATCACCTTAACTAACATGTGAAGATTGCTTATAAACCCCTCTTCCCATTCCATCTTTCCATTACCCTTTGGTTCACCTAGAAATTTAGTACTTCTGACATCATTGTGCTCCATGACTCATAGATATATAGTGTCACCAATAAAATAGGTGTTTTTTTTTTGTTATGTTTTTTAATAAACGAACAGCTTGGGATCATTGGACACAATTGGCAACTTCATAGATATGATGCTGCCAGCTTGCTTATTTGTTTCCAACTCTGGTCCCAGTTCTAGATCTACCTGCTATACAAAAGTAAAGCTACACTGGTTCCGGGTTAAGATGGCGGCAGAGTAAAAAGCAGCTCTTAACCTCTCCTGACCAAAACACACAAAACTCCTCAAGGGGACATAAAAACAAGTCCAGACAAACGGAGGAACCCCACAACAGGGTGCAGCGTGGAAGGTACATGGAATCCGGACATTTCCATGCTATAAAGGGGTGAAACAGCTCTCACTAAATCGCGGGCTGAGCAACCACCCCACCCCCACCCCCTCCACACACACCACCTATAGCGCTGAAGCCAGTTAAAAAGAAATAGAGCAAGTTTGGGGCACCCATCGAGTCATTGGCAGCTCCAGGGCCTGTTCCTGAGAGCAGCAAGATTTGGGACCCCAATAAGCCAAAGAACGCACGTGAAATCTGAGCATGGGAGCAAAGCGCAGGAGCGGCAGAGGCGTGGGTGGAGGCAGACACAGCCAGGAACTACAGCTCTGAAACCCTGAGTGGGGAACCACCTTAGGCGGGTATAGGACTGTGGAAGCAGCACCCTGAGACTTGTAAAGGAACCTCCGGCAGAGGATCAAGCAAGGGGGTCCACCAGGGGGCTTGACCTTGGAAAAAACCAGAACTCAGACCTCAGGAGCCAAAAGACCAGCGGACAGACCCCGAACGTGAGGATAAAGCTGAGAAGCTGCTGGGCTAATGATGGCTACCCAGATTCAGGAAGTTCAGAAGAGAAAGATAAACAACAAGAAAAAGAAGTCTTTAACACTCGACAACTTTTACACAGAGAAAATCCAGACAACCAAGCAAACAGAGGAGGAGAACAAACAAGCATCCAAACCCTCCTCAAATAAGGAAAACGGGTCACAAGCTATGGAAGAGTTCAAAACTGAGATTCTGAGGAAGATAGAAGAGATCTGGCAAGAAAATAACAGTTTAAAAGGTAGAATCTTGCAATTGGAAAGTGAGGCTCAGAAATCAAATGAACTGATACGCAAAGTGAACCAGATTGAAAAAGAAAACCAAAAGATCATAGTTGAAAACGAAAAGTTTAGAGCCAAAAACCAGTCCCTAAAGGCTAGAATTGAGCAATTAGAAGCTAATGATCTCTCAAGACAACAAGAACAAATAAAACAAAGTCAAAAGACTGAAAAAATAGAAGGAAATATGAAATATCTCAATGAGAGAGTGACAGACCAAGAAAACCGGTCTAGAAGAGACAATTTGAGAATAATTGGTCTTCCAGAAAAACCAGAAATTAATAGAAACCTGGACTCCATACTAAAAGAAATTATTCAGCAAAATTGCCCTGAAGTCCTACAACAAGAGGGCAATATAAACATCAAAAGGATTCATAGAACACCCACCACATTCGATCCAGAGAAGAAAACAGCTAGAAATATAATTGCCAAATTCAAGAACTTTCAAGCAGAGGAAAAAATCTTACAAGAAGCCAGAAAGAGACAATTCAAATATCAAGGAGCACCAATCAGGATCACACAGGATCTGGCAGCCTCCACGCTAAAAGACCGTAAGGCTTGGAATACGATATTCAGAAAGGCAAGAGAGCTGGACCTGCAACCACGGATCAACTACCCATCAAAATTGACTATATATTTCCAGGGGAAAGTATGGGCATTCAACAAAATTGAAGAATTCCTAGTATTTGCACAGAAAAGACCAGGGCTAAATGGAAAGTTTGATATCCAACCACAAAAATCAAGAGAAACATGAAAAGGTAAATAAGAAACAGAGGGGAAAGAAAGAAAACTTATAATTTTTAAATTTGCCTTTTTAAGGGCCTCAGTAAGATCTAATTATATGTATTCCTATGTAGAGAAATGTTATGAATAATTCTCTGTAGTGAACTCTATTCACTATTATAGTATCCACTATTATAGTAATCAGAAGAATAATTCACAGGGTGAGGGTGGAACACTAAATAATCTAAGATGACATGGGGGATGGGAAAGAGGGGGTGAATAGCAGGGGACACCAAGAGAAACTTGAGTGAATAAGAAAAATGGGATATTCTATTACACACAAAGAGGGTATGGGAAGGAGAGGGGACAAATACTATTATAAGAAGGAGAGGAAGAGAGCATTAAGAGGTAATAATCAAACCTTTCTCTCAGTGTAATCAACCCGGAGAGGGAAGAGTAGCTATACTATCCATTGGGACATAAAACTCTTATCTAACCCTTCTGAGAAAGTCAGAAGGGATAAACCAAGGGGAGCAGGGGAGTGGGGAGGTCAAAAAAGGGAGGGTAGAAGAAGGGGGAGGGAATTCATTAGGCCTTTAAAAACAAAAAGAGGGGAAAAATAAGGGATGTGGTAGAAAGGGAAGTTAATCAGGGGAGGGGATTAGGGATAGCGGCTTAATAGCAAACCACTGGTTTAAAAGGAAATAGTATAAGAAAAAGGGGTAGGAATAGGGGAGGATACAAAAATGTCAGCAAATGCACAACTGATGATTATAACTCTGAATGTGAATGGGATGAACTCGCCCATAAAATGGAAGCAAATAGCAGAGTGGATTAGAAACCAAAATCCTACCATGTGTTGTCTACAAGAAACACATATGAGACGGGTAGACATACACAAGTTTAAGGTTCAGGGCTTGAGCAAAATCTTTTGGGCATCAAATGAGAAAAAGAAGGCAGGAGTGGCTATTATGATTTCTGACAAAGCCAAAGTAAAAATAGATATGATTAAAAAAGACAGGGAA
>NC_058134.1:242332585-242354354 GCF_016433145.1 Gracilinanus agilis
ACTGCAGGAGAGGAAACATATAAGAAAAGCAACTGCTTGAACGCATGGGTCGGGGTGGACGTGATTGGGGATGTGGACTCGAAACTACCACACCAATGCAACCACCAACAATTTGGAAATTGGTCTTGATCAAGGACACATGACAAAACCACTGGAAATGTGCGTCGGCCATGGGTGGGGGGAGTGCGGGGGGGTGAAGGGGAAAGTAGGAGCATGAATCATGTAACCATGTTAAAAATGATTATTAATAAATGTTTAAAATTAAAAAAAAAGTAAAGCTACAGAGAGAGGTGGAGAAATGTAGATATCACTTTAGGTATAGATAGAGATAAGTATATAGGTGTACATGTAATTGTAGTGTGGCTATAACAAGAATAATAGTAATAATTGCTTATGTATATGTGTGTATACATTTATCTTTTCCATATCACAGGGGTCAGTGACTTTCTAAGGCTCTAAATTGTAGATACACTGATCTTCATTGAAAGAGAGCTTCCTCTTTTTAGTAGTTTCCCATGCTAATGTCTAGTTAATTCCCTATACTAATGTATATATACTCTATACCAGTGGTTCCCAAACTTTTTTGGCCTACCGCCCCCTTTCCAGAAAAAATATTACTTAGCCCCCTGGAAATTAATTTATTCTAATTTTAATAGCAATTAATAGGAAAGATAAATGCACCTGTGGCCATCACCGCCTCCTCTGGATCGCTGCAGCACCCACCAGGGGGCGGTGGCACCCACTTTGGGAATCACTGCTCTATACTATTATATTCCCTACATATCAGGGAATTAATATATTCCCCACACCAGTGTCTAGTTCTTGTCCTTGTCTCATAGATATAGATTATGAGAGAATGACAATGCTCAACCAAGTAATAATAATGTTCATAACAGCAACAACAGCCAGCATTTGTATAGTACAAACCTCTTCTATTTACATGCTATCTCTTTCAATCACATAATACCGAGAACTTGAGCAATAGGTAATACAGAAGGGAAAGATGGATGTGGCTTAGAGATCACATGTCAAGAATGACTTTCAAAATTAGTCATTTAAGGAACATGAACTAGTCTAAAAAACTTTTGGAAACTATGCCAAAAGTTCAAGGGGTTCCATTAATCTAGCATTCAGGAGAGTGTTAAATCAGGCAGATTTCTTGTTTAGGAAACATCCATGGTAGAACTAGCAGATCTGTGCAGAAAAGACATTTTCTATATGTGTAAGGTATCCACTATACTTTCAAGACTTTATAAAAATGAAATAATAGTAAACTATGTTTGTATTTATAATTATACCTCTACATCGGCCTATATTTCTATCTTTACGCCCATTTAGATCTCCACCTGTATTTAAATCTTTAGTTCTGTCTGGATACTAATGACCCATTTCAATTTACCAATGTAAAATCTCCTTTTTATCCACTATGTCTTCCCTTATGGATGGCTGTGCCACTTTCTCTTTCAAACATATATTGATCTCATTGAATAGGTCCTAAAGTCTTCCAGGGTTTGATGCAATCAACCGAAGGTCACCCAGAAGCTAAGGAATCCAAACTCCTTGTCCTCTTGCTGGACATTCTCCATGACACCACTGAGAATCTGAGGCAAGTAGGACTAAAGCCTTTCTTGACCCTTATTCTCAGAGGCTTGTTAAACAAGATTATTATGTTTAAATCTGTTGCAGAATCTTTTACAATCTCGATACATTTAGCAGATCCTCCAAAGGAGAGCTTTAATTCTATATTTTGTGTGACTAACTCAAATGAGTTGTTTTCCCTAAATGAATAAATAAGAGATATTTTACATTTTTAAAAAAGAGAATGTAGATATAATAATGCTGGTAACCTGAAAATGCCCATGGTTTGAACTGAAAATGAGATCTGAAGACTTCCAAATTACTTTTTTTTAAGAGACATTGAATAATCTAGAAAGGCTTTTAGAAACCACCAAATGCTAAGAAGGATCAATTAATTCTCTACTCTCTGTCTCTCCTAGGAAAATTTCATGGCTCTTCTATATCAGAGCTAGTCTTCTGGGTAGAAAGAGTATCTACTTTTCCTTTTCATTGTAAATCAAGACTTCGAAAATGAAATAAAAGCAGTGATAATGATCTCAAGGACTTTGATCTCATAATGGCTAGATTCCTTAATGATCTGTAATTGTTCTAAGAAGCAAATTTCCAGTCACTGAGCATCCCCTTTATTCACATTCCTATAACCTAAACCATGATAGCTTTCACCACTTACTGCTGAAGAAAACATTTCTATTTACTGTTCAGACTTCTAGATGACTTTTTTTAAACCTATACCTTCTGTCTTAGTATCAATCCTAAGACAAGAGAGTGGCAAAGGCTAGGCAATTGGAGTTAAATGACTTGCCCAGAGGCACACCACTAGGAAGTGTCTGAGGCTAGATTTGAACCTAGGACCTCTCAGTTCCAGGCCTGGCTCTCTATATACTCTGTTACCTACCTGCCCCTAACTGAATTTTGAAGCTAAATTGGGAAGATTAATTAGATGGAAAGTAAATGCTAGCACAGAACACTACAATTTTAGTTCTTTTCCATTTACATACTCCAGTTGTTGGTTTTCAACTAATTTTAACTTAATTAAACTTAGAATTGTCATATAACCAAGGAATAGGGTAGGGACCATCCAACATATTCGTGGAAATCATCAAAGGTCCTTTAAGGGTCTTCAGAAAGAATTCTCTTATAGAATTGGAATTTAATTTTGGGATTATTCTCACAAGAGCAAATTTAATATTTTTAGTTATTAGTGTCACAATGCAACAACCTCATTATTTTTACTTGAAAATTCATTGCTGAGTTTTTGCATCTTTACAAGGAATCTGATAGGCCTGGGTCTCTAATAAGCAGCTTATCCTGTATGTTAATTTTCAAGATGCTTCTCAAAAAAAAGAAAAAAAAAAGGCTGTCTACTTCTGATAAACTCAGGACTTTAATAACATGTTCTCTGAATTAATTCTATAAATGTGGTACTAAAAGTTCAGCCTTGTGATCTGGGTTGTTTAATTAGCTAGCAGCTGCACTGCTTGGATAACGTTCCTAGTCCACAATGTAGTCTCTGTTTTTGTTGGATTTTTTTGGGTGGGGAGGGGGTTTCTTTATTTGGCCCCTGCATCTGAGTTCAATGGTCATTTTCAGTTCTTAAGAAAATGCTCTCCTAGGTGTTTTGAAGAATGACCACAACGTCTTACTGGTTGGCCCTTTCTCCAACACAAATAAGAGATTTGTTGGCCTGTCTGGGAAATGGATTGAAATGGTTGCAACATGGACAACCAGGTGTTTTCAATTATCTTCAAGATTGTGCGCGGGGTGGTTGCCTAGACAGATCATGTAGTCATCCTATTGGGTCACTACGATGGACAAAATAACCAGATCAGCCATGCCATTGTGCAGTTATTTAGATCATCTGGACTTGGCTCCAGTCCCAGATTCTTCACTGTTTTAGAATAGAATAGATCCCTTAAGCATTTCAAGTGCCCACTTCATCAGTGAACATAATTAAGAGTTATCTGTATATAACAAGTTCCATCTGAAACTGTGTGCATTTTAAACTTCTCTTCAATACTGTCATAGCGAATTAAATTTTCCCAATATACTGGAGAATGCAGTGACTTCTATGTAGTCATGGTAGAATACAGGGGAAAAAATTTGGAAATATAACAACTTCTAAACAGACATTGTAAATCCAATTAAAGTCAATTTATTGTTATTTTTTAAATTCTTAGCTTCCATATTAGAATCAATTCTGTGTATTGGTTCCAAAGCAGAAGAGTGGTAAAGGCTAGCCAATGGGGATTAAGTGACTTGCCCAGGGTCTCACAACTAGGAAATGTTTGAGACCAGATCTCTGGGCATGGCTCTCAATCCACTGTCATCTAGCTTCTCCCCTTCTCCCTCCACCCCACCTCCCCCAGTTAAAGTCAATTTAATGAAATATTTATTAAGCATTTAATGTGTTTAGGATTGGCGCACTGGAGACACAAGAATGATTGTCCTTGGCCTCACTTTGAGACTTGGTTGAAGAACCTCTAAGAATTGGAAATCTAGAGATAGAAAGGACCTCAGTGGCTATCTATTCCTAATCTTTCCTTTTACAGAGGAGAAAACTGAGGCCCAAGGAAAACAAATGATTTGGCCAACATCATATATAGTTATGAAATATCAGATCAAAGAGGATTTAAATTCAGGTCTCGACTCCAGAGCTGTGCCACAACCTGGGGATATGTATAATCAGAAAACGATTTTGCCCAACTTTATCTCAAGCCAGTCTCAGCACGTCTATAAAGACTTTCTGAAATGACTGTACCCCTTGATGATCTTGTATTTTGTTTAAATTTCCCTATGCTAACTTCTATAGTCTGTATCGCACTTACACATTTGCTTTTGTGTCTTAAGGTCATTTAATTCCTCAACTGTATCTGTAAACCTTTTAAGGGGTAGAGTCCATGTTATCTGCTTCTTTTATATTCCCAGAAGAAAGTCTACGAATATAGTAATATTAAATTTGCAAGTCTTCCTACTGTATAGCCACACACTAAGTTCATTTGTCTCTCAGACTTTAAATTGTGCTACTTGCTCAGATGAAATACTTCCTTCATTCCACACCTAAACAAATCCTCTCCATTCTTCCATTCCCACCCTAAATTCTGCCTCCTCAGTGAAGCCTTCCCCAGAGATTCCAGTCACATGTATCTCACTTGTTTCACTTATTTTCTGAACCACACAATTAGTACTTTATTGCATACTGCCTTTTTTTGTACAAAGTGAAATTTAGCACTGTCTATTTTTTATCTACTACTTACCTACTTTATCTACTTTTATTAAGTGCCCAGTTCTTTTCTATATTTGATCCATGCACATATGTTTTCTTTTCCCCAATCATGTTTCAAGATTCTCGTGGTCAGGAATACATTCAAAACTCTTTCTTTCTCTCTTTTTTTCTTTCTTTTTTTCATTTCTCTCTCTCCTTTTTATTTTCTTCCTTCTCCTCATCTTATACTTTCTCTTCCTTCTTCTAACACTAGGCAATAAGAAATGATCAATACAGTACTTGCCGATCAATTCTGAGTAAGTATATTTCTGAACAAATGAATGGCACTGCATAGAACTGACCTTTCATCCAAGAGAGTAGAGAATGTTTCAGATATTACTAAAAACACATTTTTAAAAAATTAAAAACAATTCCATTTCTCTTCCTCCAAAGAAATTCAAAGCCCTTATAACATATGCAGAGTCAAACAAAACATTGTCTATGTCCAAAAATGTATGTCACTTCCGTATCTTGAGTCCATCATACCTGTGACAGAAAGTAGGTGGCATTGTTTTTCCTCAATCCTTTGGACTTGAGGTTGGTTATTGCATTGATTAGAGTTCTAAAGGCTTTCAGAAGTGTTTGTCTTGACAATATTGTTAGTATTATATAAATAATTCTTTTGGTTCTTTTAACTTCATTCTGCATCAGTTCAAGCAAATTTTCCTAGGATTTTCTGAAACACTTTCATCATTTCTTCCAGCACAGAAGTAGTTCATGACCCATAATCTGTCCATTCATTCCCTGACTGATGGGCACCCCCTTAATTTAAAATTCTTTACCACTATAAAAAGAATTTCTGTAAAAATTTTGGCACTTGTAAGTCCTTTTCTTCTTAGAGATTCAGATTTGACACATATTTATCTCTACCAAACTGGTATTATCTATGCCCCAAATCACAAGCAAATTACAAAACAGCCTAGCAAATAAGACATCCCTAGACACTTATACTACACTTGGAGAAAACAAGAATTTGGATCTAGGATACTCCACTACAATGAAGCCTTCTCTCCCTGTCTCTTTCTGTGTCTCTCTGTCTGTCTGTCTGTCTCTGTCCCCCTGTTTCTAACTCCCTGTCTGTCTTTTTCTGTTTCTCTTTGCCTCTGTTTCCCTGTTTCTGGAACTTGACCATTAGATGGAAACAGCAAAATTCAGCTGGTGAGGGTAGGTGTGTCATAGGTGGTACCTGTCAGTAATTGGATTCAGAGCCTTTTTCACCCCAGAACTTAACTGCCCTGGAACCTGTTGTTACATGTAGGCTATTGCTGCTCTGTAGTGTCACACTGTACTGTCTGAGAAAAAAAATTTTTTCCAGCTGTCTGCTACCCTTAAGCACCAGGTAGGTAGGTGGGAGCCACAGCTGAACCATGGCCCCAGAAAACTACTATTCCCTTTGGCATTGTAGAACCTGAAAAGACAGGATTCCAGTCCTAGCTCCTCTCATTTAGACCTTCTCGTCTCCAGCCCCACTATGTGTTTCCCTGTGCCTATAATGCTCTAGGGAATCACATTATTACACATGATCCCATTTGGATAGCATCACAGAGGCTAGATTAATTAAATAACAACCCCCTCTCTGCCATCATATGTCCCCAGAGTAGTCAGAGTATTGAATACAATGCTGGACTTGAAAGTAAGGAAGATGTGTCCACCACTTAGAGCTATACAACCACCAGCAAATCACTTAACCTCTTTAAGCTTCAGTTTGTTTGTGTATAAGATGAGAATAATTCCCATTGTGCCTACCCCCACAGGGTGAGGGGATTCAAATGAGACAATTTAGATTAACTGCCTTATAAACGTTAAAGGACTATGTAGAATGTCTGTTAGTATTATATACTTGAGGCACTCCAGTAAGTGGAACCCATTACGTCTTGAAATAGCACATACTACCTTCGAGTAGATCTAATTGCTCAGAAACTTTTCCTGACATCAAGACTAAATAGAAGAAGAAGAAGAAGAAGAAGAAGAAGAAGAAGAAGAAGAAGAAGAGGAAGAAGAGGAAGAAACTGGAAAGATTTATATGAAATGATGTAAAGTGAAGTGAACAGAACCAGGAGAAAGTTGTACATAGCAGCAATAATAATGTATGATTATCAACTTAAATGAAAATTATTATCAGAAATGCAAGGATCCAAGACAACTCTAAAGGATGAAAAAGGCTATCCACTTTATTTCCTCTCTGACTTTTTCTCCAGTGTAAACAATGAATCTTTTTTCATAACATGATGATCGTGGAAACATGTATTGTATGACAACATATATATAACCTACATCATATTACCTGTCATCTTGAGGAGGGAGGAAGGAGAGAACATGGATAACAAAATGTCAGAAAACAATTATTAAAAGTTGTATCTAGGGGGGCAGCTGGGTAGCTCAGTGGAGTGAGAGTCAGGCCTAGAGACAGGAGGTCCTAGGTTCAAACCCAGCCTCAGCCACTTCCCAGCTGTGTGACCCTGGGTAAGTCATTTGACCCCCATTGCCCACCCTTACCAATCTTCCACCTATGAGACAATACACCGAAGTACAAGGGTTTAAAAAAAAAGTTGTATCTATGTGTAATCTGGAAAAATTTTTTTTTAATTTTTAAAAGATTAAATTGGACTCATTGCGTCTCCCCACACCCCACTCCATTGCTCCTGATTCTGCCTCCCAGCCCCAAGAAGAACAAGTCTGATCCCTGAGTAACATGCCCTACCTAACATTCTTTCTCCTCCAAGTTAAATATCTTCATTTCCTCTAAATAATCATCAAGTAGCATAATCTTAAAACTCTTCATTATTCCAAAAACCTCCTCAGGGCACTCTCCAATTTACCAATAATCTTTCTAAAATACACTGTGCCAAACAGAACCTACTTAGCATAGTATGATCAGTACAAAGTATCTACACCATCCCTCCAATTCAAATTTCCATCAGTTTTCACCTCTACTTTTTAGAATTTCAAGGCTCAGCTTAGGTGCCACATACTCATTTCAGATTTTTTTATTATCTACTACCCTGTATTTATTTATCTCAATAAATGCTATGTTTCTTGAATAGAATGTAGGCATTCCTTGAAGGTAGCAAGCCTTGATTTTCATCTTTGTATCACTGATACAGTACCTTGTGCATAGTAATTACTTAATAAATATATGTTCACACCTAGCAGATTGGTCAATATGACAGTAAAGGAAGATAATAAAGGTCCAAGGAGATGTGGCAAAATTGGGACACTAATACTTTGCTGGTAGAGTTGTAAATTTATCTAACCATTTGGGAAGTCAATTTGGAATTATGCCCAAAGGGCTATAAAAGAATGCCTGCCCTTTGATCCATCTATACCACTGCTGGGTTTGTACCCCCAAGAGATAATAAGGGAAAAGACTTTTACAAATATATTTGTAGCCGCTCTTTGTGGTGGCAAAAAATTGGAAAATGAGAGGTTGTCCATTGATTGGAGAATAGCTGAATGAGTTGTGGTATCTGATGGTGATAGAATACTATTGTGCTGTAAGGAATAATGAACTGGAGGATTTCAGAAAGAACTGGGAAGACCTCCAGGAACTGATGCAGAGTGAAATGATCAGAACCAAGAGAACATTGTACATAGAAAGTGAAACATTGTAGCACAATAAAATGTAATAGACTTTGTTACTAATAGCAATGCAATAATCCAGGACAATCCTAACAGATTTATGAGAAAGATGGCATCTGCATTAAGAGAAAGAACTGTGGGAGTAGAAACACAGAAGAAAAATATATGACTTATCATGGGGTTCAGTGAGTATATGATTGGGAGTTTCAGTTTTAAAAGATCACTCTATTACAAATATGAATAATATGGAAATAGTTTTTGAGCAGTTATATATATATATATATATATTTAACCCAGCAGAATTGCTTGTCATAACCAGGAGGAAGGAGGGAGAGAAAATGAATCATGTAACCATGGAAAAATGTTCTAAATAAATACATTTTAGAAAAATTTTAAATAAACAAGTATATGTTCAAAGGGACAGCTGGGTAACACAGTGGATAGAGATTCCAGGTTTGGAGTCCAGAGAACCTGGGTTCAAATGGCCTTAGTAATATTTCCTAACTGTACGACCCTGGGCAAGTCACTTAACCTCATCTGCCTAGCCCTTGCTGCTCTGTTCTGCCTTACAACCAATACTTAGTATCTATTCTAAGACAGAAGGTAAGTGTTTCAATAAAAAAAAAGTTTGTTAAATTGAATACCAGCCAGGAAATCCTGTTTCTCTCAAATTTTATCTACTAGATGTAGTTCCCACATGGTAATGATGTCCAATGAATAAAAGAGATGAAAAAAAAATTAAATACTTTTCATGAAGCATTGTGCTAAGTTCTGGGGATATATTAGAAAAAAACAAGATAGTCCTTGCTTTCAAGGACCTTATAATCTAATTGGGAGATTACTACGGAAAAGAAAGTTCGTTTTAGGGCCAATGGAAAAGCACAAAAAGACCTAAGAGTTTAATGACAGAGTAGATGCAAAGGAAATGGTAACTGATTTGTAGTCTGTTCCCTAAAGTGAAACAATGATGATGCTTAAACAGTTCCAGTGGAATACAGCAAATCCTGCAAATTGGTGGTAACAAGTCAAGATCAGAAAAATTAGGCAAGACAAAGAAGGTAAGTGTATTGCCTAGGGATTGTGAAGAAAATTCGTGAGTCAGTAGTTTTAAAATATGTAAAGATATAAATGAAAATAACACTCGGTTTACCTCATATACTTAACTATTGAACAGAATGGAATTTTTACAAAGCATATATGCTATATTTTGAAGCATGTTGAATTAACTTAGAGACTTAAATAAAATTTATAGAAAATTTCCACTGAGTACAAATACTAATAGTAAAACAAAAAAGACATGTTATCTCCAAAAGCAAAGTCATATGGAATCAGGGTAGCTCCTCCTTTGTGTTAGTGGAATAGTAAGGAATCAATAGTAAGGAAGTTGATTTCTCTGGTTCAGAGAACCCTTCCTTGGTGAGAAAAATAACTCTTGGCTTGGTGATATAGTTTCTAAAGTGGAGATTCTCTTGCTTGTCACAAGGGTATAAGAAATAATAGAAAAGTATTAACATCTAAATGGCCATTATGTGTTGATGTCCATAACAAGAAAATGCAATGCACAAATTAATGAATTATACTTCAGTTTATACTTTTTTCCTCCTTCAGAGCTATTTAAACTAACTGCCTTATGTCTTGGTCAACTTTTGGCACATGAAAATGTTAGATGATTTCGGTTTCCTGATATAAACAATTTATAAAAGTCCAATATACTTATCAAGTCCAAAAGCAATTTAATTTACTCATGGCCATTAATGGTTTCTAATCAATGTAATTCTTAGTTATACACTTGCAAAGGGCAAGGGCCCATTCCACAGAGCATACACAGCTATGTCCTTCCTGGTGGGGAATGCAAAATATACATAATATTCTCTGCCTGCTACCAGTCTAACAGTTGAGATTTGGGCAGCCAGTTTCTAGGCAGAAGTGACTGAGGGGATGTGAGTATATGTGGTGACTAAAAGTCTTCTGGTTGAATGAGGAGCTGAAAGGACTCAAGAGAAGTGAGCATGTATTAAAAAAAAAAAAAAGTGTGAGAGGAGGATCTCTCACTATTTTCCCAGGCAACTTTTGAGTATGGAGGAGGAGGTGGTACCACAAAGAGGAGGGAGGCCCTATCTCACACCTGGCTACCTTAGATCCATGGATGCATAGCACCTATTTCTTTTGCCTCTTGTGTTTATTCTTTACTGATCACATAGGTGACTGAGTATTCAGAGACAGAACTGACAAGGTTAAGACCTTATGAGTTTCAAAAGTTTTGAAGAGATACCAGGCATCCAGTAACTAGAGCAGGTAACAGAATCTACTGGTAGCCAGAGCACCCAAGCCCTATAAAAAGGTTAGTGCAGAACCATTCTGGGGCAGACTACTACAGTCTTAGAAATGAACTTGATAGGGATTCCTTCAAGGGAAAAAGAAAACTCCAAGAACCAGGAAGTTTGCCTCTACTCCCTATGTTCCCTATATGTGTGCTGCCAGTTTGAGCCCATTCTCCTCTGGGATCTTGTGGGTTTGTAGGAGAGTGTGACCCCAACTTGGAAAATAATGCTTTGTGTCAACCCCTTTAAAATTTTTCCCATTCTCCCCAGAGCAATGAGCATCTCTAGTTTAGGGAAAGAGGAGATGTTTTATATCTCTGCCCTTGCTATGCTTTCTCAGTAAATAATCCATTGAAAAACTTAACTGATGACAATTGATTAATCAATTTTGGAGAACACACAGTTGAGACTGTAGAAAGTCAAATCCCTTAGGCTTATTCCTAGGATCCTTGAGTAGGGGGAGTCAGTCACCTTCTGGGGACTCAACCTCCCAGTCCAAGTTGGGGACCAATAAAGTAATCTAAGGAGGGAGATGGGGAAGGAATATTGCTAGCAAGAGAAAGATAATTAATTTAACTTCTATTTTAGAAATGGTCGTATTACTTGGTATCAAGAGAAGGATCAAAGAGAGAGAGAGAGAAAGAGAGAGAGAGAGAGAGAGAGAGAGAAGGGTCACAGGATAGTGGCTAGAGATCAAGTCATGAAGCCAAGGAAACCTGAAGTCAAAGCCTATTTCTGAAATACAAAGGCTATATGAGCCTGGACAAAACATCTTACTTCTAGAATACTCAAGATATTTTTATTTGAGTTGTTGAAATAAAATAGAATAGATCCCTGTGGCCTGCATATTGACCTTGAAAACCATGAATCAATATTATCTATGTACTGTTGTATTTTTATTTATTGTGTTGAACATTTCCCAATTATATTTTAACCTGGATGGGGTGGGAGTTTAACACTTGTGGTCTAGGCATCTCAAGGTGAGAAAGTGCTGACCTTCATTGGTAGAAGGGGCTCTCTCCCCCAACTGTTCCCTCTACTGGTTTCTAGCCCTACTTCATCAAATAAATGCTTATTGACTATTGATTAAAGTGGAAAGACATTATTTTGCCTAATTATGCCAAAAGATTAAAAGTTAGTTCTTTTTATTATAGGCCTATTGATCCTATTCTTTCCTTGATGTCTATAAAACAGGCTAGCCCAAAATAAAACAAGGGATTATTTTGGTATTAGGTAGGAGATAGAGGTGCCAGCCACATCACAGTTATACTATGTAATAAAAAAGGAGTAGAAGGAACAGAACTGCTTTTAAGGTCAGGTATACAGAAATAAACATTTAAAAATATTCATCCCAATCCTCCCATTTCTTTTTCCCCAATGCTACCTGTATACTGTGAATGACAAGAAAGCAATTAACAATCGGCTGAGGAAAGCCAGGGTCTAGATGAGGCAAGTGCATGTCATTACCATCTGTAGGGCAAATGGAGCAAGCAAAGTGCATTACACATACAAAACACAGTATTTGTTGAGTGAATAAATGAGTAGAAGGTTATTTTTACTCCTCTAAGGGAAGTAGCTTAAACAGCAAAAGAAGAGACTAGGTTAAATGAAATACCCAACAGGTATGACATTATATTGATAGCAAACACAAAGAAACTACAAATGGGAGAGATAGAACCAATATTAGTTAGGAAGAAAGGGAAAAAATGTTAACAAAAGCAAATCCATATAAATATTAGAAGGAAAGAAAGAGAAAGGATGTATATAACTAAGAAAAGGGGCAAAGCAGAGACCTATAAATATTTTAAAAACAATCGAGTTGGAATAAAAGGGAACATCAAAATATTATTTATAGAATCTAGAAAACCATAAGGGTATATAATCAAATTACTTAGAATATTGGTGGGTAAGCAAGAAGTAAGCCTGTCCAAAGAAATGTAAATATTAACCCCCCAAAACACATGAAAAGATTTATTTACAGTCAAGAATTTTGTGCTGACAATATAAACAAAATACTATTGTGCTCCATCAGTTAGAACTTTGAAAATATTTTTGTTGTGGTGAACTTTTGGTTTTAGACAATGAACTAGAGAGAAGAACGACATCAAAATTGGTGAGTAGTGGATAAGAAACTAGGGGAAGCAAAGTAAGAAGCATTTACTAAATGTTTACTATATACCCACTATTCCCCAAGCAATAAAGGGAGAGCCCTTCTTGGTCAATCAATCAGCA
This sequence comes from Gracilinanus agilis, assembly GCF_016433145.1. Lineage (NCBI taxonomy): Eukaryota > Metazoa > Chordata > Mammalia > Didelphimorphia > Didelphidae > Gracilinanus > Gracilinanus agilis. Next base: position 242,345,558 of record NC_058134.1, read on the forward strand.
TGTTCCTGTGATATGCCAGATACTGCGCTAAATTCTGGGAATACAGAGATAAAAGTGAAAGTATCTTCCTTGAAGAAAATATCGTCTGAAGGGATAAAAACAAGTTGTACATGTATTAAGGGTTGCACAGAGTATGCATGGGAATGGTCCATTAGGGACCATGATAGAGAGCATGAACTGAAGCCTTCTTGGAAACTTTCAGGGATTGCAGGGATATTGCCTCAATGCTGCAGGACCTTATACTTTGAGCTGCTGAAGTAAGGCACTTATTGGCCACTAAGCAGGAAGAGCTTCTAGGATTCTGTGGATATTTAAAAGGAAATAACTCAATTTCTACTCTCTATTCTCTTTTTAACTGCAACTAAAGACAAAATTATTTGAGCCTTTCCCAGGGGAGTGGGTGAAGGAGCTACTCTTCCCCCCAGCTCTGGCTACGTGGTAGCTATGAAAATGTGGCTCAGGTGGGTGCTTCTAGCCTTGGAGATTATCTTGTGAATTTGAGAGGTTCAAAGGTCCTGGGTGGCTTGGTCAGAGGTGATTGGCAGCAAGGGGAGTTTCTGCATCAGAGAGGATATGACCAATACAAGGAGGAAGACACAGGGCTTCACAAAATATGTGGACCTGTAATGAACAAATGGTCCTTTGTAGGCAATACAGAACCAAGATGAAATGGGAGATACCTGTTTTGCAGTGCCATCAATGCCTTGTTATGATGTTTTAAGTCTCAGCCTCCCAGGAAAGTAGTTATAAATGAGTGAAGACTGTCAGTGCGAGCTTATGGTCATTATGTATCTTAAACGTTTCTTTTGTGGAGAGGAAATAAATAACTGTCCCATACATGATTAATAGGTTACTCTCTTCTACTCCAGACGTGAGTTAAATGTAAGCTTTAAGTTTTCCTAAGAGCTCCCAAGTTGTTATATAATAATTTAAAGAGTATGAAAAAAGGGAGACTGATCTTTCTTTTAGGTAGACAGGCTCTCTCAGGATTGAACTCAGTCTGGCAGCATGTGAGAATAAAGTAGAAAGCCCTGAGTTATGAGAGGAAAGACGAATTTCCACCTTTTCCCCCATATCTATTTATCTAGATCAGTGGTTTTCAAACTTTTTTGGCCTCCCACCCCCTTTCCAGAAAAAATATTACTTAGCCCCCTGGAAATTAATTAAAAAAAATTTTAATAGCAATTAATAGGAAAGATGAATGCAGCTGTGGCCATCACCGCCCCCTTGGATCCCACCAGGGATCACTGATCTAGATAAAGACATGTGTGTGTACATATAGCCAGATGACTATAGATATACACAAATGCAAGTACAAACTAGCTATAGGATAGTTGGAGGTGGGGGAGGCAATAGCAGGTGGGGGAACTATGAAAGGCTAAGCTCAGCCTTGATGGGGAGGCAAGGATTTTAAGATGCAGAGATAAGGAAGGAGCATACTCTTGGAAAGGAGGACAACTAGTGCAAAAGCAGGGAGATAGGAGATTGTGCGTAAAAAATCTAGTTTATCTATATGTGGTCCTTCTTGTGTCTCCCTCCACATTCCTCAGTTTTCCAAAGAAGAACACACAAAAGGATGTGCTTATCTAAAAATCAGGATGGGACTTAACAATTATACAAAGTGATATACAGATCCCAGTAATGGATATCTACCAAAACAGCCTGCCATGACTGGTATAGTTGTTTTAATGGCAGTGAAACAATTCTTGTGTATGCATACAATCTAATCAATGAATACATTGGGTGAATTAATACTACTTCATACCCTCAATAAGACATCCTTTCCCTGATTTTCAAATAACATAAAGAGGCTCTACTGCCAAGAGATACTGGTTTTAGGAGAAAATCAGGGAAGGAAACACAGTATGAAGATTTCCTGCTCATCCCTTGAAAGGGTACAGTATTTATCCCTTTCTAGATGCAAAGAGGAAAATCCTCCTAAACTATATCTTCTCTTCATAAAATATAAACAATGGTTCTTATCCACAAGGAAATTCCTGCCTAGTTGGGGAGATAAGACAAACACAGGAAGCATCTGTGAACTTTTTTTTTAATTAGCATACAAAAAAATTAACATAGACTTTGGCTCTCAATTCTGTCCAATAGGCTATAAAGTTAAAAGTTTATAGTAGTAAGGTCCCAAGATCTGAGAATTGGAAGGGTTTTCAGAAGCTGACAACAAATCTTCTTTACAATATTCTTAATAAGAAATAATGGAGTCTTTGTTTGAAAAGCACCAAAGGAGTTGCAACCCACTACCCATTTCACTGTTGAACATCTCTGATGGTTAAGATCTTTCTCCTTACCTCCCTTTGTCCCTAGACCTCTTCAGCTTGACTATTTCAAGATTACTCACGTATTGGCTTCAATAATATAATCTTGCCATCTCAAGAGCAGAAACCATGCATAAAACTGCAACCAGTTGTGATGTGTTTCAGTGATAAGGTCCCCAAAAGGGAAGCAATAACTATTAACAAGAGCCTAGGGGAGAAGTACTAGTGCAATGGAAAGAGAATTAATTCTAGAGTCAGGGATCTTGGTTCTAGCTTCTGCCTGACAGAATCTTATAGTGTGACTGGGAAAATTATTTAATCTCCCTAGACCTTAATTCCCCCATCCCTAAGATAAGGAAGTTGAATAAAATGGTCTCTAAGATTTCTTTTAACTGGTGATAGCTAAATTTCATGATCTACTTACCTCAGGGCAGTTATTCTAAAAGCCAGAATTCCCACAACTGGGGTTATACAAAGAAATCAAAGACCATCTATATACCAAAGTAACATTCGTATTTGTCTGGGTATAAAATTGAAGGTAAAGCTAAAAGGAGAAGAAAAATACTCCCTCCTTTGGCCCCCACCTTTGGAATGAAGATGCTTTCAACCAGGATTAGTTATATCTTTTTTCTCTCACCTGGAGAAGTCCCTACTGGTTGGTTATTACCATGAACTCCAACTCTGCAGAAAGCTTTCTTTGTATTAGTGGAGGTAGGGTGAAGGTTTAATGAGAAAGGCTACACAATCTTAAGAGTCCAGCCTTAACTATCTATAACAGTGAAATTAGTACTCTGACTTACTTTAAACTAAGGGGCAAAATTAAAATTTCATACACGATTAAATTCTACTCTTTAGGAAGTTTATAACCAATAAACCCAAACCATAAGATTTTCCATTTATTTCCATGCCCACTCAAGAGAAAGGGCTTGTCTTTTGTTTTTTCAAGCACTATTTCTCCCTCCTGTATCTCCTGTTCACATCTAAGAAGGATAAACTTCAGAAAAAGTCAAATTATATTGGATTTTTAAAAGTACTTAAAACAGTAAACAACTTTAAAGTAAGTTCTGAATTACATAACTGTCCTCTTAGGCAGAAAGGATGGAGGAGGGGAGAAATGGCTTCAATATTGCTTTGATTCTCAGCCAGTGGAAAGTTCACCAGCCATCAGGAACTCTCCATGCTCCCTTAGATCACAGATGTCTCATCTGCCCAAGTGAACTGAGGTACCAGCTGGACTAGAGCTTTTCTTTTCCATAGGTCTCTTCTTCACATTGTGCATCTTAAGGGCACCTCTATATGGAGTGTGAACATATCCACTGATACCTTATTAATTGAATTTTAATTCTACACCTGCCTCTAATAGAGTGGCTTCTTTTCAGAGAAGTTATCCCTCTTTATGGGCTAAGAAGATTACATACAGAAAGGTAGTTCCCATAAAATTTAAAATCTGCTATTTTTCATGGAGTTAGTGTACCCAAGGTCATGGATTCAAATTTGATATGGACCACAAAGCTTTCTTCAGAGGGGAAAATACAGATAAACAAACAACCTTTTTCAGTACCAAACTAACTCCAGAATCCCAGTCCATGATTTGAAAATGTTTGTTTTGGTGGCTCAGTGACCTAAGAGCCAGGCCTAATGACAGGAGGTTCTGGATTCAAATATGATCTCTGACACTTCCCACCTGTGTGATCCTGAGCAATCACTTAACCCAATCGCCTAGCTCTAACTACTCTTCTGCCTTGGAACCATTACACAATATCAATTCTAAAATGGAAGATGAGTGCTTTTTTTTTTTTAAAATATCTGTTCATACTCGAAAATGTATACCCTTGGTAACAAAGGGTATAGAACAAGAATTTGTGGATGATTTTCAATACCTTTTCAGCCCTTGCACTTAGCAAAATCATCTTATCCTCTTTATCCCCCTCTTCCTTCTTTCTTCTTCAGTGTGGAGTACACAGGTGAATCTGAAGTGGATTTAGGTCTATAATTAGGGACTTCTCTGAGGTGGAAACTCCTCCACCAATACAGATTTGCAATGGTCTATAATACAGTCTTAGAAAGTTGCCTGCCACACTGAGAAACTGTGACTTTCCCAGGGTCATGTAGCTGCACTTAGGAAATGTTTAATGAAACGTTAGCTACAATCCAAGTTATCACCACTGTTGGAAGGGAAAAAAAAAATAAGTGAAAGCACCACTTATAGAAAGAAGGTAGTGACAACTTTCCATATTCAAAACATGTACATTCATATACTATATATATATATATATATATAATGCTATATATGAGAAGACTTACATATATGAACACATACACATACATAAAATGTTGTCCTGTGGAAAATGAGAGAGGAAATACTGGGAACATGCCATATTTGTTATCCTAAGTACTCTGCTTTAATTTATTCTCTTCCTCTCCCATTCCTCCTCCTCCTCCTCCTCCAACTCCAGCACATCTTCCCTTTTCCTGATTAAATCCTACTCACTCTTCAAGACCTACTCCATCCATGTTATATTCTCCAAGCTGTGTGTTCACAATTACATCTCCAGGTGGTTAAGGATTTAGTTGTTTTTATTTTCTTCCTTGGCTATATTGCAAGTTCTTTGTGTATGAATACGTGGACTTTGGAGGGGCTGTGGGGGAGTTCTTAAACTATTTTTATGGCTTAATGTGAATAAATACTTGGGAGGTCAATACAAATTTTTTTTGAATGAATGGCAAAACATTTTCCTTTTGCGTTTTTAATTCTATAAAATCCTTGGACTACCTATTAAAATCATTGAAAAAAATTTTTTCCATGCATTGAAGCATATTTGTTATCCTCTCTTATTTTTTAGCAAAATATTGCTTCTGCCATCTCACCCTAGGGATGTGGGCCAGTGGAACTTTCTGTAATTATGTAACAGCTTCTTCTGAAGAACTGTTTCATTTCTCTCTGTTTCCCCCTAATATATTGTCAGTTGTTGTCAGCATTCTCTAATATAATAGGACTGATCTGTTTATAAGAGTATGTGTGTTATAGGGAATGGCAGTCATCAAAGAGTATGCAAAGACAGTTGCAGAGTTTTCTGGTATATTGGATGAATGTTTACTCATGTTATCCTTATTTTTTCAACCTCTGCCAGATTCAAGTGGGCAGCACATGGTTTATCAGAGGGAAGGCTGTCATTGTCAGATGCCTAATACTACAATGCTTTAGTCTCAATTACATTAAGAATATTAGGGAACTTTCTTTAGTGACTAAGAATATATGACTTGGTCTCAAAATGTTAGAATTTGCAGTACTGATGCTGAAATGATAGGTTTCTCCACCTCACTCCCCTCTTATTTAAACAAAATCACTTTTAAAAGTTCTAATTTTTTATTTGGTGCATATAGCCTTGCTTTATATTTCAGGTTTGATAGTCAGGTTATAAGAACTTAATGAGGGCCAGCTAGGTAGAATAGTAGATAGAGCCCCAGGCCTGGAGTTGGGAGGTCCTGAGTTCGAAAGGGACCTCAAACACCTCCTAGCTGTGTGACTCTGGGCAAATCACTTTACACCAGTTGCCTATCTCTTACCACTCTTCTGCCTTAGAATACTTGGATACTTAGTGTCAATTCTAAGACAGAAGGTAAGGGTTTGGGTTTTTTGGTTTGTTTGTTTTTAAGATAGAATTTAACTATGGGCAGCTGGATAGCACAACAGATAAAACTCTATGCTGGGAGTCAAGAGGATGTAGGTTCAAATCTGACCTCAGATACTTCTTACCTGAGTGACCCTGGGCACTTAACCTCAATTGTCTAGCTCTTACCTACAGAAGGTAAGGGTTTAAAAAAAAAAAAAAGACTACCAGATAATACTAAGTAACAAGAAAATAACCTAACTTTAAGATTATAATGATACATATTTATATATCTTTATATATTTATCTTATATACCATGGGTTTTTTTTAAACTCATGTTGTTCAAGTTGCTACAGCTATGTTACATAATTTCCAATAGGAAAATTTAAGCCAAAGAATATTTTCTTGCTCTGTGGTAGAAAAAAATACCACTAATCTATTTTGCATATTAATCCTTTGGGAAAACAACCATGATAGTAACTGAAATTTATATGGCATTTTAATGTTTTGCGTCTCTAAGTGAATCCTGTGATTATTCTAATTTGTTCTTTAGAACTGAATTTTCAATATTATATGAGATTGTTTTTTAAAATTACATGAGAATACAATATCTTCCGAGCCACACAATTATATTCCTGATACACATGAAATATAATGGACTTAAATGATTACCAGTAAAGAGAGGCTCTATGTAAAGCATGTTCTAAAATTAGAACTTTGAGTAATTTTCATGACCACAGCATTTCAAGTACATTTAATAAATAAATTTAGACTGCACCCTACTAACAAAATGAACAGATCTTAGTTTAATTCATTATCCATTTTGCTAGTGTACTGTAGCAATGATTCAGACATAACTTTAATGTCAAATACTTGATTAAAATAAAATATATAATTTAATTTTCTTTTGAGACTTCCTTGGAGAAAAGCAGAAGAGCCAATGATTCTTAAATGTCTTGAGAAATTTTCAGGGGATGAAAATCTTGGGGTTTACTAAAGCAACAATGTATTTAAGTAATCAATTTTCCTGCCAACAACCTTCAAAATAGCATTTATGAGGGGGTAGTAATTTATTAGATTCCACAAAACAATTCCCTCAGAGAAGAGGGGCTGCATTATTTTGGCCAATGGCAAATTTCGAAAGTCAAGGACAAAATTCAGGAGATGAGTCCTATCCTGGGGGAACATAGGACTCTAACCTGGTAAGATATGGACACATTCATTCCTCCAATAGGAGAATTAGCAAATTCTAAAGTTGCTGGATAGTTGGGTTTTTTGTTGGTTTGTTTTGTTTTGTTTTAACCTATCTCCGCTATCCTGGCACAGCTGCTTTGGGGAAAAAATGGTCTTCTGTGTAAATGAGAATAATACGGTATTTTATGTCTGTAGCTTTTTAGAAGGTGTTGCCAACATCAATTTTGTCTGCCCTGCAGCTAAGGAAAAAAAAAAGGAGGAAACTCGGCAGAACTCATCTTAAGCTCTCATAAAACGAGGCTGTGCGTTCACATCCGTACACGATTTTTGCTGCTGCCGCGAGTCCGGATGACAAGGTTCTGGGCAGTGATGCTTTAAGTGCAAGCGAAGGTAATGAACCAGAGATAAAATGCAGCATCTTGGGGCAGAGGTGGTAGAGGGGGTGGTTTCATCGAAAACCTTTATACGTGTAGGTTTTATAGAAAACTATTGTATTTATGCATATGCGTGTGTATATATATGCATATATTTATAAAGGAGAGAGAGGGAGGGAGAGGGCGAGAAAGGGAGAAAAAGAAAGAGAGCTTGAGATGGGGGGAGGGGAGAGGAAGGCATGTGTTTTAGAGGGGGAAAAAAACCCTGCAACTGGTGATTTTCTGTTATCCCCAAACTCTCATAACTGCAAGGGATGCTGAATTTCTGGTTATTTATTTTTTACAGCAGGTGTCCTGATCTCTCCCAAATCCAGTACCCACTTCCCCACCCCCTTCTTTTTCTTCGAGAAAGAAAGGACTGTGTAGACCGCAGAGATGCTACAAGTGCACGGGTCCCTGACAGTTCGGCATATAGATAGAGGCACAAGGAAGCACCGAGATTTCAGGGGCAGAATCCGCCCGGCCCGTTTGCACCTAGCCAAGGACTGCGCCGGTTCGCGTTTAACCCCTGGGGCGCTGCTGCGCAGCCAGGCTCGTGCGCGCGGCAAAGGAGAGGGCGGGGGCAGGAAGGCGTTCTCTTCCACTCCCTACCTCTGCTTCGCTGCGGAGCTCCCCCCCTTCAGCAGTGAGGGAACCCTCCTCCACTTCCCCCCGCCCGCCGCAGGCGCGTCACGCCCCCGGGGCAGGATTGGGAGGGAGAGAAGAGCAGTGAAGCCGTCGGAGCAGGTCCCCTTCCCCACTGCCCCTCCCAAGATGCAGGGCTCCCCGCTTCGCCGCTCTTCGCTCTTCCCGTGTCGCCCCCCACTGGCCCGAACCCTGAGCTCCCGAAGCGTCCAGGACAAAGTCACCGCCCCATGTTCCCGCACGCCCCCCGCCCCCTGTCCTCCTCCTCGTCGTCCTTCTCCTCCCCCACACGTCATGGAAACACGTACGTCAGAGAGGCTCAGCCAATCAGAGACGTCGCGAGAGGGAAAGGGGGTTGTTTGCAGAGGAGGGGAAGGGAGCGGCGAGCCGGGAAGCAGAGGGGGAAGGAAAAGAGGGCGGAGCCAAGCGCCCGCCCCCGCCCCTCCGTGGTTCTGCCCACCCTTTAGCCTCCGCGCGCCGGCCAGGGGGCCCCCTCCGGTCCTCCGCCGCTGCGCGCTAGCCCCTCCCCCGGCCGTCCGAGCGGCGCTAGCGAGAGGTGCGCGGACGCCCCCATCCCTTTCTCCCTCCCCAGTACCCCCGCCCCGCGCGGACCGCGGGCCCGTCACGTGACCGCGCCCAGCCGAGGCAGCGGCGGCGGCG
>NC_058134.1:242369057-242512532 GCF_016433145.1 Gracilinanus agilis
CCCCAGCGGCGGCGGTGGCGCGCCCCGGGCCGGCCGCCTAGCTGGGCTGCGTGCGCGCGCCGGGCCGGGCCGGGCCGGGCTGGGCCGGGCCGCGCTGCGCTGCCCCCTCCGCAGGCTGGGCTCGGACGGCCCCACCGTTTGTGCCCCCGGGGCCGGGGTGGACGCCACTTCCCCTCCCGCTTCCCACGCACGCCCGCGGGTGGTCCTTGAGGCTGCCCCCCGCGGCCGTGGGGACCGGGGCGGGACAGGTGAGCGCCCCCCCGACTGTGACCTTGAGGGCGCCCCGGGACCCTCGGCTTCTCGAGGGGCCGGAGTTTCGGTTGCGTCTTCCCACCCTTCCTTCTCGGCTTCTGTTTTAGGACACCCACTTTTAATCCCCCCTGTCATTCGCGCCCTTGACTGTGGTGGGTTAGGGAAGAAAGGCTCCATCACTGCGGGGGGAGCCCTCCAAGGCGCCCCCAGCTGCTGGGGAGAACCTGTGGATCTAGTCCTCCCTGGCAGCCGCGGCTCTGCTGGGTTCTGTGGCCAGAATCCGGCGCGGGGGCTGCGGTGCCATTTATCTGCCCCCTGGCATCTTTGGGGTGGTCCTCCCTGCAGAACCGCAGGACCACGGGCGCGGCAAGGGCTTTTCGGCTGGGGCGGGGGTTCCTTTGCTTCCTCTATGTCCCCGTTGCTGGGCAGGGCAGTGTAGCGGCCCCTGGCTGGCCACGGACACTTCTTCCCTATTTCCCCCTTTTTCCTTCCTCCTGGCTTTTATCCGTGACTTGAGTGACTTGTATTTGTGTCGCTCGTTATTAGGATAAACTCACTGGTGGAGTGGGTGAGTCGCCCTGTGGCTGCGCCGCGGAGGCCATTGTGGAATCGATCCCACTCGTAAGGCTCTCCACCTGTGGGCAATCTTATTTGATCCCCTCTTTGTGTGTGTGTTGGAGGAAAGTGAAGCCTTCCAGCGGCCTGGCTGGGGTGAAACTGTCATCTGCCCAATGGGGTGTAACCTTTGGGTGGTTCAGCCACGTGAGTGGAAGAGGGGCCTTTCTGATGGGAAGATGTTTGCAGCAGCTTCGCCTCCTGCCCGCCCCAGGAGGAATCTCGGTGGCTTGGCTGGCGGCTGGCACGGGAGCTGGGGGGGACCCGAGGAGTGATTGGGGACGGTTTTTCGGGCTCCAAGTGTGGGCTTGGAGCGCTCCCAGCTCGCTCTTCCAGTTCGGGTCTAGAGTGGAGGCTATGGGAGCCCTTTTTCTCCGCGGTGTTTATTTGAATGCTAATAGATAAGAGATGAAATGGGTTTTTTGGAACCGTTTTACTTCAGGGAACTTCCGGATTTTTAACCTTGCTTTGGATGATTCAGTGAGATAGTCATAATAAAGGGTGGATTTCTGCTGTGATTTTGTTTTGGGTGTTAACTGCAAGATCCTTGAACAGTCACAGTTATTTCTTACCATATACTCTGCAAAAATGAGTCACAGACGGGTGAGTTAAGGACAGAACTCCACCTTTTAACTGAAAATTCCTTGACTTCAGAGTTTTATTTTTGACAATATAATTCTCCTTTTACTAGAACGTTAATTTCAGAGTATGATCTTTTGATTGTCAATGTTTGATGGTTGCTGACATTGAATTTCAGTTTGAGTTTATGGGGATCCAGCTTTTTCACAAAGAAATACTTTGACTATTAAGATTTCATTGTGAATTTATATGACATAAGTGGTTATGAAGGAAATTAACTCTTTTGTTTCATAGGTGCTAAAATGTGTTCCTATTTTTATTCCCAGTTCTTTCCATGGGGTGGGGGGGAGGTGCAAACCTGTAGGTATGTGGAAAATCCTAGTTAAGCAAGGTTTTTAACTGAAGGGTTGGAACTGGTTCTAGGCTGCAGTGTTTTCGGTTTGTTCAGTTATATTGCTGATGTTATATTTATTTTTAAATCTTTGAGGCAGTGAGTGCTAGTTTTGGGGGGAGGGAAAAAAAGGAAATTAGTTGCATCATAAACTTGACATACTTTAGAAATATTCTTTATTTACCAGCATTATTTTGTGCTCAGCGAATTTTTAGTTATTTTGATATGGGTGTAGATTTCAAACACAGCAAAAATGACAAATATTGCAAGATTTCCACTGAAATTTTCATTTAAAAAATGCTCTTATTAAACATGTAGCCGGTAATTTTACTTATTTAGGATAATATCCTAAATTATGTTTCCCATATACAGTATATAGGCAGTATTTGGGTTACAGACTGATGAGAGAATTTTAAGAGTTTTAGTAACTGTTTTATTGCAGTTGATCTTAATCCTTAATGGGTGGGTAGGGAAGGGTTCTCTGGTAAAAATCCCATATTAGCAGAAGATCCAGAGTTAGAATTCTCTCCATCAGTCTCACTATTTTTAAATGATAGAGCACGATGTAGAGAGTGCAAAAACACTCTCCTCCCTACAGTTTTGTTGTGAAGGTTGATAGGGCAAGAAATGTCATCATCTCTATTTTACCGGGGAAGGAAATTGAGGCTTAGAAAAGATTAAATGGATTTGCCCTTGGTCACACAGAAATCATCCCAGACCAGCTCTTCCCTATTCCTCTCTGCTTCTGGATTTAGCACTTGTTTACTCATGTTATATATACAGTTCTTAAATATTCTGTGAATGTTAGTGCTGACGAAGCAATAGTCTCGTGTTCTTGGATTTCTATTTTGCTACCAGCGTATTTACATTTTAACTTTCCATTGGCTACCAGGGTCACAATTACCTATTCAACCATGTCTTCATCCCATAGGTAAATTTTACTTTGGTTAGTTGATAACCTATATGAAAGATTAGCCCTGTATGCCTCAGTGTTCCTGGATCATTCGGAAGTTGGGATTTTTGGAGAGCATTATAATGTGAATTATAGAGTATAACCTTCCCCTTCAGACCTCAGATAATAGTTTGTTTTACAGCACCTTACTGCACTTAAAGAAATTCATAATTAAGTTTTCTGAATATCTGTCTTTAATAGATTTTAATATCCTATTAGATTTTAAGCTTCTTGAGGCCAGGTGTCTTGTCTCACCTGAAATTTGTTATCTCTCTTAGAGCCTCATTAGCACAAGGCTCTTAAAAGAAGCACCTAATAAATGTTTGTTGAATAAATATATAAGCTATGTAGTGTGAAGATAGCAAGTAGTAGGGATAAATTTAGCTTTATTAAGTTTGTTGGTGTATATAACTTTTAGTTATGTGTACTGTAACTGGAGCACATTTTTGCTTATAATTCATGTATAAATATGCCTATGTATACATACACCTTTTACTAATTCACACACAATAACATTTTGGATACAAATAATTTTGTATCTTTCTTTTCCTAAGTTCTTCCTGTGTTCGGTTGTGGTTTTCTAGTAGTCTTTGCATTTTCTCAGATAGACTGACAAACCTCATTGTTTCAAGTTTCTCCTCAGTTTAAGATAGTGAAATACATTTTTTAAAAGGAAATAAGTAAGGATCCAAAAAAGACTAAAGCATGATTAAAATCTGAGTGTATTTTGGGAGGAGAGTCAGAAGAAATATCTGCTTGCCAGTACTTAACATACAGATACAGATTATATTAAATAGTAGGGGTTTGGTTGTAGATTTTTTTGGTGTATGTGAGATTTAGACTTATAAATGAGTTAATTTATTATATTTGTAGGTATAATTCATATTAAAAGAATGTAACTTTTAAAAGAAGATAACTTTTAAGTCTACAGAATGGGCAGAAGGATAGACTATTGGAAATGTGCATCTTCTGGGATGGGCACAGTGACATGGTAATTTAATAAGTAGATTTCTTCCATTCTGTATTTCGGTTTTTGATTTTGATAAACATGTATATACACATGCTTTCTGTGCCAGTTTTTAAGGCTTTTAGAAAACAAACTCCTGTTTAATTAGGATGTATATATTTTTACTTGCTAATTTATTTTGTGGAACCAATTGCTCTTTCCATAGTACAGATGCTACCCATAATTAAAATAACCTCAAAAGATATATTTCTTTAATTTTTGCTGAGGCTTAATGAAAATCAATTTCTAACATCAGTAAATTGAATAGTGTAATACGGATTTATTTAGCTGTAGGCTTATAAATGTGAGCATTTCATTTCAAAGAAATAAATGCATGCATTTTTATTTGTATTCATTATAATTAAAGCAATTGGTAAATTGTTTCCTTAAATTTGGAGTACTGTTTAAATAAGATTGAACATCCTTAAAGTATTACATTTTTGATCTTTTGAATTGGATTTTCAAACACAAGAATTTTCCATTTTCTTTAATTGCCCATTAGTAGTACATAAAGTTATCAGGAGGTGGATTGTCTTATCATTAGTCTATATTAAAAATGAAGTCTTATCTCTGTTTTCCCCTTTAAGCAATTCTCTCATTTTATTTCAAAGGCACATATTTTCACTTTTGTGACACAAGATGCCAAATAAGTGGAACCTCACTAAAATCTGTGAAGTAATCAAGTTTATTATAAAACAGCTCTATTTTTTTAAATGAGCCTATCCAAGAGATACTAAGTTGTTGATACTCCAAAATGACTTTCAATCTCACTTGGAAGGTAGTTTCATGGCAGAGCCTAAGAACATTATATGAAGTCTAAAGATTAGAGAGAAACATTGATATATCACAAATCACAGGTGGCTTAAAACAGAATTGATTTATACTTGTAGACAACTTAGTCATTCTTACTGGCTAGGATTTTATGAGATAACTGTCATGGCTATCTAGTCTTGGTCATTATTGATTATACAGAATTATTTCTGTAAAATCTTTCTTTTCTGAAGCACATAGTTAAAGTCTTTGTCAAAATTCGACCAATTTAAAATTAAATATGGACCGTTGTTTGTTTTAAAATGTATTGTTTAAAGACAAATTCTGTTTTGAGCTTATTATATGGTGATTATTAGTACTTTCAGTGATATTAGAAGGGAATATGGTCAGAGACAGAGACTCAGAATCAGAAGTTACCTCAAAGACTCTTCTAATGTAGAAATCCTTCCACAAATCGAATGAGTAGATAGCCAAATCCTGGATTAAAGGGGAAATCTACATGCAGAGGTAGTCCGTTCAACTTTGGGGTGATTCTAATTGATAGTACTTATATTATACCTAATTAATTTGCTTGTTCTTTACTTTCTATTGCTCCTTTAAGGTTAAGCTGAACAGGTTTTTCTTCCACAGGAAAGCTTTTTACTCCTGAAGCCAGCTATCATGTTGCCCCCACGGCTGAATTTACCATGTTTTAACATCCCCAGCTCCTTCAGCCAGTCCTCATATGACATGAACTTGAGACTTATTTTATCATTTCTGGTTGCCTTCTATTGGATGCTCTTTAACTTAGAAGTACTGTATCAATGTCCTTCCTGAAATACTAGGCATACAAGAACTGATGACCACAATCTAGATGTAGTCTGATTAGGGTTGAGTATAGAAAGGAATGCCTTTTTTCCAGAAGGCTAATTCACAAATACACTGTATGACAGGGCCTACTTAGAGTTCTAATTTTAACAAGATGGAATTAATAGAGATAATTATTAAGTCTTTGTTTTAGACTAAAATTAAATTCAACAATTTTCTTGAAGAACATCTTAGGGTTTTGGTTGGGTGCAAATTCAATGAATCAGTAGTACAAAAAAAGGCAATGCTATCTTCAGATTGCTGAATGTTGCCCAGGACAAGGGAAGTAATAGTCCTGATCAGCATACCTGCTAATGCTTCTAGAAAAGCAGGTTTAATGGCAAATAATCTTTATGTAAAGAATTAATGATCTCACACTTATGGTGTTGATCTTTCATTCTCAGAATTATAAACAATATTAAGGCTTTGTTTTGAAGGGGGAAATTAATTAGCAATAATTTATAAATAGTTCTCTGACATGATTGAGATAAGGGTACTTGTAATTCATCAAAAATATTTTGTTTACTATAGTTATCACCTAATGTTATTAGCTATTTTCTGTGAATTAGAACTGAACATAGCTTTAATTTGTAGTGATAGTAGCTTGACCAAACACTAAGCTTTTTATATGTTCTTCCTTTTCACAAGATATACTTTAGGATTATTACTAGGAATTATCAGTTAGTTATAAGTTTATGGTTATGAATGTTTCAATTAATGGGAGAATTCTAGTTGATATAATGCCAGAAGAGCTGTCATTTACTCTAGCAGGTGAAATGGAAACCTTTTCAGACATGCTCCATCCCTGTGATGAAGAATCAACCAGGGGAAAAACCACTAGAGTAAAACTAAGCAAAAGCTTGAAGAAATCCAATCATCTGGTAGTGTTCCACCCACTGGATCCCTCCCCTCTCTTTGAACAAAAGGGAGACTACACACCGAAGAGGCAGCTGCTCCCTGCTCCCTGGTGGCTTTGCAGGACTGAAGTGGACCCCAGTTTGGGTTGTTCTCTCCATTTACATAGGTTTTGGGTGTTGTTTTCTCTGGTTTCACTTCTTTTATTTTGCATCAATGCATCTGTCCTCTCATACTGCTTTATGTAGCATAATTGATTCATATAAGCATGATAATCTTTTATTACATTAATGTACCACAATTTACTTGGCTGTTCTCCAATTAATGGTCATTTCTTTTATTCATCCAGTTTTGGACCACTCCCAAAAATGAAGTTCTAAATATAACGCAGGGATATCTTTTGTCATTGAGCTCCTTGGGATGGGAGTGGGGAAGTAGTAAAATCTTGGAGTCAGAGGATATGAGCATGGTCCCTTTCTGCACATGATTGCAGAAAGTCATCATTGCAAGATAGTTACATCAATTCATAGCTCTACCATCCATGAGTTACTGTATATGCCATTATTTCTATATGTCCACCAATCACTCCTTTTTAAAATCTTACTTGCTACTTTTTACTGAGTGTGAGATGACTTAAAATGTTTTAATTCTTTTGAAAACTCTTTATATCCTTTGACTTGATATATTATGAAATGTTGGCATGAAGGTGTCGGGATAGTGTGCTGAGCCTGGAGTCAGGAATATTTAAGTTCAAATCCAACACCAGAAAATTGACTAGATGTGAGACCTTTAACAAGTTTCCTTATCTGTAAAATAGGAGTAATAGTAGCAGTGGTGAGTGGCACCATCCTCTGGTGGATGAAGATCAAATGAGATAATATTTGTAAAGTACTTAGCACAGCATATGCTTGGTAAATAGTAGGCACTGTATAAATGCTCTTATTACTGTTGTTGCTATTAAATGGCTTTTAGTTGGAATTTCTGTTTGTTTTGTTATAAAACCTCAGATACATCTTATAGATTTACTTCTTGGATCAGTTCACTCATCTTATTTGCATTAATTTTGTGCATGCAAAATCGTTTCAATTTTCTGTTATGGAATTATCTAATCTTTGGTGATTACCTCCATACTTTTTAAGAATGCAACCTCTAGCATAGCAGTGAACAGTACTATGACCTGGTTTTCTTCTGGCTTTTTTTTTTTTTTTAAACGGGATGATCTTTAATATTCTGGTCACGTTTGTTTTGGGTTTGCTGTTGTATATGTGTAATGTATTGGTGTCACTTGCCCAGGATCACACAGTTTGCATTTGTCTGGAGCAAGATTTGAGCTCAGGTCTCTTGAACTTCATGTCCTGCCGTCTGTCCTTTATGTCTTGCCACCTTTCAAAAAGGTAGATTAAAAACAACACAGAAAAGCATTTGAATTCAGATCTTATGCAAAATTATAGTGACCTATTTTGATTTCAGAGATGATGCAATCCCCTTCCTTCCTTTCAGTTGAGAGGTGGGATACCACAGCAAAGGAGTGGTACATACAATTGTTTTAGTAGACTCTTTGGGATTGTTTTTCTTTATGATAAGGAAGGATTTAATGAAGTGAGCAGCACTGAAACTTATTGTTTAAATAAAGATATTGGTCTAATTCTAATTTTTTCCCAGGCTGCTTTCCAGTTTGCCCAGCAATTCTTGCCAAAAAGGGACTACTTTCCTAAGTAATTTATGTGTTAAGATTTATCAAGCAGTAGGTAATTGAATTGCATTCATTTGTTTCTGATTGTTACTTGTTTTTTGACTATCTATTGGCAATACATTTCCATTTTTTAACCTGTGCCAAATATTTTTATGATTATTTTATAATATATTTTAAGATCTGAAAGTGCTGTTCTATTTACTTTAATTTTTCATTATTTCCTTTGGCAGTCTAGATCTTTGGTCTTCTGAATTTGGGGGGTCGTTTTGTTTGGTACTATAAAGTATCCCCTTGGTAGTTTAGCATAGCATTAAATGTGTAAATTAATTTCAGTAGTTCTATTGTCTTTCTTCATATTGGCATGGCCTAGCCATGAGCACAGACTGGTTCCATTTTTTAAGTCATTCTTTATTGCTTTAAGAACCATTTTATTATTGCAGCTTACAGAGATATTTGGAATGCTTCATTGGATTGGCCCCCAGATAGTTTCTGCTTTTTGTAGTTATTTTGAATGCTACTTCCTTTTCTATTGTTTTTTATTTCTATGTAAAAATACTATTGGTGGTTTTTTTTTTGTTTTTTTTTTTTTTTTGCTATGGATGCTTTTAATATAATCTCATGGTTACAATATTATTTTAAAACTTTCTAAGAACTAGTATTGAATACTATAGTCCTCAGATTCTAGGACACATGTTTTCTGTTAATAATGTCTCATGTTGAACGATCCTAGACTTTGCAAAACCTGAAATTGCACAGCCCAAATTTGCATGAGTACTATAAAGACTTGATAAATTTTGGGGGAAATGTTACTTGTGATTTCCAAAATATATGCCTTAAAAATGTTTGCTTTGATACTGACAATACCTTGATTCCAAATAGCATAAGGATAAGTTTATATTATATACTATACAATAATATAATTTAATAACCAGATTAACCTCAAGTCAGAACAGTTCCCTAAAGAATTTTTCTCTTATACTTTGAGATGAATTTATTTGGCTTCTGACTCTTGACTGTCCCTATTCTACTACATTCTTTTGAACATACATTTAAGTTCCTACTATGTGCCAGTCATTGAACGGGAATGGGAGGAGGATTGGGTAGCAGAACAGGCAATAGTTTCTGACCTCAAGGAGATTTAAATAAATACATTATATTTAAAAACCACTAGTATGACTTTCAAGACTTCATGATTCAGCCCCTTCCACCTTTAGGATGGATCCCAAGACCCAAAAGTTGGAAGAGCTCTTTTTAATTTACTAGCATTTCTATAGCACTTGAAGTTTGCAAAGGGTTTTACCTGTCTTACCTTATTTGATGTTTACAACAACCCTGGGGGGAGGTAGGTGTTCTGATCATCTCTTTTTTATAGTTAAGAAACTAAGGCAGGCAGAAATGAAATGACTTGCCCAGGGTCATACAGCTAGGGAGTATCAGAGACCATTTTGGAGCTCTTTGACTTTCAAGTCTAGCCCAGTGGATAGATAAACTGCCTCATTTCATTTAGGAATAATGAAATTGCACTTCAAGTTGAGTTAAGCTGTCTAAGGTTTTGTGGGTAGTCTGAAGAATATAGCTGATGCTTATGTTCCCTTGAGCAGTGCTTCCCAAACTTTCTGTTTCTCTTAATGGGGCCCCTCCTTCTACTCCCTCTCATCATGTTTGCCTCAGCTTTCTGGCTTCCTTCAAAGCCCTGCTGAAATTCCACCTTCTGTAGGAACCTTCTCCTGATCCCCCTTAATGCTAATGCCTTCCCTCTGGATTATTTTCTATTTATCCTGTATAGGGCTTGTTTGTATATGGCTGTCTGCATATCGTCTTCCCTACTCTTGCTGTGAGCTCTTCTGGCACAGGAACTGTCTTTTGCCTTTCTTTGTATTTCCAGCTCTTAGCACAGTGCCTGGCATATTGTAATTAATAATTATTTATTAACTCATTGGCTGATTATAGATCCTAGGATTCAAACCCATTTTCTCTGACTCCAAAAACCACACCATCTCTTATACTAGCTACCCTTCTCCATCATATTTTTTACTCGGCACAACTCTGTTCTAATGAACTAAATGGGTTGTCTTCTCTTTGTCTTACAAACATTGCATGAACATTTCCACCCGTTATAGCTTTGTTAATACTTTTCCTTTTACTTGTAATGCTCTGTTTTTTTCTTGGCTACCTGGCCCATTCACAGGATATTGGATTAGAGGGCATTTTAAGAAATTCACTAGTTATATGTTGTGGGTTATATGTCCCACTCCTTTTCTACTTGGGAAAAACTCAAATCCTGCCCATCAGTCAACTCCTACCTCTTCCATGAAATTTTCCTTAATACTAAACTTCTCATGTAACTTGTAATTGCTCTCATGTAACTAAATTTTAGTAGCATTTATAACTTGTGCTACACAATTTAACATTTAATTATATATCTTCTTTTGTATGTCAGAGGCAACTTCTGTATCCTCCACATCACTTAGCACAGTGCTCAACAACTAAAAACTTTTTGGCTAATTGATGAGTGGCATTAATTATATGGATTACACTGAAAAGCTGACAGGTTTTTTAAAAAAGTCTTTCTTTTAAAAATGACCTTGAAAACCAAAAGTTACTGTTAAACCTGCCCTGGACAGGTTCATGCAAATGACAATTTTACTTACGAATTTAATTCAAAAGACTATTCCTCAGATCATGAAGCTGACTTTGCATCTGATAGATTATCTTCCCTTTTCTTTTAAAACTTCCACCAAAGTAGTAAGCTACTCTAAAAGTCTAATTGTAATGAAGAACAATACCATTAAAGTAAGAATTGATTTCAAAAAAATCTAATCCAGCATTACTTTACTTTGTAGCAGGGACATAGATCTAGATCCACCTCCTTCTGTTCCTGTGCCTTACCCATCCTCAGTAAAATTCTTTTGTTCAAGGTCAAGCTTAGGTTCTACCACTGAAATTTTCCCTCATCTTAGCATCTGAAGGCGGAGCCTTTAGCACTTTAGCTTGATATATCCTTTAACTTACTATAGTCAAGCCTTTATTTGTGGCTATATATGCCTCTCCCCCCCTCCTCCCCCAACTGTAAATTCCTGGGGGGTGGGGAGACAGGTGATAGGTATTATTTTTATCTTTAGGTCTTCTATATCTCACAAATGTTGTATATAGTTGGCATTCAAATGTTTGTCTAAATAATTTACATTGTATTTCAAAGATATGCCTTAATGGATACTTATATTAGTTCTAATTGTTATGATCTGGACTTAAATGTATACTTTTTAATATTTATTGCCATAAGCAGTTTTTCCTAAACTCTTCTCATGTACACTGTGTATAGGTATTCCTGTGAGACATGACGTCCTTAATCCCAGCAATATTTTCCTCTCTGAAATATTATACCTATATCAGTAATATTTAATGTGCCATATATTTTTTAAATGAAAAAGGTTAATTTCCTCAGCTTTGCTGTGAACTTGCCTTGATCTCTATCCAAGCCTGGGGGACAGTCCTTCATATTCCCCTATCCCTACCATACTCTGCAGAGAAGCATTTTAGGATTTTATCAGTGACCTTTTTGCCCATAAGTTTTCTCTGGTAAAATTAGTTTGGAAAACACTGTCTCAGAAAGGTTTTGTTTTTTGTTTTGTTTTTATGAACTGGAAGTGAACTGACAGAAAGCTTCTCTCCTTATGCAGGGTAGCCAGAGGCATCAGGAAAGGACCAATTATTGATTTAAGCATAAAATCTCTAGTGGTCATAATAAAGTAGTCCAGTAATTTAGAACTTACGAATTATATACAGTGAAAACCTCGGAAACCTCATTTTTCATTCCATGATCCTGTGTGAATGACCAAACAAGCATTTATTAGGTTCTTACTGTGTGCCAGGCACCATGCTAAGTACTGGCACTGGCACTATAATTAGAAAAGTTGAGGTCTCTCCTCTTTAGAGCTCAATCTCTAATTGGAAGAGGTTATATGTACCATCGTGTGTGTGTGTGTGTGTGTGTGTGTGTGTGTGTGTGTGTGTGTGTGNATATGTACCAGTGTGTGTGTGTGTGTGTGTGTGTGTGTGTGTGTGTGTGTGTGTGTGTGAGAGAGAGAGAGAGAGAGAGAGAGAGAGAGAGAGAGAGAGAGAGAGATATTATCCCAGAAGTATAAAGGGTCTTTATCTCTCCTGAGCTCTAGTTACCAATAACCAGTTGCATTTTAGTCATTTCAGTCTTATCCAATTCCCATTTGAAGTTTTCTTGGCAAAGAAACATATATATATGTTTAGCTACAGGCCTGATGGCAGGCCCAGGGTTCTTTATGTAGGTCAGGTGACATTGTCAGGAGGTTGGATAGTCTTATTTTTATTATTTATTTATTGACTTCCCTGAAGCATTTGACACTAGGTATTCATTATGCTGCTCTTCCTTGATTCATCTGTGTGTGTCTGACTGCCCCTTGGTCTTTGCTAATTCAGGTTGTTCTACTGACTATGGATGTTGCCTCCCTTAGCTCTGTCCTGGGCCCTCTTCTCATCTCCCTGTATAGTATATCATTTGATGATCTCATTAGCTCCCATGGATTCAATTATTATCTTTATGCAGATTATTCCCAGAAGTAAAAAGGGTCTTTATCTCGCCTGAGCTCTAGTAACCAATAACCAGTTGCATTTTTTGTTGTTTAATCATTTCAGTCATATCCAATTCCCATTTGACATTTTCTTGGCAAAGATACTGGAGTGGGTTGCCATTTTCTTTTCTATCTCATTTTATAATTGAGGAAACTGAGGAAAACAGGGTTAAGTGACTTACTTGGAGTCACACATAGTGTTGAAGCTGGGTTTGAACTCAGGTCTTCCTCCCTTCTTGCCCAGCATTCTGTTTACTTCACCACCCAACTACCTAATTGCCTTTTATACATCATGAATTGGAGAATCTTGAACTCAACAAGTCTTAATGCAGAACTCATCTCCACACCCCTAAAAAATCACCCCCTCTTACCGATTGTCTCATTCCTGTCTAGTATACCATCACCTTCTCAGACACCCAAGCTCCTTAACCTCATTGTCATCTTCTACCCCTTCCTTTTCACTCCTCATATCCAATTGGTTACCCAGTCTTGTATTGCTGCCTTCATAACATATCTGTTCCCTGTTTTCCACTCACATAATACAACTCTTATTCAGGCCCTCATTACCTCTTGCCTGGACTGTTGGCATTGGCCTTCCAGTTGATATTTCTGCCTCAAGTCATTTTAATCCATCCTCCACTTATCTTCCAGGGTGATTTTTCTAAAACATTCCCCATGCTCAGTAAACTTCCCTGGCTTCCTGTTCCCTCAAGCATCAAATATAATTTCCTTTGGCATTTCAAGTTCTTCCTAACCTGTTCTTCTCCTGTCTTTCCATTCTTACACTTTACACTTTTTTGCACACCCTGCGTTCCAGCAGCATTGGCCTGCTAGCCAAACCAGACACACCATCTCCACTATCCATGCTGCTATACAAGCTTTCCCCCAATCCTGGAATGTTTTGCTCTGTCATGATTTTCTGGTCTTCCTTTAAGACTAAGCTTAATAAATCCTAGCCTACCTCAGGAGGTCTTTTCCATTTCCCAAGAGCGCCTGATGACTTTCCCTCTCATTTCCTTCTATCTACAATTATCTCTTATGCTTACCCTAGTTAATTAAATATTTGTTTCTCCATTAGAATGTGAGCTTCTTGAGGGCAGGATCTCTCTTTTTGCTTTCTTTTTGTCCCTAGCCCCTACTACTGTAGGGAGCTGGTTCCTGAGTTTGGTTGTGTTTATTGAGTTGTTG
Source organism: Gracilinanus agilis (assembly GCF_016433145.1). NCBI lineage: Eukaryota > Metazoa > Chordata > Mammalia > Didelphimorphia > Didelphidae > Gracilinanus > Gracilinanus agilis. The sequence goes on from NC_058134.1 coordinate 242,382,810, forward strand.
ATTTGGAGGGCACAGAAGGGGGTCACATGACAAGGCTTAGAGCAGTGGTTCCCAAACTTTTTTGGCCTACCGCCCCCTTTCCAGAAAAAAATATTACTTAGCACCCCCTGTCACATACTATCACCACTCCCTTACAGTTAGTTATTCACCGTCCACAAAATGCACCTGTGGCCATCACTGCCCCCCTGGATCGCTGCAGCACCTACCAGGGAATGGTGGTGCCCACTTTGGGAATCACTGGCTTAGAGTATCAAGAGAGATGATAAGGACTGACCATCCTTTAACTCATTAGAAGGAGTAGAGCTAGTTATGTCTGCTTGTTGGTTATTGAAGAATCAGGAACAGAAAAGAGGAGGGAGCCAGTTCTTTTGGCCTGAAAGAGAATGAATGTGTTTGTATGTATTGTATACAGCTTGTCCCAGGAGGTCATGTGCTGGGCCTGGAATCAAGAAGTTCATATCCTGCCTCAGGTGGTTAAAGGACCCTGGGCATCATTTAACCATTATCTGCCTCAGTTTTCTCATCTGCAAAATGGTGGTTGTGAGGATCAAATGAAATATGTGTAAAATACATAGCACACAATACCTGGAATTAGGTAGATGCTTAATAAATGCTTGTTCCTTTCCTTCCTCTTTGTTCCTCTTTCTTCTCCCTTTTCCTCCTTCCCTTTTTCATTTAATGATATAGTACAGTAACATATTAGCTGTATCATATTCTCCCCCATAAGATTGGAGCACACTCTTCCACAAGTATACACACCATTAGAGGAGAAACATGTGAGAATAAACTGTGAGGTACATATGTTAGGAACTACCGTGTTCAAGCACACTTGGGTGGTAGAGTAAATTATGATGGCAGTGCTCTAAGTCTGCCCGTTTTGTAATGACTCATCATGCTAATCAGGTGATATCATTATAATATCTTTTCAATATTGTCATTTATAGTATGTATTTCTTTTGAAAATTGTTCCTGATGGGCAGCTAGGTGGCTCAGTAGATAGAGAACCAGACCTGAAGATGAGAGGTGCTAGTTTCAAATCTGGCTTTAGGCCTTCCTACCAGTGTGACCCTGGGCCAGTTATTTAAACCCTAGTCACCTAGCCCCTTACTGCTCTTCTGTTCTGGAACTCCAATAGTTGGTATCAATTGAAACACAGAAGGTAAGGGTTTAAAAAAGAAAGGAAAACTAAACTTTTCCTATCCTTTCATCTTAATGTCAATTCCTTATATATTTTGAATCTCAGACTTTTCTTCCTATTTGACACAAATATGACCTTGAACCAATTCTTTTATATTTTGTCTTTGTTGATTTGTTTATGTAAAAGCTTTTAATTTGATGTAGCTAAAATGATTTTATTTTTTATGAACCCTATCCTTTGGCTAAGAATTTTCTTCCCCTTTAGAATGTCTAAAAATCCTGTAGTACATGTAATGAAATAATACTATGTTGGAAACATGTAAAAACATGGGAAGATTTCTATAAGTGGACTGCCAAGTGTGCAATATTAGGAAAAACTATACACAATGACTATAACAGTTGAAATGAAAAGAATAGTAACAATAGTTGCCAAGAAATTGTGATGACCAAACATGACCCCAGAGAAGAGATGTGAGAAGGCACCTCTTTGCCCTTAACTCCACCCCACGCTTTTTTTGTAAAAGTGGTTAACTCTGGGTTGTAATATGGCTACTCATTTCTGCATATAACAGGGTGTGCAACATTGCATATAGCACCTCACTTTTTTGATTATTATAGTGATTGTTGCTTTGTAACATAGTTTGAGTTGAGTTGCCCCTCTATATTTTTGACAAGTGATTTTTTTTTTTTTTGTAATTCCAAAATATGTCACTTTGATCATTTAACATATTACCAGATTTGTAAATTTAGGTGGTATTTTCATTTTTATTTGCCAACCCAAACATGAGTATGCAAATGCCTCCAGTTATCCTCTTTTTGTAGTGTTTTCTAGTTATTCATATGAATCTTAGATATGTCTTCATAGATTAATTTTCCAATAAGTACGCCTCATTTCCCTTCCTTATTTCTCTTTCCAACTATAAGTTGTAGGCTTTTAAAATATTTATATAAAGTATTTCATTATCAACATTTCCATTTTCTCTTAAATTATGTTATCATAGGGTAAGCAAATGGAATCATGATATGTTAGTTTGTGATTTGTATATGTTAAAACATAAAATTATAAGACATTTCTAATCAATTTTTCAGGAACAGTTTGCTACTCTTGAAAAATACCTTAAAATGATCAGTAGTAAAATGAGGCTTCATAATGATTAGCCACTAAAAAAATGGGTTGGAAAAAATATAGGAAAAAGAAAGTGATTTTTCTTTACTAACTCATTTATTCAAAGGCATCCATGTTTTCATATATGATCTCCAATGGTGTAGGTTGTAGTCTGTTCATTCCTGCTTATACTCTTTTTTTCAGGGCTGTGTAGTAGTGAACTCTACTGTTTGAAACAGATTTGTTAAATTTTCCATGTGACCATTTATACTTCAGAAATCTGTAAACTATAAATCGAGACTCAATTTCTTTTTTTGTTGATTGTCTAGACTTAAGAAAGTGATAGAGAAAATATTAGTAATGCAGATGAAACTTTAAAAAGTGTGCCATACATGCATTTTCCCCATGAAGAGCTAATTGTTAAGCATTTACCAATAAATTAATCAATAAACATTTATTAAGCAGTTACTAAGGGCCAGGTACTGTGCTAATAAGCACTAATAAAAAGAGGCAAAAGATAGTCCTTGCCCCAAAGGAGCTTACAACATGTAAAAAAAAAGAGATAATATATAAACAAATATACAAGTTATATACAGGATAAATAAGGAAATAACAAAGAAGGCATTAGAATTGAGAGGCATTGGGAAAGTTTTCCTGTAAAAGATGAGACTTTGGTTGCTACTTAAAGGAAGCCAGGGTAGTCAATAGGCATAGTTGAGGAGGGAAAGTGTCTAAAAAGGGAATTTTCATACTTGAAAAATTATGGGTCCAGATCAAATGCTCTCCTTGCCTCCCCACACATTAAACATTTGTAAACCACTTTTTGAAGAAAAGCCCTTTGAGATAGGAAAGTACCAGTCTTAGTATCACCACCACCACCACCACCACCCCCCCATTTTAAAGATAAAATGCCTGAAGTTCCTAGCAAGGTTCAAATTTGGTATTCAGATTTCCTATTTCATAACTCCTGGGACCAGCTAACCACTAGTGTTTTGTTTTGTTTCCCCCCTCCATCCTCCCCCCCCCCCCAAGACCTCTCCCATTTCCACTTCCAGTAATCCACTCAGTGGGCTGTGGGCTTACTTACTTTTGATCAAGCAAATTACCAGTGTAATGCATAGGCTGACAGTTATCTATCACTTGCCCCTGCTATATAACAATCTATCTTAGGCCATTTTTTGGGGGGATGTTGAATAATTAAGGAAATAAGCTTTATCACCAAAATCTCATAGAATATACTTAATTTCTTTTGTGGCTGAGCTCAGGTGCTGCCATGCCAAGAATTCTTCCTTAATATAGTTAATATTCTCTTAACTAAATTAAATTAAAATTAACTTTTATTTATCTGTTTATGTGTCATATTTCCCAGTATCAGGCAGCCCTTAGGCCTGTGATTCCTGCAGAGTATATGCTTAACAATGTTTGTTGAATTCGAATTGACTTACATTTTGGAATAGGAAAGGAATTGAAGAAGGTTTTAGTTTACCAAATTCAGCATTCATTCTGTCAGTGGGTACAGATAGATGCTGGGAATTTAAAGATGGAAAAACAAATTTGGCACTATTCTCAAGGAATTAAGTTTTTATAAGAGTATATAACCTAGTTGGATGCTAAAAGTAGAAGTAACTATAAATTAATGATAAGTTGTAGGAAAGATCTAACAATATATGAGAGATATAGAAAGGTAAGTCAGTTCTGTAACTGGTAGAATTAAGCAAGACTTGTGCAATGAGGTGGACCTTGAAGGAAAAAGCAAGATTTTTAGAAGCAGCAGCAAGAGCCTTCCTAGTAAAATAATGGGATCTTTTATGAAAATTTTCTGTTCTTGATCTGTTTTTATTCAGAGAACCAATTCTGCTAGATTGAGATGAAAGACATTGACAGAGCTGCTGTCTAAGCATCCTGAAATGGAAGTTAGACTCCCATGTAACCTCTGGTCAGTCACTGCCTCCAGCAAAATGCATAGGAAAGGGAGGGAGCACTCCTATAAAAGGCAGTCTGGGATATGCATTCTTGGCACATCCCTGCCTAGCAGTTTTTGGTAGTAGGAAACTTCTTTACCACAATGCAAGGAAATGTCATGTACTAGAAAGAGGATTGGATTCAATGAGCTTTGGGTTCATGTCCGCCTGGCCACTCCTACATTACTTGCTGTGTAACTTGGTGTATGTCACTGAAACTCTCTGTACTTGAATTCTTTATCTGTAAAATGAAGAGCTTGGACCAAATGGCCTGCCTTCTTTCTAGCTCTAAAATTTTCTGCAGCTTGATAAGTTATAAATCCATAGTTTACTTAATTCCCTTGGAATACCTAACACATCTGTTTTTGTCAGTTTTAACATTTTTATCTCAGGCGTGGCAACTTAATTCTAAACCCCAAGGAATACTTCATTTGTTTATTTTTTGTTTTTGCCTCCAGGTTCAGCCCTTGCTTTCAAATAAAAACTGTTCTCTTAAACTGCCAGCTTATTGACCTCTTCCCCTTAAGTTCTTCCCCAGTGCCTCCTAACTGAGTCTGTCTTCTTCGAGTCCCATCAGTGCCTGCTACTTGCAGCCAACTCAGTCTTTGCTTTCTTTTCCCAGACCCTGAGTTTAAAGGAAGAACCACCTTTCAGCTTGCCTAAATCAGGCAGTCAATCTGGAGTGAATGATTCTTTCCAGGCCCTGTCTATAGAGGCTTTAGAATTTTGCCATTGTCTTGCTCTCTGTCTTTAGCTGAACTTCCTTTTTCTTGTTCAGCTTCATCTTCTCTGTTGAGGCAGTTCTCTACTATTATGACACTCCTCTATAAAGTCCACGTGGGATCCAGCATATCAGATATTTTTTGTCTTCAGAAATTACCTGGATAGCTCATATATGTATGTGTTTTAAGATTTGCAAAATACTTATTTGCTCACCATATTTCTTGGAAGAATCACTGTCTACATTTCACAAATATGGAAAGGTTCAGAGATATAAAGCCACTTGCCAAGGGTTGCACTATTGAGGATTGTAGAAACTAGAATTCAGTTTCTCTTGACTAACAAATGTAGTGTTCTTTTCAATACACTGAATTGGTTCCAGTTTAAGGTGAAGCAGTTTATCACATGGGTCAGTGTTTATAGCCTCATAGGATTTAGGATTAGAAGGGGTCTTTCTTTACAGGTGAGGAAATTTAAGCCTCAAAATAGTATGTGACTTGGCCAGGGTCACCAAAAATTAGGTATTTGTTCATGTCTTTGTTTTTGTTAAACCCTCACCTTTCATCTTAGAATCACTTGGTTATAAGACAGAAGAACAGTAAGGACTAAGCAATGAGGAGTTCATATTTTTCTTGCTCCTTAGACCTTATGGAGATAGCTTGACCCAAAAACCTTGGGAATAGTAAATAAGATCACTTATCCTGCTTCACCCTTAGTCTTTTACCCATCAATCCTTAAGAGCATCATGGAAGAGAACTTACCAATGCTGACTGCTGACCAATTATCATCAAAAGGCACATAGCCTGGGAGTGGCAATAGTAACCAGAACAGTGGTCCTACTTCCATCCCAACCCCTGAGAAGCAGTCGCTTGAAACTTGGTCAGGCAACTGCCTTGGCAGGTACTAGAACTAGAACCACAGCTATTAAAGATCTAGAAAAGAAAGTTCTTGCCACCCTCAAATGGTTCAGTATTAGAAACTGTTATTTTATAAATGGAAATGCCATTAAAGAGATTATATTAATATCCATTTTGCCACTGCAAAAAAAAAGAACCATGGAACCTTCCCATCTGACTTAGCAGTCAAAACTTGCTCTTTATGTTGTCTCCATCATTAGAATATGGGCTCTTTGAGAGTAGGCACTGTTTGTATATTTACAATCAGCATAGTGCTTTGTTTCTGTTAAATTTTCTGTCATTTCTTCATTTAGTAAAGTAGAAGGACATTTAGGTGTAGGACTTTAGTAGCTCTAGTGAAGTAAACTGCTTTTTAACAATTTTCATTAAGGTGTTGGTTATAGACTCTCTTTGATTCTTGACTATTTTATAAGAGGTCTTTAAAAAATAACCTTCCAAGTTTAGTTTTTTAATTGGGGTGAATTGAAATTGAGGAAACTACTAAGAAGCTGATTCACAAGACTGTGAGTGAGAAATTAATGTTATTCTCAAATGATTAATAGTTATTAATATTGCTAAAAACTTAGTGAAAGCTGGTGTCCCTCTCCCCAACCCCCATCCATTTCTAAGTGTTCTGGTTTGGGTTTTCTGGAGTCTTATTTGGGAAATTGCCTGAGGCAGGTGTCCCAGACTGACTCAATGACCAATCTTGAGTACCTTCTTGTCTTGGAAGCTTCTTCTTGGAAGTCAAGACCAGATGGCTGAACTGATCCCCAATAGACCCCTAGGGCCTAGATAACCCTTCTCTCTTTATGTAATATTCCTGCCCTTTTATTTCTGGGTTAAAACCTTTGTCTCCAACCCTTCTTGAGACATGCATCTTGTTTTATGGCATCAGAAAAATAACCATTTTTACATTTTCAAAGGAAAAGAGTATGTAACATGTTGAGGATAAAAATCACTTGGACATTTTTGATTTCCTGTGAATTCATTTAAAGAGCCAATGTAATGAGTTTTTTGTTCCTCCCTTCCTCAAAAACATTATAGTGTTCATAAGTCATGAAGTGATGGGGATTAGAAAATAAGTTTAGTATATTCAGTAGATGCAATGATGGCTAAAGAGTGTGATTTTTCAGACATATTCATCTGAAAGTAAACTTGAACATTGTGATTTGTGTTCCACAGCTTCATGTTCAACATAAATAGAAAAGAATCTTTTAGGAAAAGTTAGGCAGAATGATTTTTTAAATTTTATTTTATTTTTGAGGAAACAGTACCATAAGGATGAGACAAATTTAGGTTTTACTTAGAAACACAATCAATCTGACATGAATTCTAGAACATTGCTATGGAGAGGGAAAGCATTAGAGTAGTGGTCATAAATGAAAGAAAAAGTTGATTATTTTATTTAGTATCTGTAGCCCATCCAGCCAGAATTCCTTTTAGTATTCTGTCAAACTTAAATATATTGTTGGTCCCAACATAGGCTGTATACCCTACAAAAATCTGGCTTGTGTTGGAAAGAATCTCATAATGTCTTTCTATATTAAAACATTGGATAGTAATAAAGATGACATTGTAGGAAGATCAGGGAAAAGTGAAAGACTAGGAACATGACAAAGGATGCAGGAGAACAGTAATGATGTCAGTGAGTAAAACATCTTCACCTGAAGAAAATAAAAAGCCACTGCTGCAAATATTATGTTAATTTTGTGTGGAGAGACAGTATAATATAGTTGATAGAGGTATTCTGCCTTAGGGTCAGAAAGGATAACCTGAGTACCAATACTGTCTTGGCTTGCTTCTGGACACTTAGGTAACTTTATGAGACTTGAACTTACCAGGAGAGTAGTCTGGTCTTGGTGAAGATTTCAGGCCCATGGTCATTTGTGAAACCACAAGACTTGCCCCCTAATGAAAATTTGTACATTTTTGAAATGTACATATTTTGAAATCTCATTTTAGAGAATAGCCCTATACTTATTAGGTAGGAATTTGCCTGTCTTAAAGCTACTTTTTTATTCTCCCTCATTTTTCAAGTTAACTCACAGTAGGTGAGCAATCTTGAATGCCACCTCCCACCCCTCAGTACAGTACAAGATGTAATTTAATTCACCCAACTGGTGGTTTGAACTTAAGTTTAGCTAGGTGCTCCGAGATCTCTCCCTTTATCTTGGATTTGGCCTCTTACCTTTTTGTTGTTGTTGTTGTTCTTAACATCCCAAAGATCATTTTCTTGGCAGAGAAAAATTGTGGAGCCCCACTGTGGTAGAGAGAGTTCCCACACTAGAAGATTACTGCAGTGACAAAATTCTTCATCCAATTTATGTATGCTCCTTATTCTAGAAAAAAGCTGTATAGAATAATCTTTAGTTTTCTGTTGTGTCTGATTCTCCATGTGACTCCATTTGGAGTTTTCTTAGCAAAAATAACTGCAGTGGTTTGCCATTGCTTTCCTCATCTGCAAAATAAGCTGGAGAAACTAAGGTTAACCAGGTTAAGCAACTTGCCCAGAGTCACACTAGCTAGGAAGTAGCTGAGGCCAGATTTGAACTCAGGAAGTTGAATCTTCCTGACTTGAGGCCTGGCACACTTATCCACTGTAGTACCCAGCTGCTACCATCTACACTAAGCCGGGACCTCTTGATTCTTTGTTCCTCTTTTTTCAACATAGCTTAAATACAGGTGTCTGTCTCCCCACCTCCAGCCTTTGGCTTTCTATGCTACTCTTATCTCATTCTGGGTTTTAGAGCTCCTAACATACTTTGTACCAACTTTATTTTTATTTTTTGCCAATTACCTGTAATAAATAAATTTCTATGTGTTTTCCAAAGTTGTATGATCCAAACTGTCTTACTCCTTTCCCTCCCCTCCTCCTGAAGCTGGTAAGCAATTCAGTCTGGGTTATACATATATTATCACCCCAATATACTTTTTTTTTTAATCCCTTGTACTTTGGTGTATTTTCTCATAGGTGGAAGATTGGTAAGGGTGGGCAATGAGGGTCAAGTGACTTGCCCAGGGTCACACAGCTGGGAAGTGGCTGAGGCCGGGTTTGAACCTAGGACCTCCTGTCTCTAGGCCTGGTTCTCAATCCACTGAGCTACCCAGCTGCCCCCCCCCCCCCAATATACTTTTAAAACTTGAGTCATGGGATCCTCCTTATCTTTTGCTGGACATTTTAAAGCATGCTCTCCCCAAACATAGAGTTTAGTCAGAGAGGGCCATCTTTAATTATTTTATCATAAATTCTTAGGTAGTATAATTTCTAACTCAGCAGCTAGTTTTTCTTTATTGCTCAGAATGGATCCAAAAAGCTATTGCTTTTCACTTCTTGAAATTAAGTCAGGAGGACAAGGAAGAGTCTAGCATATGGTCATATAGTTGAATACTCCCCTCCCCCACACACACCCCCCGTTTTTTTTTGAAAATGAAGAAAAAATGACTAATTATTGGGAGACAACTTACAAATCTGTTCTTTTTTTTTTTTTTTAACCCTTGTATTTCGGTGTATTGTCTCATAGGTGGAAGATTGGTAAGGGTGGGCAATAGGGGTCAAGTGTCTTGCCCAGGGTCACACAGCTGGGAAGTGGCTGAGGCCGGGTTTGAACCTAGGACCTCCTGTCTCTAGGCCTGACTCTCAGTCCACTGAGCTACCCAGCTGCCCCCTAAATCTGTTCTTTTTTGCTAAAGGATGTAAAATAATATAAGGTAACATGATGTTTCTTTGTTGTTTTAAATATAGCATGATTTTTTTTAAGAAAGTTTTTCCATGGTTACATGATTCATGTTCTTTCTCCATGTCTATTTTCTCTTTAAGTCTAGATGCTCTGTTTTCTGCTTCCTTTGATTTTTATTTAAATACTCCCATAGACTCCTCATTTGTTGCATGAGTACTATATATCTTAAAATATAGCATTCTCATCTCTTCCTCCACTCCTTTACGGAATAGTTTTGTTTCAGTCTTAGATTTATCTTCACTGAGTTACAGTGGTGGACATGTCATTTTATTTGCCTCCTAATGCTAAGACTTTTAAAATTTTTTGTGGAATTTCATTTTCAGAGGATTTATTAACTGAAAAATCTGCTGTATAGGTAATTTTAACAAAATATCATTTTAAAAATTCTGCTTGTTTAGTATTTTAATTTTCATAGTGTAGGATTAAAATTAATATACAATAACCACAAGTATTATATTTTATAATATTTATTAATAATTACTTGAAGTAAAAGGAATAAAAAGACTAAATTACTTATAAACTCAAAACTAGCATTCATGCAAACCAAGCCTGTATTCATAGCAATAAGAATAACACTAAGAAAAGCATCCTTTTTTTTTTTGTATTGGACCTCCTGTCAGATATAGAGACTAATCTTTCAAGAGATTATTGTTTCAAGAGATTCTTAGGAATGCTGGAAAGAGTTTTCAAAATTTTGCCATGTAAATAATTACTTTATGCTGTATAATAATAAATGTTATTAATTGAGTGATCATTGTCAAGCTTTCCATGGACCTGAAAGGATTATAAAGCAGGGGGGTATAGAAACTGAAGTTAAAGAGGTATCTTTCAATATTTTAAAGCCTAAATTTAATAGAGAAGGCAGCAGAGAACCATTATGGACCTTTGGGTAACATTCCTACCATAAAAGTGAAGTATAGGCAATCTCCAGCTAACAAATTTGTTGTAAATAAGAGTAAATATAAGTTTACCAGTGGGAGTTTTGAAGCACATTATCTAATTTGGTTCCTAGACTAGAATAAGCAAGGTTCCAGAACCTGGGTGAGGGGTAGGCGGTTTGGGGGTGGGAAGCAGCAGAAATCGGGCACCTTTATATGCCCTTCTGCCCCAACTTCCTGCCAGTTTTTTTTTCTCTTCTTTCCCCCTTCCTGGATGATTATTACCCACTTTCCTTCCTACCTCTCTTCACCAACTCCAGTCTGAATATAGGTTCTTATACCATTTGAATGAGCAGGAAACCACCCCCTCTGTTCCTCCTCTTAGAATGGAGACAATGCAGGGCCACTAGGCCTAGTGCTCTTTGCCCTGCCAATGAATCTGCTTGTATATGTAGTATTCTCTTTCAGTCACTCAGTTGAATTGACTGATTATTAAGTCAATCATTTATTAACTGCCTACTATGTGCTAGGCATTGTGCTAAGCACTCAAGATACAGAAAGAGGCAAAAGACAGTCCCTACCCTCAAAGGGTAAGTAGGAAATAATTAAAAGAAGGAAAGCGCTAGAGATAGAGAGGATTTTAGGGAAAGTTTTCTGCAGAAGGTGGGATTTCAGTTGAGGTTTAAAGGAAGCCAGGGAGACCAGTAAGTCAGAGCAGACTCCTTAGGTTATGAGCCTGAGAGACTAGCAGGATAGTTTTGCCTAGTTACAGGGCAGGTAGGAGATAAGAGTTTAGGAGTAAAGATAAATTACATTTTAAATTTATGCTGCATGTGCAGTTCAGCATATCTAAAAAGCAGTTGAAGATGCAAGGTTAGAGGTCAGCAGAGAGTTTGAGGCAGGATTTGAGAAATATAGAGATGGTCATTATGTCCATGGGAGCTGTTGAGATCACCAAGTGAAGTAATAGAGAGGTAGAAGAGTCTAGGACAGTGATGGCAAACCTATGACACACGTATCAGTACTGACACATGTAGCCATTTTTTATGACACGAGGCTGCATGCCAAGGATGAAACATTTGCTATAGTATAGTGTAGGGGCACTGCATTATAGATGACAATTCTACCTATATTGATTTATCTATTTTGGTTTATTAAATACAGTTATATATTACAATTATACATTTTTGTTATTTAAACTATAACTATAACGGAATTATGTATTTTTTTCTCAAAGTGACATACCACTCAAGTTATGCTCAGTTTTTTGGCGAATTTTGACATACCAAGCTCAAAAGGTTGCCCATCACTGGTCTAGGACATAACCTAGGAGACACCTGTCCTGAGAGCAGGAACTATGTTGCTCTTCTTTTTGTATCCTCAACATCAGCGGAGCTTGGCACATAGTAAGGGCTTAATAACTTCCTTCATAATGGAGAGGAACTAATTATAGTAATAACCTGAATTAATAGAAAAGAGGGTGGGGAAGAAATTGATGAATTTCCAAACCCTTTTCTGGGGTAACTCCAGGTATAAAGTTGTCTGAATGAATTCTTTGTCTTTGACCTCAGTATTTTTTTCCAGGAACCCATTGCTTTTGTGGTGCCCTGGACTGTCCCCAACTCAAGCCCACCCTGCTCTTCACCCTCTTCTCCCAGTTTCAAAAAAGATTTTCTGTAGAAACTAAACTTAAGAGTTCAGTAGGAGACACTCTCAGTCTCTCTATCTCTGATGCAAACATGCTCTAATAGAGCAAAGTTCTAATCGACAGAGAAGCTGTCACAGTTGTAGCTTTCATTGAGTTTAGTAGGTCCTTTATAGCCAAGTCTCAGTAGACAGTTCTCAAGTCCTGAAGTCCTGAATAATTTGAACACACCTGACTTCATTCAAAAAAAATTTATTATAAGGGGGTAGCTGGGTGACTCAATGGATTGAAAGCCAAGCCTAAAGATAGGAGGCCCTGGGTTCAAATTTGACCTTAAACATTTCCTAGCTGGGTGACCCTGGGCAAGTTACTTAACCCCAATTGCCCAGCCCTTATCACTCTTCTGCCTTGGAAGCAATACATAGTATTGATTCTAAGACAGAAGGTAAGCTATATTTATTTTAGAGACAGGTTACTGGTGAATAAGAACTTTTAACCTCAGTTTTCTGAGGTTAAAAGTTTCTGAGCCCCCATATACAAGTAAGTAAATACAAAGTAGTTTGAGGAGATGTGAACACTTCTAACTAGAAGTGAACATTAAAGAAGAGTTTTCAATGAAAGGATGGCACTTGACCTTGAGCTGAATATTCAGCAGAGGTGGGGTTCAAGTACATAGGGTGGGGTGATGATATACAAATAAATGGAGGCTGGTAAGAAACTTATAAAGTCACAGTTCAAGGAATAGTAATCCAGTTGGGCTCATAGTTATTGTTCAAATCCTTTCTTTTCAGAAGACCAATAACATCATGGGTTGATGACATTCAGGTGAATTGGATTTAAGTGAGGCAGGTTATATAAAGCCATCAACCTCATGCTCTCTTCCAGAGTCATTGAAATCTAATGGCAAGACAAAAGTCAGCATGGCTGGTAATAACCTGGGATGCAGTAGATGACTGGCATCCTCCTAGTTTGACCTAGCTCTAAGCACCTATTTCAGCTGTTGCCATAGGAACAAATTGTTCTCATCTACCCATTTCACTGAGGTCTTCACATGCTTGGGGTAGATATTCTCCTAACTCATTGATGGGTTTTGGGGCCTGTTGGTTACCTTCAAACCCACCTGCCTAGACAGTTTTATTGGGGTGTGGCTTTTTGGAATCACAAGTGAGAGTTGAGAGGTGGACACAAAGGTAAATGAGCAGCCCTGAAAAGAATTTAGCAAGTTCTCACACCAGAGATTATATAATATATGAGACTGCATGAAAGGAGCTGACATCAAATAAAATTGAGTAGTTTGGAAAATAGATGGCCTTAAATGTCAGACTTAGAAGTTTCTTTTTATACTAGTCACTAAAGACCCCATGAAATATTTTTGAGCATAGAAAAGAGTGTTGAAGTTATACATATGTTTTAGGAATATTACTTTAGCAGATGTATAGATGATAGAGCAGAGAAGAGACACTGGAAGCAAGCAAACCATTTAGGGTGTTTTTTATTATAGTAAGCCAGGTAAGAGGTGATAGCCCCAAGAAGAATGATGACATTTATGAATGGATAGAAAGGGGACAGTTGTGAATCAACTAGGACTTCAGGGTCAAAGTGACTGAGATTATGAACTTGGTAGTAGTACTTATCCATTAATAGAGACAAGGAAATCCAGAGAAAGGGTGAATGGTTTTTTGGAGGAGGGGATGAGCTCAGTTTCTAATATGCTGGTGTTTTGAGATACTCAAGGGATTTTCAGGTGGAAATGTTTAAAAGAAATTTAGATATATGGGTCTAGCTTTCTGGCAAGCAATTACAGCTAGCTATATAGACTATGGAGTCATCAATAAAGAGATGAATAAACTTATAGGAACTGATGAGAGCAGCCTAATTGAGCATAGAAGAGAAGAGAAGAGAAGTAAACTGCCCAGGACAGAGCCTTGGGGAACACCAACATTAGGGAAGAAAAGATTGATAATGATCCATGAAAGAGAAGCAGGAGTGCTCTTCCACAAAGGAAGAGAATCAGAAGAGAGGATCTAGAGAAGAAAGTATACCTGATGGGAAGAGAATGGTTGTTATTGACCAAATTCAAAACTTGCAGAGGGGTCAGGGAGCCTGGAAAAAGACCATGGGACTTAGTTGAGAAAGTGGTTAAGTTTTGAGAGGATAGAATAGTAATAAAGAAGCAAATAGGTTGTGAAGAAATGGAGTCCATATATTGATAAATCCTTTCTAGAAATTTGTGAAAAGGAGAAATAGGTTTGAGAGACTAATGAGGGGGAAGGAAGGCTTCTTGGTGTTATAACACAAAAGGAAAAAAATTTGAATATTCAGAGCTGGAGTCCTCTCTTGACATCCTGCTCCACCTTCCAGTCCCTTAACTCCCTTCCTAGCTTACTCTGCAGCTAGATGGAATTACCTGACTATTTTTAAGATCAAAGGTATTCAAATAGTTGCACCTCTGTTAATTCCCTTGTCTTGTAATCTGATTGCTGCCCCAAACATTCTTCATCTCTGTCTTAAAGCCTCCTTATTTTCCTTTTTCTATTAATACTCAAAATGTTGAGCAATTTGGCCATGTCAAGAAAGAACCTTTCTTTTCTAGATCTTTACTTTAGTTGCTGTCTCAGCTGAGACAATAGCTCTCTATAGGTGCCAAGTCTTAGCACCTTGAAGGTTGTTTCCCTGAATGGTACTTAGTGGATCCTGGGCTAGAAACAAGAACCATGATCTGGGGTGTGCCACTGATCCTGGGCAGAAACCTGCTCTGGTTATGCCTATTAGTTTGGCTGAAACCTAATGGTAATGGTAACTAAATAATAATTATAAATAATGAAAGGTTTAGGAATTGATCTCCCTCCTTTGAGTACTTGTTCTAGGGAAGGGGGAAATAAGCCCAATGTGAGATTGTTGGTTATGAACAGTAATATGCAGTATAAAAG
This sequence comes from Gracilinanus agilis, assembly GCF_016433145.1. Taxonomy (NCBI): domain Eukaryota; kingdom Metazoa; phylum Chordata; class Mammalia; order Didelphimorphia; family Didelphidae; genus Gracilinanus; species Gracilinanus agilis. The sequence goes on from NC_058134.1 coordinate 242,397,822, forward strand.
AAACTATTTTGCCCCTTTGGGATTAGCTACTCCATGTTAATTGTCTCTTCTCTATTTAATCCTTCTTGTGATCTTTACTATTGTATCAATTAGGAAATTTAGAGAATTGGAAGGAACTTTAGGAATTATCCAGTGCTGTCATTTTACAGACTAAGAAACAGGGTTGGGGTGTTTTGACTGAAAAATGATGATTGACTGACTGAAGTCTCCTAACTAATTAGTAGCTGAACTAGAACCAAACCTCTTGTCTTGCTTGATCTTTTTTCCATTTGTAACAATGCCTGCTTTCCCCTTTGTATTATTTATATTTGTTAATGAGGACACAACAATGTTGTTACCAGGATGAATTAATAGTAAAGATTCTAGTCTACCAGTTACATTGTCAAAATGAAATCTTTGTGAGGCACTCTTTGAGAGAAGAGCATTTGGAACAAATGAGCTGACTAAAGGAATGACCATAGACTGATAGGAGTTAATAAGACAGAAATTCTAAGATATTTGATCCTAAGTGCAGAACAAGTTAGGAAACAGTTCAGAGAGATCGGGAAGACTGGAAAGAACCAGGATTGGGAGGTGGGGGTGGGACAGTCAATGTGTTTCCAACAATATTATGGTCTGGGAACATCTGATGCAGATATAAAGAGATCAAGTCCAACAGTTTCTTCTGTAAAATTATTTTTCTCATAAGTTACTTTTAATTTGTCCCCTCCAAAACTTTATTTTTAACTATCCAAATAAATTTAAAACAAAATTGTGTTGGTTGCGTACAAGTCAGTAAATCCAAACTCACTATAAAAATGAAAATACTGCGAAGTGTAAAGCAGCGATGTCAACCTATAGAAATGAGGGTCACTAGACAATAAGGATCCCTGCAATCTGCACATTGACTTATTAACACTAATTGTATTTTTATTTGTTAAGTATTTCTGAATGAGATTTTAATCTGGTTCAGTCACATGCTGCAGGCCTAGTGTTTGATACCTTTGGTCTAAAGTATTGTTGATAATTAAATGTGAACTTAGTAAAATCTTTATTTTCAATAAAAGAATGACTAAGTTATAGAATCATTTCAGTACAGTCAGTGTACAGTATAGAGATCTATATGAGGTAAATGGCAATTTCCAAGAGAAGTCCAAAATGAAGTCAACATTAAAAACAGGAAAAAAAAACACTCTAAAAATTAATTCGAACCATGTGAATAAACACTTAAATATAATGCTTTTAAGGTTTACAGAGATCCTACATGAATTACTTCATTTGATCTTCATCAGAAGTAAAGCCATTGGAATGTATGATATTGTCAAGGTAGAGACAGTTATCTAGAGAGAAGAGGACTGGAATCCTAGACATTCGCTACCTGTATGACTGAAGAAGTCCCTTAACCTCTCTAGATTTCTTTCTTTACCTATAAAATGATTATCTTTTACTTCTTTCTTTATCACAGCTTAACACTCTGCCTGGCACATTGTAGCAGCTTATTAAATGTCTATTGATTTTTCTCTCCAAAATCTCTGCATATCAAACTTTCCTATTAGAGCTTAAGGTCTTAGATCTATTAAGTAGATCTCCTCTATTAAGTAGAACTCCTACCACCCAAGAGCAGACCCCTCATCTCTTCTGGGCTGTCCCAATAGTGCGCTGTTTAGTCTGCCTGCCACAAGTCTTTTCCCACTCCAGTTCATTCTCCAATCAGTGGAGGTCCAATTGTGTCACCCTAATATTCAATAAATCCAGTGACTCCTTAAGACCTCCGAGATCAAATATAAAATCTTCTGTTTGGCTTTTTGACATTCTAAGCCCTTATACCTCTGTTTTAGATGCTCACTAGCTATGTATCAGAGGGAAATGTTGACTAAGTTAGTTTTACCACCACTTTTTTTCCCTTTTCTAAAAATTTTGAATATCTTTCCATGGCTATATGATTCATGATTTTTCCCACCCCTCTTGCATCCCCACTCCTGGTGCTGACAAGCAATTCCACTGGGCTATACATGGGTCATTGCTCAAACCCTATTTCCATGTTATTCATACTTGCAGTAGAGTGATCTTTTAACATCAAAACCCTAATCATATCCCTATTGAACCATGTGATTGATCATCTATCTTTCTTCTGCATTTCTACTCCCACAGTTCTTTTTCTAAATGTGGGTAGCATTCTTTCTCATAAGTCCCTCAGAATTGTCCTGGGTCATTGCATTGCTGCTAGTAGAAAAGTCCATTACATTTCAATTGTGTCATAATGTATCAGTCTGTATATAATGTTCTCCTGGTTCTGCTCCTTTTGCTCTACATCAGTGATTCCCAAAGTGGGCGCCACCATCCCCTGGTGGATGCTGCAGCTATTGGGGGGGGGGGGAGAGAGAAGCAGTGATGGCCACAGGTGCATTTATCTTTCCTATTAATTGCTATTAAAATTTTTTAAAGTTAATTTCCAGGGGGCTAAGTAATATTTTTTCTGGAAAGGGGGCGGTAGGCCGAAAAAGTTTGGGAACCACTGCTCTACATCATTTCTTAATGGTCTTTCCAGTTCGCATGGAATTCCTCCAGTTCATTATTCCTTTCAGCACAGTAGTATTCCATCACCATCAGATTTCACAATTTGTTCAGCTATTCCCCAATTGATGGACACCCCTTCATTTTTCAGTTTTTTGACAAAGGGCATGACTATAAGTATTTATGAATGTTTTTCATTATTATCTCTTTGGGTACAAACCCAGCAGTATCTACCACCACTTTCTCAGTAATTTTATAGCCTTGGACAAGCTGCTGGATATTTCCCAGTTTATTGTTTGCAAGGAAGTTATATTAGATTCAAGGTGTATAACTTGGGGACCCAATGAATTCTTTCCCTTGGATGGGAAAGAGATTACATCTTTAATTCATAAACTTCTTACTGAAATATAACATTCCTTCATTCATGAATGTAGGCAACAAACTTTCTGAGAAAGGATCCATAGACATCAGGCTGCCAAAGTGGTCAAGGCACAAAAAAAGGCATAGAACTCTGATCACTGAATCTTTTAGGTCTAAATGAAGTGACTCCAAACTAATTAACTCTGACAATTCATTTCACTGTAATAATGACCAGGTTACTTTATAAAACTTTATAAAAAGGCATTTATCCTGTAGGGTTAGCTACTTTGTAGTCAATATTGACGTGGCAGGAGCAATAAAAGATTACTTGCTGATAGCCCAAGGAGAGCCCTTAGTGCTGCTAACTAAAGGTTCTTGCATCAAAAATATAATTATCACTCAAAACATTTGAATGTGGAATGTTAGCAGGCTGCTTTCCTTAGAGCTACATAGTAAGTACACTTCAAGTAGCTTTGGGGGAAAATCTTTTTTAAAGGTTAATTCTTTTGTAGGGATGGGGGTGAGGAGGTGGGTTGGGGGATGAAAGAGTAATTAAGAAAGCTTATGTTTGGGGATTTTTACTAAGATGAATCTTACACTGATTTAAAGTGAATTTGATATTTTGCAATGACTACCAAGAAGTATGAGTACCCCCTACATCCTTAGCACTGTGCAACTTATAATTGGGAAGACTAGAGGTTTGATTCCTGCTATCAAGGAGTGTATCATATTGTTGCCAAAGTAAAACGAATACATCTGACACTGTTACTAAACTTCATGGTTTGTAAAGAGTACAATAAAAGCCCAGAGAAGGGAGAGATCTAATTTTATTAGCTGGGAAGAAACATTTTGGAGAAGATAAGCCTTGAAAAGACCTTGAAAGATGGTTTGCATAAATAGTAAGAGGAAAACACTCTAGTATTTCATACATTGGAAGTCATAGTATTATAGAAATTCTTTGTAGAAATACCTTCTTTGTTTTTCATTTTCATTGTTTGTAAAGCCTTACCTTCTGAATCAGTGCTGTGCATTGGTCCCAAAGTAAAGAGCAGGAATGGCCACATTATGTGGGGGTGATTTGCCCAGGGTCACATAGGAATTTTCTGAGGTCATATTTGAACCCAGGACCTCCCATCTCTAGATCTGGCTCTCAATCCACTGAGCCACCTAGCTGTTCCCAGAAATGCCTTTTTTTAATTCAATCTTTTCAATTTTCTTTTCAATTTATATAGGGTTTGTTTTTATATTGTGTTTTATATTTTTATATTGTGATTCAGTAATTTTGAATTAGTAAGATGGTTTCAGGAATCATCATTTTGTTAAAAAGCAAAAATACAATTATTTCAATATATAGATGATGTGGCACATAAAAAATTTGTATTACTGTGAAATTTTTCATTTTTATGAGTTTTGGAGTTGAGTTCAATAAACATCAAGGACCTGCTTTGTGAAAGACACCATGACAGGCATTGATAAATAATCTGATTTTTAAAACAACATGTAGTTCTTCTTGTATTTAAAATGCCCACTATATAAACCAAATCATTTTGTTATGAGTGGGAGGAAGAAAACTTGTGCTGCCACATTCTGTGACATTGGGGGTCTTAATTTCTTTATACAAGATGGGAGAATTGAACTCTATTCAAGGTCCTTTCTAAATATAGAATTCTAGATGTACACATAAGCTTCCTCAAACATCGTTTTCATTGTTATTTTCCCATTAGCTATGTCTGTAGTAACTCCCTAATGTCCATCATATTGGATATAAAGCACCTTTGCCTATCCCTTTAGTTACTTCCAGGTGACCTTCAATTTCTACCTCATCTTTTATTATTGTCCTATCTGCATTTTTTGTTTAAGGCAAGTAAATCTGCCTCTCATCTCCAGATTAATTTATTGGTTTTTAGCTTGTCTTTTTTTGTGTTTGTTTAGTTTCCTAATACTTTGCCTTTCTGTCCTCATAATTCACCAAGGACCATGATCAGTTCCACTTGACTGATCCCATGACTCTATTTTGCTTCCTCTCGTGTGTGTGTGTGTGTGTGTGTGTGTGTTGAACTCTTTTCATTTATTCTTTTTAATTTTAATTTTGAATATTTTCCCATAGTTACATGTTTCATGTTCTTTCCCTCTCCCCCAAGCCTCCTTACCCNAGCTGATGCACAATTCCACTGGGTTTTACATGTATCATTGATTAATATTTAGGATTAAGAATTAGGATTCCATATTATTGATAGTTGGACTAGAGTTATCATTTAGTGTCTACAACCCCAATAATATTTCCATTAGGCCATGCTATCAAGCAGTTGTTTTTCTTCTGTGTTTCTCCTCCCACAGTTCTTCCTCTGAGCATGAGGCTAGTTTTCTTTCTCATAAGTCCCTCAGCCTTCTCTGGATTCTTGCATTGCTGCTAGTAGAGAAGTCCGTTATGTTTGATTGTACCACAGTGTATCAATCATTGTGTACAATGTTCTCCACTCTCATTTTGTTCTTAAGTGCTCTTCAGTTGTATTCTTTTTGCAATCAAGCAATAAGTCAAAGACCTAATTGTCTTCTATTTATTTCTTTTGTGTCCCACCGCAGTTAAGGCCACTGCCCTGTATATCATAGGGACTCTGATTACCTACTGAACATTTTTTAATCTCTAAGAATTCATTTCTCCAATTCTAGAGTTGGAGAGAAATATGTAATTTTTCTTTCTTTAAGGTTATTTTATTGCTTTATTTTATTGGCTTAAGACATTTTTAGATTCCCAGAGGGAGGGGGAAAATCTCATCGTTATTCAGTAGGTTTTTTTCATAGCACCTTCAAAAAATATTTTTTGGGGGTATCTTTTTTTAAACCCTTACTTTCTTCCTTAGAAGCAACATTATGAATTGGCTCCAAGGTAGAAAAGAGGTGAGGGCTAGGAAATAAGGGATAAATGACTTGCCCCCAGGGACACACAGCTAGAAAGAGTGATACCAAATTTGAACCAGGACCTCTAAGCCACTGAGCCTCCTAGCTGCTCCAGTATCTTTTGTTTTTACTCATCGGATTTCTCCTGTTTTCCTCTCCCTCCCAGAGAGCCATCCCTTAACAAATACATTTTCTTTCATAGTACTTTAATCAACACCAAATTTCTGTTTAGTGTATATATAAAATCTTTGCCCTCCAAAAAGGGGCTCTTTAGAAACTAAAATTTTTGTGCTGTTTTTTTTTAAACAGCAGTCTCTTCCCCAGTAATTTTATTCCCTTCTTGTCTTCCCAGCTCCCCTTAAAAACTAGGAAAAGCTAGAATAAATAGCCAAGCACAAATAATACAATTGCATAGGCAATAGCCTATATTTCTAGATTTCATCTTTTCACAGAGAAGAGGGAAATAATTTATCATCTGTTCTCAATGAACAAACCAGTTTGAATATCAGTGTCTTTTAGTCTTGTTTTCATTTACTTGATCTTAGTGTTGCACAGATGGTTTTCTAGGGGATTCTAGATGGTGCCATAGTGCACAGAGCTCTGAACCTGGCTAATAGAGGAGATCCAAGTTGAGATTTGGACTCATTTACACTGTGTGACCCTGGACAAGTTGCTGAACTTCCTTAGTTTCCTCAGCTGTAAAATAGGGACAATAATAGAACCTACCTCCCAGGGCTATTGTGAGGATCAAATGAGATTATAAAGCACTTTAAGCACAATCCCTGACACATAGTAGTCTCTTAATAAATGCTTATTCCTTTCCTATTTCTTTTTACAATTCCTCATTTTACATGTTTATACTTCAGCCATTCTTCATTTAATAGGTATCAGGTTTGTTTCCAGTTATTTGTTGCCAGAGAAAGATCTGCTGTAAATTTGGGATATATAAGATGTTTCTTTCTGTCTCTGCAGTATATGCTTAATAGTGGAATTGCTGGATCAAAGAGTAACAGTTTTGTAGTTTTTCTTAATGCCCAATTTTTTTTCCAAGAGGGTTGTATTATTTCAAAACTTATCATCATTGTGTTAGCATGCTTGACTTCTTATGATATCCTCTATCCTCCGTGTTGGTTATTTCCATCTTTCAATTTTTTAAATATGAGCTTAAACCTCAGAATTGTTTAAATTTAGATTTTCTTTATTAGTGGTTTTAAATATGTTTTTCATATTATTGTCAACTTTGTCTTCTTTTGAAAATTGACTATGCTTCAGGGAATGAATTTTAGATACAGTCATAGATTTAGAGGTAGAATGAACCTTAAAATCCAGTCCATTATCATTTTATAGGTGGGAGAAGGAAAAAGATCCAGAAAGTCTCCCCCCAGTGATGTGGGTAATATGTGCCAGAGCTCAGGATCAGATTTAGATACTTTGCACTTTTTTTTTTTTTTAAACCCTTACCTTTCACGTCAAAATCAATACTGTGTGTTAGTTCCAAAGCAAAAGAATGGTAAGGGCTAGACAATGGGGGTCAAGTGACTTGCCCAAAGTCACACAGGTAGGAAGTGTCTAAGGTCAGATATGAACCTAGGACCTCCTGTTTCAAGGCCTGCTTCTCAATCCACTGAGCCACCCAGCTGCTTCCCGCACGTTTTCTAAATAAAAATATACATCAAGACACAGTAGATGTAGTTTGCTCCACAAACTCAAGATCACTCATAGGATCCCTTACCTTGGAGCAACTATGTCCAAAATTTTTAAAAAGTTTTTTTTATTGGTGTCTTTTCTACACTAGAATTCTTCCCTATTTTCTTACTCTAATATTAGTCTTTGCAATTCATGTGGCATTAGATAAATTTTATAGTTAAGTTTACTAAAATTGTTATCTGAGGATTTTTCTAGTTCTGCTTTCTTTGTGTTGGTTTAAATAGGTTTTCCAATATTTCTCTAAATTCCTCATTCAGCATTTCTTATCATTATTACATTCCATCTTATTTTTCACTGGGGAAAATTCCTCTTTGGTTTCTGGGTAAATGAAGGGCCAGCTTTAGGATGAGGAAGAAGGGGTAGGGAGAGGGAATATGAATGAATCTCGTACCTTTCCAGTTGCCATTTTTCCATTACTTTCATATCTATTCTGTCCCATCACCTGGCCTAGTCAGAAGTTCATTGGAATTCCAAGAAAAGGATCCACATTAGGAATTATGACCTCAGATCCTAGTGCAAGAATGTCAGTTTCATAGATAATCAACTTGGTTTCCGTTGCTTAATAAATACAAGGAGGGCGGGATATAAGATATATCATATACAAAGACAACATTATAAGAAATGTGTCAGAAGGGAGCTGCTGGGTAGTTCAACTGCATTAAGAGCCAGGTAGAGCAACAGACTGTCCTAGGTTCAAATTTGGCCTCAGATACTTCCTAGCTGTGTGACCCTGAGCAAGTCACTTAACCCCTACTGTCTAGCCATTACGACTCTTCTGCCTTAGATTCAATATACAGCACTGATGCTAAGACAGATGGTAAGGGTTGTTTTTTAATTTTACACCCTTAACTTCTGTGTATTGACTCCAAGGCAGAAGAGTGGTAAGGGTGGGCAATGGAGGTCAAGTGACTTGCCCAGGGTCACACAGCTGGGAAGTGTCTGAGGCCAGATTTGAACTTAGGACCTCTTGTCTCTAGGCCTGACTCTCAATCCACTGAACTACCCAGCTGCCCCCGTAAGGGTTTTAAAAAAGAAAGTGTATCAGAAATGCTGAAACTCAGGATAACAGGAAAAAGTTTTGTTTTTTAAAGCTCTAATGGGGAAAAGTAGATTTAAAAAAATAGGAAAAAAGAACAGAAGAACACTCTTGGAACAGAGAGGAAGAAGAGCTACCTAAACTTCTGGTATTGCTTCTATGGTTTCTACTGAGGAATGAGGAGGAAGGGGAGTGTTCTGGCTTTTTTTTTTTTTTTTTTTAAATCCTGGATTTGCAAACTACCATTTCCTGGTGTTACCTTGATGGACTTTTAGCTAACCTATCTTATTAGCTATTATCATTGCTGGGAGTTTGGGTTAGAGAGAGATGATAAGGGTATATGAGTTTTTTCTTTTCCTTTTGGCACTCTGTACACCCTTTGGACCTTGAGGTACCCACCTTTGAATAATGACTTGGAAAGAGATTCTGGGCAATCATGTGGAAAAAAGACTTAGAGGACCTGGACTTGAGTACTGGTTCTCTCAATATTTTTTAGACCTCAGACTTCTCATTTGTAAAATGGGGCAGAGTATGCCACTCCCCAGGTATAAAAGTAACAGGCAGATTTGACTGTTGGCCTACCATTAGCTATTTTTTAGGAAGATCGTAGGAAAAAAAGAGACATATGCCATGGAATTGTAGAAGAACAAATATCTCTTTTATTACACCTCCCCCCCCCCCCCCAGTTCATGGAATTATTCCGAGCACATTAAAAGATGGTTAACATCTGGAAAGGGAAGTGGTGATCACAAAGGAGCTAGCATAGTTTAACCTTATTTCATTTTTTGAGTGAGTTACTTATATTTATAGATCAAGGATATAGATTATTTGAGCAGCTAGGTTGCTGCAGTGCTATATAGCACTAGTAAGTGCTATATAAATGTTAGTTATTATTACTTGTAGATGTGGTTTACTACAAGTTTTGATCAGGTTCTACCACCAGTCTATAAGGTTCCTATTGACAAAACTCAAGGAGTCCAGAGTGTGATAGGTGAACTTGTTTAAAGAATGTGTTTATCTTTATCCCTAACACCTCCTAGGATCATCTATCTCAACCTAGGAAGGTCAAAAGAAACCATCTACTTCAGTTTAGTCCTCCATTGTAAAAATGAGGCCCCAGGATATAAAATAACTTGCCCAACTTCACACAGGTAGAAAGTACCAAAGGTGGTAGGATTTTAAATGAGCTCCTCCAGCTCCAATGCCAGCACATTTCCCACTGTTAGGTTGCCTTTGTAGTAGGTACATACAATGTCATTTTTCAGGCCTTGATTTCCCTTTTGTAAGAATACATATTAGACTCTTGACAATCTTCTTGAAGAGAAAAAGTTTCTCTCAGTAGTTTCTCTTAAAGAGGAATTTGTGGTTTAGAATCAGCTGGTGATCAGATTAACATATTATTAAGGAAGTGTTTCCAGTATACTCAGATAAATATTGTGGCTTGGACTAGACAATACAAAGCCCTGGGGAAAAGAAACTTGTTTATATGTCAAGATAGTTGTCAGAGATAGTAAAGTTTTCCTTAATGGCACATATTGGCAGCTACTTAATTTAGTATCTTCTATGATTTCATCAAGAAACTTCCTGAGAGGTTTTGACTTCCCACGAGTCACATAGCCAGTATAATATAACATAAACTGGATTTGAACTCATGTTTTACTGACTCAGAGGTTATAGATCTTTTGCTCATTATGGATTATACAGCTGCAAACTTGATATTAAGAAAGCAAAATATTAATAGTCAAAGAGGTGATTAAATACAGTGTTCACTCTAGGGTCTTGCAGAGAAGATAGTCTTTTTTACTGAATATTGAAATATTCATTTATTTCAGTCTTGAACTGAACTTGACTCTCACACTTTAAAAAACAATTAATTCAGGGGGCAGCCTGGTGACTCAGTGGATTGAGAGCCAGACCCGAAGACAGGAGCTTCTAGGTTTGAGTCTGGCCTTGGATACTTCCTAGCTGGGTGACCCTGGGCAAGTCACTTAACCTCCATTTTCTAGCCCTTACTGCTCTTCTGCCTTGGAACCAAGACACAGTATTCATTCTGAGAAGGAAGGTAAAGGATTATAACTTTTAAATAATTCATCCAAAGCCTCAAAAGACAACATACAAGTGCTTAACTATGTCTCAGACATTGCGCTAGGCACATTAAAGCTGTCCAGTACTGGACTTTAAAGTCAGTATTTTTATAATGTGATTGGGAAAAGCAGAGCTCCACTGTGGGCATGTTTATATATGAATATAAAGTAAAGTAGGCATTTTAAAGAGGTCAGCTACATTATACATATATAAAACATAAACATACATACCTGCATGCACACATGTGTGCACATACACACTCTTGAAGATATACAAGCCCCCTGTGTATTAAAGATGATAAAGGCATGCTGAAGATTCAAAGATAAAAATGAAAATAGTCATTGCCCTCAAAGAGCTTATGTTCTACCCAGGGACAGATATAATACAGAAATTTTCAAAATTTGAGATCATTTGAGAAAGGAATAAAAAGCCCTCATAACTAGGACAATCCCAAAGATGGCAATATCTGAACTGAGCTTTGACAGTTTCCCAGGTTTCTAAAAGGCCCACATGAGAAGGGTTGGCATGAGTGAAGACAGAATGACAAGAAATGGATTGCTACGGTTGACAAGCAGCTTATAGACCACTTTGACAGTACTTAACAGGGGACGATATGAAATCAGCTTGGAGGGACAGATCAGAACGGTAAAGTAGAGAATTTTACATGCCAGACTGAGGAGTTTGTGTTCTAACTTAAAGGGAACAGACAAACCACTAAAGACAGAAGATAGAAAATGCCAGGCAAGTACAAAACATCACCATGACTACCATCTTTGCTTAGCCCCTGACAAAGACAGCTCAGGAGCCTGAACCCCTAGGAGTCTTGGAAATGTCTATGTTTCCCTAGTGACTAGCCAGATCTGCTTCTAGCTCAGCTTCCATAGCCATCCATGAGGCAGGAAATCATTATAGATAGAAGCCCTACCTTCCTCATAACCAGCAACAACTGCTGACCAACTGCTGCCAACAGTTAGATAGGGCACAGGAGCCTTGGGAGTGGCAGTAGTCCCAGACCACTGGGCTTGCTTCCAGGTCAGCCCTCAAAGCTGTTATCTGGGGGAGCAACTCATTTGGAGAAGAGACCAGCCATCTCTACTAGCTGCCAACCAACTGCCACACACAGGGCAGGCAAACCAGCCTAGCTAAAGCAGCAATTCACTTTGAAGGAAGGATGGGACATGGTATGTATCCAAGCAAGTCAAACCACTTCCACCATCTCCTTGACTGAACCATGATGGTGATAACCCAGGACCCCCAAATCAAGAGCTTTTAGAACAGTAATGCTTCCAACCCAGCGTCCTTGACCATCATCACTGGAAGTATGGAGATGCAGCCCATCAAAAGTCCATGGCACTGTCAGATCATTCTCAGAATATTTTAGCAGTGGAAAAGACACAAAAGAAAAGACATTATCATCTGTTTTTACCACTGGGTCCTAAGGACCAGCAGGCTTTTCCTTCTGACTTGAACCAGAATTTTTTTTACGTATTGTCTCTTAGAATTTGAGCTTCTGGTGAGCAAGTAATATCTTTTCTGTTTATATCTCTCAACACTTTGCTTGTAGTAGGTGTTTAATAAATGTTTTATGTGTTCACTTTTGAACACATGCATGCCATGTTCGTAGTTTTATATTTTTCTGTAATATGTAAAATTGTATATTATAAACTAGATTTAACATTTAAAATATGAAAAATCCAATTTTTGATGGTTCCTGTGTAGTCTAATAATTAGTTGTATACTAGTCTCTGTCTTGAAAAGCCTCACTGCAGCAAACAAGCTTTCTTGAGCTGATAATTTTTAACTGTTTTGTATAATGTCTCTTCTTGTGATTAATTAGGTTGGCACTATTGTGTATTTGATTTCATGTCTTTCGCTGCTCTTAAGAAATTGCCTAACCCTAGATCTCTTTCCTATCACCTTCTTTCTTTATCCATCACTGCTTATTTTGCCAAAGTTTTGTGTTCTTTATTTTTTCCTCTGCTTTTCATATAGATTGTATCTATACAATCTATATGCTGGTGATACAACCTACATGCTTTGAAATAAAAGAAATATAGCTTCAGTCAACCTTTACAAGTTTAGAGTATCTAGTAGTCCTCATCAATATCTTGGCCTCATCCTCCTCAAATTAAACCTTTTTCTGCATTGACAGCACTGAATTATGCATACAAGTGATTTAGTTTTATTTTTTCTACAGTATTTTCTAGTTTCGAACTGGTTGCATATGTATTTTTTCCTTTGCCAAGCATATGGTATTTCAATTATATATTTGTAGTTTTAATAGACATTCATGTGCTAACTTCAGAATCCAGTCATCATTTATAATATCATTTTATAGCAAAACCCATCATTCTTTCCAAGTAACGTACATACAAATGGATTTTTTTTTTGTTGTGTTAATTTTAATGATGAAAAAGAGCACAGGAAGTAAAAAATAACCTGATGTTTGACTTGTACTGCATAACAAATTAACCAAATTGGACATACAGGATAAATTATAAAACAAATCACATGGCTTAATAATTTTATGACTCTCTTAGATTTTTATAGGGGACTGAGGTATGTACACTGGCAAGACAGGAAGGAAAGTACAGGAGGGAGAAAGAAAGGGAAGTGGGAAGAGCGTAACTAACAATTAGTGCCAACGTAACAGATAGCAAAAACTAAATGGACATGTCAGAAAACATCATGCGTCATGTAGTAACCAACAAATGGATTTTTTGAGCACTATTCATTTTTAAGATCAGAATTTGCTATACACAAAAACCTGTAACTAACTTTGCAAGGCAACATATGATAAATGCCAAATCAAGGGGACAATTGAGGGTCTTAAAAGTTTAGAGAAGCTAGAAGTCATTTTGTTTTGGAGTGGTCAGAAGGGTTTTCAAGAGTAAATGATATTTAAACCAGTCTTCGAAAACTGATTAGATGTTTAGTTAGGCAAAGAGAAGTTTACACATAAGGAAAAATGGTATGAATAAAAACATGGAAGAATGAGTAAGAAATGGATAAGAACAAGGTCTTCTGACAATATTGGCCAGTCATAGAAAATTTACTGAACAGGGAAGTGCCCTGATGAAAGTGACTCTTTTAGAATAATCAGTTTTGTGGTTATAGTCAGTACATTGGTGAGACCAGAACTGGATTGACATCAAGAGGTCCATTAGAAGATTACATAATCAGGTCTGAAGTATTTGGGCCTGAACTAGGGTAATGGAAAGAAAAAAGAATTATTCTTAAGAGAATATGAAAGTAGAGCTCACAATTTGAGGACTAATAAGGATGTGGCAAAGAAGAATTTGAAGGTCACTAAGATTTTGGAGATTGAGTGATTGTAGCTTGAGCAGAAGTGGTGAGAGTTTGGGGATATGTTTCTAAATTACTTTAGCCCCAACTTAGATATAGATAAGAACTAGAGATAATGAGAATAGTCATCTTTCCAGCCACTGGGCATTTACTTAACCATCTGTGAAGCCAACCTCAGGAATTCTTCAGGTGTATGGCCTTCTGCAAATCACATAGCCACATTGGAAATGAGAAATTGAACTTGCTAAACCTATGATCTTCTTCAAATATTGTTATATGAGCCTATCATTTTATTGGTAGAGGGAACACCTGATAAGGAAATGCCCTCACCTAATTCAGAGTTGCAGTTTAATGCTTAGATCAGTGATGGCAAACTTCTAGAGACCAAGAGCCCAAACTACACCCTCATGCTGCATGTGAACTGCCCCCTACCCAGACAAGGGAAGGAGGAAGCACTCCCATTGGGCTGATGGTCAGAGGGAACAGGTCATGAAACAAATGTCCTCAGATATCTGTGGATTGGGAGAAGGAAGTAGCCCCCTCTGGCATGTATGCCATAAGTTCGCCAACATGGGTTTAGACATTTATCTCATATGTTATTTGGCCAAGGTCAAGGCTTGTACTCAAGTCTTCAACTCTAAGCCAAGCTCTTTATGACAACAGGCTATTGCTAACTAATTTCTTTATCAAAACATCATATTTGGTTTTACAATAATTATGTGAGTCTTTTGTGAATGCTTTGGTTGTCATAACGTTAAGGGCATGAAATGTGGACCTAGTTGAATGACCTTTGGAATTAGAATCAGAGTCCTGCTTTTGCTTCTTATGAGCTTATGTTAGAGACCTCCCTCTACCCACTATAGGCCTTAGTTCCTTCATCTGAAAAATTAAAAGATTGGGCCAGGTATTATCTAAATATCTAATAGCCCCAAAGAGATGATTTCTGGGAGAACATTAAAAATAAATCTCCTAAACACTGAAAGTGAGGAAGCCCATACTTTGTTTGCTATTTCTTTCTCTTAGGAATGACCTGGTCCATTGCCCTTATGGCCTTCTGACCATTTTGGGGCTTGAACTCCTTCTGATTGGTGTTCTCCAGCAGACAGGAGCTCCTCATTTTATTACTGTCAGTCTAATCTGTGAACTTACTTGTTTTTTAGGGGGTCCCAGAGAGATGTTTTGCCCATCATTTTTCTGTCATTTTTGCTTTATTGCAAGATTTTGCTCTTGGAATTAATTTTGGGATGGGCCATCTTACTGGTATGTGGCTCACTTTTGGGAAATAGTTTTACAAAACATTGGTATTGAGAGGTATCTCTTCAGCTAACTCCCTCAGGAATACAGCTGAAATGATGCTGGATGAATTTGTAACCTTCTTAAATTCAAAAAACATTTGAGAACTGACTTGCAAGGCCCTAGGGATCTTGAGAGAACAACAAAAGGAAAGCATCTGTGGAGCTGGTGTTCTCCTGGTGGCAATAGTGAACAGCCTGGATCAGGAAAGCTCAGTGGGAGAGAATGGATGGCATTTGAGTCCAGCCTTGAAGAAAAGAGAGACTTAAACACCATCTGGAGAATGGGCTGAGGAATATTTAGTTTAGGAAAGAGCCAGATAGTCATGTCTGTTCTCTATCTGTACTTTTACCTTGTCAGGAATGGCCATTGATGTACGTGTCACGTTGCTCCTCTGTCACACTCCCAATTTGCAACATCCAATTTGTGTTACATTTTTTTTCTGAGCCAGTTAGCTGAAGTGCCTAGAAATTGCAAACGTGGTTTCATGTTCAACTAACCATAAGACTGCTGGTATAGTTGAAGAGCAGAGAGAATCCTACTCAGCCTTTTATTAATACATTGTTTAAGGGACAGTCAAGAGGGAAGCAGTGGCCAGAAAGGTAAAGGGACCAAGATAATATGATGTATGGGGGGGAAAAAAAGGTAATAGGAGCTTTTCCTAGAAGAGAATTTCATTGATGAATTTAATCAACAAATATTGATATTTTATGTGGTAAGCACCAGAGGTTCTTCAAATTTGCAATGAAAGAAATAATCTGCACTCTTAAATTTTGAGTCTCAAGAGTAAAGTTAGACCAGCGCTGGCTTCCTGTTTCTAAATGTCCTAGTACTGCTTTTTGGGAGCAGCCTTACCCAAAACTTCCTTGGGCCTTCATATTAGCATTTTCTTATCAAAGAAGGTAAAATCATCTCTTCCAGAATCACGTATCTTGTCCTTCAGAGCTTCTAATCAATTCTCTTATTATATTCACTCTAGCTCAGCTTTGGGTTCAGTTCCCCATACCCTCTTGAGGGAAGGGTATCAGTATGAACTTCATATGTGGCAAAAGAAATGTTCCTTGCTCTTAGTTTTACCCAGAAGATGCCATTATCAGTCATTTTTGGTCAGGATCTGTAATATAGGTAATATTGGTACAGGGAAATGGCAATGAAGACACACCTTTTCTCAGTGCAAATTAACTGAGAGATGTCTGTTGAAGAAGCTGTGATTTGCTTGGAGGTCACATACCCAGAATGGGGCTGGTATCATTGGAGCCCAGGTGGATTGAGAGATTTTTTTGAAAGACATTGCAGGAAACTTGGTGATTTTCCCTTTTTTAGAACTATTTTCATATTGAATTATTGAAAGCTAAACTTTTTGTATCATCTACAAGAATATATAGCGTACTTTTAACTTTCCTTACTGTATCCTTTCCTTCCCCATGGCAGTTTCTCAGGTTGTCTAATGGACACAGAAACTTCTTGAGGCTTCAGGGTGTGGTGGAAAGAACAGTGGGTTTGAAGGTCTTCTAACCCAGGTGTTTTTAACTTTTTTGTTTTGGCCTGCTTTGGCAATCAGATGACACCCTAAAAATAATATTTAAAGGGATAAAATACATAGAATTACAAAATATTTCAATTATAGTGAAATATGCACTTGACTGAAATATAGCCTTAACTGACATGCACCAGCCAAGCTCCCCACTTTCAAAAATATTTTTACTCATATAATCAGTAAACTTAATTTTCCAATGTATTCCTGGCAAAGCCATGTCTTTAAACAAAAAAATAAAAAAGGAAATTTGGGAAGTAGATGAGCAGAAATCCCATCAGCCAAGTTCTCCAGGATCCCACACCCATAGACTCCTGCTTCTGTGAAGGAAATTATTTTCCTGGTTTTCTTTCACTCTGTAAGTTCATATAAATTAATGTTCTCAGGCTATCTTATAGTCTTTATATTTGTTATTTGTTATGAAACGATAATATTCCTTTATAATCTGTTAAGCAGAAATTGTTTAGACATTTCCCAGTTGAGAAGCACATGTTTTGTTTCCTGTTTTTGTGTTTTGCCATCATAAAAGTGCTGATATTAGTCCTTTTTGGTGACTATAGAACTCTTGTGTCTTTAGGTTCCTTGGTATATATCTAGCAGTGGGGTTTTGGGGTCAAAAGGTATATTTTAGTCACGTTGTTAACATAATTTTAAATCGCTTTACAGAATAATTAAGTCTAAAGAATGAATGAGGATGAGCTAATTCCATTTACACAATCCCCCCTGATGATGATCCTTGGGTGCCTAGTCTCCCCAAGTGATCACTTTACAAATCATCTTGTACCCACAAAGGTCTTCTAACTACAATAGTTAGAGGTAAGAGGGAATTGGAAGAGAGAGAAAGCAAAACCAATGTTTTGCTAGGCGTGACAAAAAAAAAAAACAATTGGGTAGTCAGTCCCCTTTTGGCATAAATATGTACATTCAAAATATCTGTTCAACCCCCTTCAATTCAGTCAGTTGTACCCAAAAGTTCATTCTGGATCTCTTGATGCAGTGTAGGTTCTTTAGGCATCTTTCTGCAAACAGTTCATTCTCTGGATTTAAGGAGTTAGCAAGTTTCTTTTCCTTAAGATTTTTCTCGGAACAAAAATTTAATTCTTGGATTTTATAAAAATACAACCCCCCCTGAAGAGGGTGTTAAAAAAAACCACCCAGATCAGCTCAGTATACATGGTTGAGTTATGGGGGGGTGTGAGTCAATTATCAAAGAAAAAACAAATGGAAGAAAAAATCAAACTTTGGGAGAAAGAAAAAATTTTAAATCAGAATCAAAATATCAAAATCTATGTATATAAAAATTTCTGAATAAACAAAAATTCATAACAGGCCCTTGTATTAGGGTCCAATTAAGGTCATTTTTATCCCACTAGTCTGTAGGCCAAAATGCAGTAATATTGCACTTACCCATTGGCAGCCAAGACTACAGGAAGTTGCCATTCTATAAGATATAAAAGAGGACCATATTTATGTGCAAGGGAAGTGTCATTCCCTGGTCTGATTTACCTTCAGTCAGGGATAAGGGTGAGCCAGGATGATGGCCAACCTTCGGTACTTGACTAGACGTGCAGTACAAAGCGTCCTATGTCTTAACATATGTCAAGCGTCGCAACTTTGAGTCTTACACTAACTTCAAGTCCTTTAGTATTGGCATGGAATTTCCTCAATCTTATCTGGATTGGTATGGTCTGTTTGACCTTGTGCTCCTTGGTACTGTGCAGATTCTCATCAATCCCATTGGGACTGGTCATTCTCCATGACCTTGTGCCTTCCTAGCACTGTTTAGTGGCTTTCGTGTTCCCTTCTGAAATCAGACAGAAACATTAATCACAGTCCCATAATATTTAACAATAACAGGTTCCCAAAGTCTAAAGCCTTGTGAGTAAGGATTAATATTATAGCAAGTAGACTGTTTCATGCTTCTACTTTTAGTATCTTTTCTCAACTATGAGTCAGTTTGGTGTTGCCACAGTGGATAGAGTGCTGGGCCTGCAGTCAGGAAAACCTGAGTTCAAATCCAGCCTCACACACTAGCTATTTGACCCCAGGCAGGTCAGCTCACCTTTGTTTGCCTCCATTTCCCCAAAGGTGTGGTGGTTGTTCATTCGTTTTCAGTGATGTTGGCTCATGACCCAATTTGGGGTTTTCTTGGAAAAGATACTGGAATGATTTGCCCTTTCTTTTTCCAGTTCATTTTATAGATGAGGAAACTGAGGTAGGATTAAATGACTTGCCTGGGGTTACTATTAGAAGTTACTATTAGAAGCTGTATTTGAAATCAGGTCTTCCTAACTTCAGGCCCTGTGTTTCCCCATCTACTGTGTCATCTAGCTCTTCATCTTTAACAGCAAAAAAGGGGATAATAGAACCTACCTCCTAGAGTGGTGATGGCAAACCTGTTGCACTGACATGTATAGCCATTTTCGATGACACGTGGTCGCACGCAGCCACATACAGAGAAGTATGGGGCTGCATGCTGAGGATGAAACACTTGCTGTAGCGTTGTGTAGACACTGCACTAGTCTATGCTTTAGATCAATGGTCGGCAACGTATGGCTCTTTCTGCAGGAGCTATAAAGTCAATTTTTTTTCTAGGTGCTGTTACAGGAGCGCGCACTGTGAGCACTGTACGGCTCTCACGAAATTACATTTTAAAAAATGTGGAGTTTATGGCTCTCACGGCCAAAAAGGTTGCCAACCCCTGCTATAGATGACAATTCTGCCTAGATTAACTTACCTATTTTGGTTTATTAAATACAGTTGTATATTACAATTATGCATTTCTGTTATTTAAACTATATTGCAAAACTATGGCTTTTTTCTCAAAGTGACACACCACCCAAGTTATACTCGGTTTTTTGGTGAATTTCGACACACCAAGCTCAAAAGGTTGCCCATAACTGTCGTAGAATTATAGTTATAATCATATGAGATGAAATTTGTAAAGCATTTTGTAGGACATAATAGGCATTATATAAATGCTAACTCTTACACCTAACATTTTTGTTAATTTTCTTGAGGTGAGACAAAGCCATGTCATTCTAAAAATCAATTTTTTGTGTTATGAGCTTGACAAATATCAGCAAGAATTAATATTTTGATATGCAAATAGAAAAAGGATCACTTATGAAACTGAATATTATATGCAATTTTAAGTGCATATTTTATATATATTATATCTAATATGACTAGGAAGACTTAGATACCTAGGAATGCTTGGATTCAAATCTTAGCTCTGATACTTTGGCCTTGAGGAAATCACTGAACTTCCAGTTCTCTAAAATGGCACCCTTAATTTCCAGGTCCTTCCTACAACAAAAAATAATAATCTTTTCTCTCCTCTACCCTCCCAATGGATTGCCCTCTTTTTCTGTCCTCTTTAACTGTTTCTCTTCCCCACTTCTCACTCCCTCTCCCCCTTCCTTCATTCTCCTTTCTCCTCCATATCTCCTTTCTTTTATCTCCATTGTAGTATAACTAGATTAAAGTTTATGAATAGTTTAAACATTTTTTGGATATGATTACATTCAAAAATGGGTTGACCAATTTACAAGAATCAGATGACTCATTCACAACTTCAATAACAGTGTATTATAGAATGCTTTTGTTTTCTTTTTTATTGAACTTAATTATTAACAGATATCTCAAGATGGGAAGAATAGGAAAGAGGGCAGTACAAAGTTAGTCTTTTTGTTTTGTTTTGTTTTAAACCTTTACCTTCATTTTAGAATCAATACTGTGTATTGGTTCTAAGTCAGAAGAATAGTAAAGACTGGGCAAGGGGGTTAAATGACTTGCCTAGGGTAACACAGCTAGGAAGTTTCTTGAGGTCAGATTTGAACCTAGGACCTGCCACCTCTGGGCCTGGCTCTTGATCACCTGAGCCACTCAGGTGCCCCCCAAAGTTAGTTTTTTTCAAGAAATACTTAGATCAATTTTATTACTACCTTGTGTTTGTGTCCCATTTGTGCTTTTTCCCATGCATTTCAAAAGATGTTTTGCTGGTATTATTGTTTTCATATTTCACTATCCACTAATCTGTCCTTCCTTGAAACAGATACTTATATTTAAGCAAAATAGATCAGTATACTATGTCTGAGAAGGCATATTTCATTCTATATCATAAGGTCAGCATCTTGATCCCACATACTTCAGACTATGCGACCTAGACAGATCATTTTGCCACTATGTATTAGTGTCCTCACCTGTAAATGAGTAGATTGGACTTAATGTCTCCCTCATTCCCTTCCAGCTCTAAATGTGTGATCACATGATCATTGAAGAGAGAATGGGTTCTTAGCATCTTCCATAGCTATTTTCTGACATGCTATTATTGTAGTAATCATACATGGATCTCATGGTTCTGCTCACTTCACTTGACATCTGTTTATATAAGTCTTCCCATGTTTCTCTAACTCTGGCATTTCATCATTTCTTCTAGTTCAGTAAAATTCTATTACAGAGCATCCATACTCCTCTGTTGATGGGCACCAATTATTTTGTTTCCAGGTCTATGCTCAAACAAAAAGGTGTCTTTTATTGATATACTGAACAGTGGATGCTTTTAGTGTTTCTGGAAGGTATGCTCAGTTGGGTACCTGTTCCACATTGTTTTCCAGAATGGTTGAACCAGTTCTCACCTCCACTAAGTGTGCTTTCTTGGCTTTTCACATCCCGCTCTAATTTTGGTCATCTTTGCCAATTTCCCAGAAGTGGAGCTGTTTTTATTTTCCTTAATCTTACTGTTAATGATCTATCATACATTTGATTGTTAATAATTTGCTCTTTTGAAAACTATTGGTATCGTTTCACCATTTATCCATTGAGATATGGCATGTTATCTGTTATATATGTATACACACATAAAGGAAATGTACATGTGTTTATATATCTGATATATAATGTTTATCTTGGATGTTAGAACTATATCATAGGTAGTTGATATCTTTTTCCCAATAGATTGCTTCTGTTAGCCTAGTTGTATTGATAGTGTTTTGCAAAAGCTTTTTAGCTTTGTATAATTAATTTACTTTATCTTCCTTTGTATTTCCTTGTTTGAAGAATTTTTCCTCTGGCCATTTCTCATCTGGTTCTCATCTACTTTTTCCTTTGTCTGTTAAAATTTAGTTTGTATATCTATTTTGAGTATATTTTGGTATGTAAGTATAAGATGTTGGTCTAAATCTCATTTTTGTCAAGGAAAGAATTCTTTACTTTGGAGAAACTTTTTGCCAAGTCCAGCTTTACCATTATTTACTTCTATCTTCTTCTGCCAGTTATTTTGAATAGATAGTCATGATGTCCCAGATGCATCTTTTCATTATATTCTTGAGCTTTGGCCTATCAATTGTGCTATTACAGTTTAAAATGGCAACAGACCATCATAACTATTTCACTTCGTAATTTGTAAGTGAGAAATAGACAAAGAAAGCATCTTTCTGCAGAGATGGTGTAAAAAAGAGACTGTTTTGCCCAGTGGCCAGAATATGAATCCAAATCAGAATCTCTTTTGCATCACACTCATATCAAACCATCTTTTGACCTTGCCATCTCTTTCTTACACGCTGGGGAAACTAGAGCTTCTAGAGGGAGTGACTTATCCTGAAAAGAATATACTGGCAGTGCTCCCTTTACTCCCCCTCTGTGCACTCTATGATCCAGCTATATTCTGGCTGACTTGCTGCTCCTTGTAGAGGATGCTTCATCTCTTGTCTATACCTGTGCATGTGCCCCATACAACTAGATTGCTCCCTTGCTTTATCTCCACTTCTTAGAATCTTAGGCTTTGTTATGATTAAATTATCTTGAGAGCTTGGTTTACAGTAAGAAACAACAGTTTATTGAATATATAACCATTTATTGATTAGACCAACATCAATAAAATGACATATAGGTCTGGCCATTGACCCAGAAGCTGGGTCAGGCAGCTTAACAGTTTTAGGAGCTCATTATTCAGCCTCTCTCTTGAATATCTCAAGACATTTCTAATTGGTGAATAGCTAATTAAGGGGTGGTCTGTCAAATCTATCTACCCCTCCCCATTCCCACAGATGGGCAGATTGTTGAATACAGCAGGAAAAGAACCTGTCTCCCTTGGTTTATTAACTAACTTCTTTTTTTTTTTAACATTTATTAATATTCATTTTTTAGACTATTAACTAACTTCTGAGGGGGGGAGGGAAGGAGAGAAGAGAAGAAGACATTCTTTGATATTCTTTAGGACAAAGAAAATGCAAAAATCTTTAGATTTTGCATGGAATCTCTGACCCAGACTTCAGCCATAGAAATGCACAGTAATTCTCCCTAATCTGCAGGAATTTCTACCCTCATATAAGATTTAATACAATACACGAAAATTAAATTCTCACATTTTCTTCCAAGACTCATTTCACATACTGTTTTGCAGGAGACTTCCTCATAACAACCTTGATAGTGGGCCATCTAAGGTTACTGTCAATTTACTTTTTAGGTATCTTGTATTTGCCTGTTTAGTGATGTGTTATCTTCCCCATTAGAATAGAAGTTCCTTGGGTTCTTAAACTGTTTTGTCTACCTTCCTTCCTTTCCTCCCTCCCTTCCTCCCTTCCTTCCTCTTAGCTCAATACATGGCACATAGGGTAAGAACCTAACTAAATTCTCACTGATTCTGCTGACATGTCTGTCTTGTTTTTTTCAGATGTTCAGATTTGTTGTTCATTCATTCTGTTGTTTATGACTCTTCATGACCCCATGGATCATAGCAAGCCAGGCTATCTACTATCTCCTGAAGTTGGCCAAGTTCGTGTTCATTGTTTCCATCATATTATCTATCCATCTCTTCCTCTGCTATCTCCTTTTGCCTTCAATCTTTCCCAGCATCAGGTTTTTTCCAATGAACCCAGTTTTCTCATTATGTGGCTAAAGTATTTAAGCTTCAGCTTCCTTTGAGTTCCAGTGAATTAAAAAGTACTGATTGATTTGATCTCTTTGCTCTACAATTGACTTGAGCACCACAATTCGAAAATATCTGTTCTGCAGCACTCAGCTTTCTTAAAGAGTCTAACTCTCAAAAGTTTCACGTTACTACTGGAAAAACCATATCTTTGACAATATGAACCTTTGTTGACAAGGTGATGTCTCTGCTTTTTAGTATGCTGTTCAGTTTCGCCATAGTTTTTCTTCCAAGGAGCATGCATCTTAATTTCATGGCTGCAGTCACTCTCTGCAGTGATCTTTGAGCCCAAGAATATAAAATCTGACATTCCTTCCATTTCTTCTCCCTCTCTTTGCCAGCAAGTGATAGAACCAGTTGCCCAAGATCTTAGTTCAAATACTAGAATTAATAATTAAAAGATTTTTCCAAAAATAAAATTCATGTTGTTCAACTAGAAGAATAAAAAAAACACCAAGATTGTTGGTTTGTTTTAAAACCTCCCAAAATATTACCAGTGTTATTTTTGTAATCTAGTGCAATGAAATAATGAACATCTTGTTTTCTGAAGCATTTAAGTGTAAATTCTTTTGAATTTTCGAATTAGAACTAGCTTGTTAAAAACTGAGTATAGTCTGATGGAACAACTGGTTTGACATTTCAAGTGTTCATATTCACTTTTATCTCCTGAAGGGAGCCTCTAATTTAGACCTTCCTACCTTGATTACCCAGGGCAGCTGGGTAGCTCAGTGGATTAAGAGCCAGGCCTAGAGACTGGAGGTCCTAGGTTCAAGTCCGGCCTCAGACACTTCCAGCTGTGTGACCTTGGGCAAGTCACTTGACCCCTATCGCCCACCTTTACCACTCCTGGGCTAAGGACGGTCCCTAGCCCGGATGAAAAAGGAGGAGGGTTAGGTGTGGGGCTAGCAACCCCACCCTGTAAAAACTACATCTGCTAAAGAAACTGCAACCTAAAGTAGGGGCAGCTGGGCTAGCTCAGTGGATTGAGAGCCAGGCCTAGAGACGAAAGGTCCTAGGTTCAAATCCGGGCTCAGACACTTCCCAGCTGGGTGACCCTGAGCGACCCATTGCCTACTGGTTGTGGCCCTATGCTCCTAGAATGGAGTCCCAGGATAAACAAAACAAAACAAAACAAAAAAAAACCCTTGATTACTGAAACTCAACACCATTGAAACTAGGAAATGATGGGACATGATGGAATATTCTTCTACTTAATTAAACAGTCTGCATTTAGGACTTAAGGACTGATGGATGGGGCTTTTTAGATAGAGTTGTAGCCATTCGGACCATCCTCTAGAGCAATAATGTTATTTGAAGTTGTCAGTGCTGTTTCTCCACAGTTAGCATGGTTAGCCTAGGTCCTCGGGTTAGGAGCTAAAGAACCAGAAGATGGGAGGTGGTCAGCACCCTCTCTGTCCTAAGGAGAAGAGGGGATTTGTCACTGAAGCCAAGAAATAAGTCTCTGGAACAGGGGTCGGCAACGTATGGTTCTCGAGCCATATCTGGCTCTTTTGAGGGCCAGATATGGCTCTTTCTGCAGGAGCCATAAAGTCAATTTTTTTTCAGGCGCTGTTACAGGAGAGAGCACTGTACGGCTCTCATGAAATTACATTTAAAAAAATGTGGCGTTTATGGCTCTCACGGCCAAAAAACTTGCCGACCCCTGCTCTGGAAGTTTGAGGGCTAGTTCCCTCACAGCTCCTGGTAGAAAAAGGCAGCAAAATCAGTTGGTTTCTTCTGTGTTTTCAATATTATTGTTAGTATTTGTTATTACTCAAAGCCTTGGAGTTTTCAGATAATAATTTCAAGAAGTCAGGGCTATTTCCATTTAAAAGTGACAATCTAAAAAGACCTACCTCTATTAACCCTCTAATGCATGATGTAAGCTGGTCAGTTCATTACCATCTTCCAGGCAAGCTGGTACAGTGGAAAGAGTCTTGGGTTGGGAGTTAACCTGAGTTGAGATTCTGGCCCTACCATCTGACCCAGCACTAAGTTCTAGCCTGTATTTAAGACTTTAGGGAATACTGTCTATCTCCATTACCTCAACCAAAAATGAGTTGGCTTTTTTGAGCCTCTTTCTTCATCTAACTTCCAAAGTCACCTTCCAACCCTAACTTTGCTTCCACAATTGTCAGTGTTTGGGTGAGCAGTCCTGAAAATGAGCATTGATGGATTCCCCTTGTCTTATGAAGGGTATTTTTTTGTGTGTCTTTTTTTTTCCATAAATTTTCCTTGAAGGACTTACCCTTCTCTTTGTCTTGTAAATTTCATGGGTACTAATACAGGGTGCTGTTCATTTTTTATCATCTCTCTCACTCTTGCTTGCTTTAAACATACTCCTTTTAATGAAATAGATGATTAGTCAGCACTAGAACTAATTGTTCTCTAATATTCCTAAATTCTGTTCATTTTCAGCGTAGCCAGACACATCTATATTCTCTGAACTTGTAGCCAGTATTGGATGTTTGTTCAATACCAAGACATGTTATCCTCTCTTTTTCCTGTGCCCTTTTCTAGGGTGGTACAGTTGCCAGGCAATCTACCTAGCAGTCCTTCAGTCATTTTTATGTGAGTGTTTTTTAAGAAGATAGGGGAAAAAGCATTTAGATTCTTCTTCCCAAAGCATAGCCTTTATCAACTTTAACCTGAATAGGAAAGCCAGGATCTGATTTCTGAGCCCTTCCTGAGAACTTAAAGAAAACAAATGAAAATACATCAGGTGGACCAAAAGTTTAAAAAGGGGGAGGAAAAAAGGCAAGGGGAAGCAAAGACTGAAACAAGAAAGTTTGAATTTGAAGTTTGTTTATATAAATGGTATTAAAGCAGTCTTTCAAGCTTGAACATCAGAGTATTTGCATGAACTGTATGATGTATTAAAAGGGGGCCCAAATGATACAATCCAACTAATGGATTCATTGTATATAAGCTTGTAGTAACATGGAGAAAGTCGAACAAGCATTTATTTGGATTTTCATTATGGCCAGTAATACTTATGGACTGCCCTTAAGACTTTGAGGAAGTCATTTTCCAACTATAATAAGATGAGAAAGGAAGTGATTCCAGTGTAGTTAGTTGAAGAAATGTAAAAGAGATGTGTTCAGTCTAAAAGAAATGAAAAAATTATCAGTAACACCATGAAGTAATGTGGGATTATCTGACATTGTTTTTAAAGATCTTTGAGGAAGAATTATAAATTACTGGAATAAGTTCTCCACTAGGGATGGGAGGGGATGCGGTGAAGCAACCTTCAGGCTTTAGTGAAGCCAAAGAGACAAGATAACCCTTTTCCACAAAATTAATCCTCAGAGTGACTGCATAGTGAAACCTAGGCTGCTGTGTTCTACATCTCACTCAGGACCTTAATAGGCAAGAAGAGCCAACTTTATGGCCTAGTGGCAGTCTTAACAAAGTGTGGGTTATGCCTGAATCATTTGGTCTAGTTCCTCAACAGTTTTGCCAGAGAGGCTAACAAAAATCTAGACTCCAAAGAACTTTGAAGAGCTTAGACAGTAGGCTATCATGCCACTTAGAGGCTCTGCAGTTTTGTTATTCTGATAGGAAAGTTATTGTTTAACTAGTAAATGGACCAGTTTATTAAAGTAGAGGTATAGTGGATCAAAAATTTTCCCTTTTCATATTAAAAAGTAGTGGAAGGTGGCAAAGTTGATGGTGTTCTTTAGATTTGTGATTAGCCATTAATCAAAGCAATTATTACTGTAAATATGTTAGAGGAAACTGGAAGGAAGTAATTAATGATGTCACTGGGTACTCCATAATGATAAACGTTGAGAGAATAACTAGTGATACTAAAGAAAGGGAGAGGTTTGGAAATGTGGAAGGATTAGACATAAAAGGACTGATTTATCAGGGGCTGAAAAATTGAAGACCTTATAAACTCATGACAAACTGAAAATGAAGATTTGAGAAACCTACTTTCAATTTAAAAATTAGTCTAGCTAATATTCTAATAGCTTATTAATTTGAATATGATTCATTTATATACAATTAAGAGAAATTGAAACCAATAATAATTTAGGGAGAATTTTTTTTTAATCTCTGGTTTTTCCAGCCTGGTCTTTTTTTAATTGTGCAAGTTCTTTATTCCTTGTGTCTTTTGCCCCTACCTAGTTCCTTTCCTGGAATGACTGGATTTGGAATCATAGGGATAGCAATTTGCAGTTTCCCTTTCTAGTTGATTGGTGCCTTCTAGATTACCTTTGACATTCTTTAGAAAAACAGATCTGCATAGGAATTAGGATTGCTTTTCTCCCTGTAAAACACCCAGACAACTCTGATATTAGAACTACTATAACCCCCTTCCCTTCACACCTTCAACTGATGTTGAGTAAGCCATTAGTCCCAGAGTCCTAGTCTGAAGCATAAACCCAATGAACACTTTCTTCCTGCCATAAACAGTGATGCCGAAGATTCCCTTATGACACTGACTGTAGCCCTACCTTCTTTCTAGTTCCACTTTAGAGGCATCAGTCTTGGCTTCAGTGTGTACCAAAGAGGTAGTGGGTTGGCCTAGAACCTATCCTTTGTTAAAGGTCTCTGCTTCCTACTTCCTTGAGTTAAGTCACAGGAAATGTCTATTAGAACTTTACCATAAACACACCAAATAAGCCCTCTGCAAAATCCCTTTTGGTCTGTACTAGAAGGGATCTTGAAAATGCTCTTGGGGTCAGTTGGGTAGCTCAGTGGATTGAGAGTCAGGCCTAGAGACCTGAGATATCTAGGGTTCAAATCTGCCCCCAAAAACTTTTTAGTTGTGTGACATTAGGCAAATCACTTAACACCTCCTCCCCCTCCCCCCCCATTGCCTAGTCCTTACTGCTCTTATCCCTTAGAACCAATATACAGTATTGATTCTAAGATGGACAGTATGGGCTTAAAATAAATTTTTTTAAATGTTCTTTCTTGAAAATAGTTGACTTCCCTGTGTATGTTAGATACTTTAATATTAATTGAAGCTAGTATTTGTGTGCTGCTTTTTAGAAATGAATTTTTATTGATAATTTTTAGGCCAAAATTTTCTCAATATCTGTACAAGTTGCTGATTAAGACAAGGTAAGTAACTGTTCTAAAGAAGTTATTTGGGGGGGGGTACTTATTAAAGTAACTTTTTAAACTAACACTTAAACTTCTATGAAAAGACTCTGTAGTTGTTCTTGTCAATATTTAACATGACCAGTGGATTAGTACTGCTATCTTTTTTTTTTTTTTTTTTTTTACCTTTGTAAAGAAAACTTCATTTAAGAATAGTTCTATAGTTGAGGAGGCTATGAACATTGACTAGTGATCAGAACAGAGGAACCTAGTAGTCAGGAAACTTAAATCTTCTTTTCTTTCACTTGCAAGCTTGGGTGAAATTAAATCCTGCTTCTATCTTAGTTTATATAGGTCACTCTGTCCATGTAAAAAGTTAGCCAAACTAAATACTCTCCAGGACATTTGTCGTTAGTCTGCCATAGGATAAGTCATCTTTATCCTAAGATTATTTTGTTCATTCTCATAACACTAGAAATGCCATTCTAATGCTAATAGAATGACAGTTACACTTAACATTAAGATATTGTATCTGCTTGAAGGGCTACAATTTCCAAAGACACACTAAGAGTCCAGAGAAAAACTTTGATCCAGAAAACAGGCAAATAATAAGAAATACAGTCAGGCCTCAACATTTGCCAAGAAACTTTCCTAGAAAAACAGTGCAAAAGTTAAAAACACAAATATTGATACATTGAACCCAAGGGAAATAGGGAGTTAGATTCCTGCACCTACTAAAAATTGTAATCTTTCATTAGATTGCGAAAAAATATTTTTCTGTTTAAATTTCTTTATATCAAAAAGTGAATTTTGGTAATTTCCCCAACACAGTAACCATGAAATAACCCACAAAATGCAGGGTTAAGGAAAGGCATCACTGGAAGGGGTGGGCCTGGGCCTATGATATCAGAAGAACCCTGAGGTGAAAAAGGACAGGACTAATGGTAACATCTCATCTCCCTTTTGGCTCCATGTTAGAACTATTCCCTGACAAAAAGCACATGGTTCTGGGTCTTCTTAGTCTGACTTCTCCACTGACTGGACTGAGATAATTGCAGCTGCAAACTTAGCTGCTATTACATTTGTTCAGCTACCTCATTGGATCCTTGAGAGGTTACTTCAGTACTTTCTGGAGTGCACTTTTACAAATACTGCCCTCCTTTTTTGTGGATAGAAACTTAATCATGATGCCTCTCCTTTTTTTTTTTCAATACTGTGCATAACCACCAAAGTGAAAACATTGGTACTTAAAAAAAAAAGTCATTACTCACTGTCACAAAAGTTGAGAATGTAAAGATTTATTGGAATTTGAGAATAATTGATCTCTGAAAGTCTGTCTGATCCAAAAAAGTACCTGGATGCCATCTTTCAAGAAATCCTGATGAAAACCTGCCATATCTAAGAAAGAATTCAAGTACCAAGGAACCAATCAGAGGTGCTTAAGAGCTGCTGCTATCAAGGAGCAGAGTATAGAAGCAGCATTTCCAAAGGCAAATAGCCCTGCATGCAACCAAGATTAACTTTCCTAGTCAAAACTAAATAAAAATGCTACAAGGAAAGAAAATTAATCTAATTCAATAAAGCATCTTGATGAAAAAGACCGGAGCTGAGTATAAATGATACAAAACACAGGAGTCAAGATAAATGGTTTTTTAAAAACATAAAGTTATATATGATTAAGAATATATAAATGAATGAAATATTGAAGTATTTACATCCTTAGAGGAATGATGCATATATCCTCTCAGAACCCTATGTTAATAAAGAATAATCTATGACAGCCTTGGAGTAGTTTTCTTATGTCTTAATGGCCTTAAAAAAATAAGGGGGGAGGGAAGACAGCTAGGTAGCTCAGTGGATAGAGAGCCAGGCCTGGAGACAGAAGAACCTGGGTTCAGATTTGGCCCAGACATATAGCTAGGTGACTCTGGGCTGAACAAGTTATTCTCAGCTGCCTAGTCCTCACCACTCTTCTGCCTTAGAAATTCTAAGACAGAAGGTGAGGGTTTAAAAAAATAAAGAAGAAAAGGATAGGGGAAAAAATAGCCTAGGGATTGAGGAACCTACTAGCCAAAATAACAGGATGTACAAGCAGGTTTGGGGGTTGGGTACAAAGAAGTAAGGGTTAAGACAACTACTGCCATTTGAACCCTACTTTTATTTGAACCAGTTAAAGTAGGGTAAGACACACATACACAAATACAATCTGCTTAACCTCAAGCTGGCAAGAAGGGGAGAGGAAGGGAGATTTCAGGATGGATTAGTCATTAGCAAAACAAGCTTTAATTTCTAAGGATGGATTGTCAAGAGGTTTTAAGAGAAGATAAAAAAGAAAGGGCAATTTAGGTGTTACTGAAAAAGATAGAAGAGGGGCAGTGGTGTGGAAGGTAGCTTACAACAAACATAGATAGCACTGATAATTATACTATCGTGACCTAGTTTTTTGTGAAGAAAGGGGCAAAGGGGGAACAAAAGAACAAAAGGCGTAAGAGGATAGAATTGAGGGAAATGTATAGCATAAATGATTATTGGGAATGGGATGAATGCACCCTTAAAACAGACTAGAATAGCAAGATAAACTAGGGAACCAAGTCCAGCCAATACTTAAAACATGATCATTCATAGAGTTAAAATAAGGCACAAAACCCATTATGTATCAACCTAACTTAAAAAAATAAAGGGAATGGGGAGGCATTAGTAGGGATCATCTGAGGCAAGACAATAGCAAAATTTGANAGGGAATGGGGAGGCATTAGTAGGGATCATCTGAGGCAAGACAATAGCAAAATTTGAATAGAATAGATGAACTAATTCATAGCTTTACCAACATTGCACTGGAGTGCCTGTCTTTTATAGTACCTACAACAATTGTCTTCTTTTTTGTCATCTTTGTCAATCCAAAAGGTATGAAATAGAAGCTCAGTGTTATTAGTACCTTTGAGCATTTCTAAAAATATGACTACTGGTGGCTTTGAGAAATTACTGTTGGTCTGGCTCTTGTTACATAATTCAATGAGTTCTGTATATATATTTTTGATGTGAGGTGTTTATCAGAGAAATTTGCTGCAAAGATTATTTTTTCTGTTAAATGTTTCCCTTCCAATCAACTTCATTGTTTTTTGTGCAAAAATTTCAGTTTTATAAAAGTTATCCATTTCATCTTCAGTGACCATCTCTTTTACTTGCTTGTGAACTCATCCTTGATCCTTAGGATGTTAGCCTTTATATCTAGGCCACACATCCCTTTACAGTCTTATTATGGTAAATGGTATGAGATCTTAGTCAAAACTTTCTTTCTACCAGATTTCTTTTCAATTTTCTCAGCAATTTTTTTACATATTGTCTTTACACTAGTAGTTGTGTTCTTTGAGTATATTGCACATTTTGCTACTATATTTGCTTCATATATTAGGTACTTTTTATCTGTTCTACTAATTAGCTTTCTTTTTTCCTTTTTAAGTCCATACCAGAAAATTTTGATAACACTTTTTAGTATACATTATGTGATTTTTAGCACTGCTGTCTCCCTCTTGCCCACTTTTGTCATAATTTACCTTGAAAATATTGATCTCATCTTACTGCAGATGAATCTTATTTTTTTTCTTTTTTTAAACATTTATTAATATTCATTTTTAACCTGTTTAAATACTTTATGCCCCTACTTTCCCCTTCACCCCCCGCTCTCCCCCCACCCATGGCCGACGCACATTTCCACTGGTTGTAACATGTGTCCTTGTTCAGGGCCTATTTCCATATTGTTGTTAGTTGCATTGGTTGTGGTAGTTTCGAGTCCACATCCCCAATGAATCTTATTTTTTCTGTTTTTGAAAGTAATTGTTTCTTAGTTTGATTGGTATGGTACAGAATAAATAAATTTAGTTAGGATTTCTAAATTATTATTGTTTTTGTTATTGGCACTGTCTTTATCTCTAAAGAGTATTTGATAGTATACATTCATAAAAGTTTTCTTAGTACTATGCTGTGGTAAAGATTGATCATTTTGATAGGTTATTTACAATCCTACTTGAAAGTAACTGTTTCAGTAAATATTGTTTCCATGTATAGACTTCATCATCATATCTGTAAAAATGATCATTTTCTTTTCTTTCCCTATACTTATTCCCTTAATTTTTAAAACTTCATACTATAGTGTAAATGATAAATCTCTTTTTAGACCCTCTGATTTTTTTATTTAATTTATTTTTTTAAATAATATTTTCCCATGGTTACATGATTCATGTTCTCTCCCTCTCCTTTCCTGTCTCCCCTGCCAGAGCTGACAAACAATTCCACTGGTTTATATGTCTTATTACTCAAAATCTATACCATATTATTCATATTTATAATAGAGTAATCTTTTTAAAACCACAACCCTAAATCATATGCCCATATAACCAAGTGACAAATCGTATGTTTTTCTTCTGCGTTTCTATTCCTAAGGTTCTTTCTCTAGGATTCTTAAAGTTCCACAGGATTTTCTTGATCATTGCATTGCTATTATTAGTGTATCACATTTGATTGTCCCACAGTATTTCAGTTTCTGTGTACAATGTTCTCCTGGTTCTTCATTTCACTCTGCATCAGTTCATGGAAATCTTTCCAGTTCATATAGAAATCAAACAGTTCATCATTCCTTATAGCACAATAGTATTCCATCACCATCATATACCACAATTCGTTCAGCCATTCCCCAATCAATGTACACTCCCTCATTTTCCAATTTTTTGCCACCACAAAGAGCGCAGCTATAAATATTTTTGCACAAACATTTTTTTTATTTCTTTGGGTAGTGATACCGCTAGATCAGAGGGCATGCAATCTTTTAAAGCCCTTTAGGCATAATTCCAAATTGAGGTATACCAAACCTAGTATTATTCCTTCCTTTGTACCATATAAAAAAGCACTTTTTTAGCCTCTGTCTCTGTTGTTACAGAGATCCTGAATTTATAGCATGTAGGGTTGTTCTGTTGCTTCACTTCCCCTACCTACTCCCTCATTTACTAGTTTAGAAATACATTGAACCTCTTTGGAGCTTTTTTCCTGTGTTCTATTATAATTATCCCTTTAACATGATTCTACACTGTAATTAGCTACAGACCTACTAAAATTTTATTTTCAAGTAGCTTTATTCTGATTAAGAATATTTGTTCTTTCTATCTCATTGATACAGTACTATAAATTCTGCTCATTTATAGCTGATTTGCTGTATGTTGTCCAGGGAACCTAATATTTTCCCACTTGAATTATTCTTTTGTTTGATGTGCATATTCTTTTCTTCCAGGACTTTAAGACCTCAAAGATCACTTAAAAACCCTTTGTCTTTTTTTTCACATTCTGCTAGGCTCATCATCAATCCTTTCACTCATGTTAATTCTGTTAGCTCCAGAGGAATAAATTGGTGGTTTCATCACTTCCACATAATCCATAGTATATCTCAAATCTCAATATTTGGAAAAGTGTGGTAACCCAAGGATTTAAAACAAAACAAAACTTTCCAGAAGTCTTTAATGTTTATATGTTTAACAGGGTTTTGTGCAAAATACCTACTTGCCCAATTTTATTAATTTCAATTCAATTTGTGAAATACTATGTTGGACACCAGAGATATTAAGTCACTCCCCACTTTTTTTTTTAATCTTACCACCAATAAGGAAACTAAGACACATTACATTGATAATTTTGTCATGAAAATGTAAACATTCTCAAAATTCTTACAATATTAAGAGATCACAAAAGACTTTCCAAGTTTGCAAACACTATGCAAAAATACCGATTTTTATTTTGATAAATAACTTACACTCAAGCATTTCTATACACAAGATCAGAAAAAGAAGGTTGTATATGAAATGAGAACCTCCATTACATATTGCTTCTTTGAAATTCTATAAATCATTCAGCATTTTAGCCCTTTGAAACATCTTGTTCTATATCCATTAATATATTTTTTTCTCCCTTTTTTCTCCCCCAACATTAAAAAAAGTCGTCATTTTGAATAACAACCAATAAGTATAATGAAGCAAAAAGAAATCTACATAGTAGGTATGTCCAAAAAAAAATCACATCTTTGAATCTTGAGTCCATAGGTAAGAAGGATTTTTCAAAATTAGTCTTATGATTTTGATAGGTCTTTTCATTTAAAAACTTAAATCCTTAAATTGTTGTCATTGTATAAATAGTTCTGTTTACTTCATTCTGAATCACTTCATACACCTCCTCCTAGATGTCTATTTTTAAAAGATAACTACATTTTGGTGATTTTTCCACATAACAGAGTGGAAGTCCTGTCCAGTGCTTATATTCTAACAAAGAGTGGGCTGATGATGTAATATATCTGGTCCAGATCATTCTGTGAATGACTGACTATATGACAACTCCTGGTCTTGATGTCAGGAACTCTTTGTTTAAAATCTCTTGGATTCATGTAAAGGCTCAAGCCTAGATTTGAATGCTTTCCTTCCAAGAACTTAAGAAAGTAGGAGTTTGCAACATATAGAATTACCCAGCTTTTAACAAAATATTTGACAAAGCTTCTCATGTTTTTCTTGTGTACAAAATGGAATGTTGTGGGCTAAATGATAATATAACTAAGTAGATTTGAACCTAGCTCTAATTAATAGTACGTTGTTAACTTGAAAAGAAACACGCATATGCACATGCACTCCCTAGTACCATTTAACATATATACCTTAGATAAAGGTAAATGGCCAATCAAATTTACAGAAAAAATATCTCCATAGGCTTAATCTATTATAAATGAAACTTAATGAGGTAAATATAAAATCTTGTGCATTTTTTTTTTAAATCCACTGTCTCAAATACAAAATGGAGGAGATATGGCTACAAATTATCAGGGAAGGGGGAGGTAGGCTATATGATTAATCTGCTCTCAACAGTGTATTAAGACAGTCAAACAGGTATATTTAAGGCCCTGATGGCAAACCTGTGACACACGTGTCAGTAGCCATTTTCAATGACATGCGGCCACATGTGGCTGCATACAGAGAAGTATGGGGCCATGTACCAAGGATGAAACATTTGCTCTAGTGTAGTGTAGACACTCTGTGTGGGAGGTCTGTAGGCCAAAACAACTGTCACTAAGCAGGTAAGTTAAATAATTAGTTTTTGGTTTATTAAATATAGTTATATTAAAATTATACATTTTTGTTTTTTAAACTATAAATATCGCAAAATTATGGGTTTTTTCTAGAAGCGACACACCACCCAAGTTATGCTTGGTTTTTTGGTGAATTTTGGCACACTAAACTCAAAAGGTTGCCCATCAATGATTTAAGGTATTCTATTCAGTTGAGACATGGATAACCTGGAGAGGGAGATGTAGCAGAAAAAAAAAAAAGGATGCTGCAAGACTTCAGGGATATGTGTGAGATTTGGTTGAAGGAACTGGACATTTTTAGCTTAAGAAGACACAATTTTTTGTAGGGCTAAACTGTCTCCAAAGAGGAAGTTCTGTTTTGGAGAAGAATTAAACTTCAGCTTGGTTCTCTGAATTTAGAACTAGAAGCAATGGCTAGAAAAAAGCAAAGAGGAAAAGTAGACTAATGTAAACTAAATGTAAATGTATATGTAAACTAAAACTTAGCCCACTTGAATCTCTAGAAAAATGGAATGGACTGCCTTGGGAAGTAATGATTTACTTTCACTGGAGATCATTCAAACAAGCCTTGACAACCAGTTCTTAGTATGTTGTGTGTTTCTTAATGGGGTTATGGATTGGACAGAATGGTCACTGAGGTATCTCCCTACTTTTAGTTTGCATTCCATAGATAATATTTGTTCACCAAAAATGGTATGGAACATTATATATTTTATCTCTGAGACTAACATGGTACCATGAATTTTGCTGCTAATAAAATATTATATACTTCATGATGATATTTCAGAAATATTATAATTACCCTGAATTTTTAAGACTAAATTTGACTTTCTGGCAACTCTTTCCTCCTTATCTCTTGGTTCTATTTTCTTATTCTTATTCTCCTTGCCTGAATTATTAATTCAACTTTGCAACTATCTTCCAAGACCAGCTCGAACCCTCTTCTAAGCTCATCTTTGTGTACTGTCTACTTTTCATTGAGTTTAACTAATTACCATGTTGATGCCATGTGACTCCCACATCTAAATACGTAGCCTAAATAACTCTCCTGAATTCCAGTCCTATTTTTCCAACTCTAAAACAAAACCTGTTATCTGTCTATTCCTAAAGTGGCACTTCTCCAAACTTTGCCATTTTCCATTTTGTTCATTTTCCATTTCTTTCATTTCTAGACCCTGAGGACAGATTATTTGTGTATAATCTTCACTTCTTCTTCAGGGCCTGCTTTGAGTCATTATCATCACAGTGTTCAGTTTTGTTTTTGTGGATTGTTTTTTGTTCTTTCCACTTCTCCAGTCAGTATGTTTTTGCCTGGTTCTCCACTCAGCATCAGTTTGTGGATATTCTGAATTCATA
The DNA here is from genome assembly GCF_016433145.1 of Gracilinanus agilis. Classification (NCBI taxonomy): domain Eukaryota; kingdom Metazoa; phylum Chordata; class Mammalia; order Didelphimorphia; family Didelphidae; genus Gracilinanus; species Gracilinanus agilis. The sequence continues at coordinate 242,434,987 of NC_058134.1, forward strand.
ATCATTGTTTCATATGGCACAGTAATATTTTTTAAACCCTCATCTTCCATCTTAGAATCAGTATTGTAGTGGTTAAAATTCTCAAGCAATACCATTTCTTAATTTTAAAATAATTTATTACTTGACTGATGAAGGCATCCTAATTATGGTCAAACGACTTTCTTGACCATTATAAGACAAATGGGAACTCCTGGCCTAAGGAATTTATATGCCTCATCTTTCAGCTCCTCCCTTGAACATTGCAAGATATCTCTAACTTGGCATTTAACTAAATTAGGAGGGGGTCCATCAGTCTCTTAGCCCTTCCCCACTGACATTTGAAGTTTTGTGCATACGCTGGAAAAGTATCATTATAGAACTTTACTGTTAGAATCTATGAAAGGACCACGTTTCTCAGGACAAAGAGAGTACAAAAATCTGCAGACTTATTGGTCTGACACTTGATTCGGGAAATCTCCCTAATATACGGGAACTGATTTGGGGACTTTATAATCCAGGGCTCTGATATAAATATAATACCATATGAAAAATCAGTTCTCACAATACTGTGTATTGGTTCCAAGTTGGAAGAGTGGTAAAGATTAGGCAATGGGGGTTAAGTGCTTCCCCAGGGTCACACAGCTTAGGGTAGTGTTTGAGGTCTGATTTGAACCCAAGACATCTCACTGCCAGGCCTGGCAATTAATCCACATTAACCTACCTGCCCCTGGCACAATGATATTCTTTTACATTCCTATACTACAATTTATTTAGTTATTTATCTGTAGACATCTATTTTATTTCAACTTTCTTCCTACTAAAATAAAGTGTCGCCATGAATATTTTGAAAGCAAATGAAACCTGTTTTTCTTTATACATGCTTAGCAGTGGAATTTCTGGATTAAAGAGTATAGATGATTTAGTAATTTTTCCTAGCATAATTCCAGTTTGCTTTTTGAATGGTGGGATTAAAATTTCCTAGCTTTGCCAATAGTGTATCAATGTGCCTCTTTCCAATACCTTTCTAACATTGGTGGTTCTCATCTTTTTTTTTTTTTTCCATCCTTGCTAATATGTTGTATGAGCTTAAAACCTGTTTTGCTCACTCATTTCTATAATTACTGATTTGAAACAGTACTTCATTTATATAATAGATTGTTCAACTGAACAGAGCTGATTTCTGTGTGTGTATGTGTGTGTGACAAGAGAGACAGAGATAGAGATCACACATTTATCTCCTACTTCCTGACATAGGCCCCTTGGAAGTTGCTCATATTTATTTTACTTGAAAAATGCTTTTTTTAAAAATGCTTTCAAATCTTTTATTTTTCAGATTACACATTTCTTATGATTAATGTGGAGAAAAGAAACTAGCCATGGGACAAAGTTCAAGAGACCTCCATGGAAAATGTTGCTGCTGATGCTATTATACAAAGTCATATCATGAAGAGTCTATTTAGAGGATGATTTTCATATTTAAACAGTTTTCATGTTGAAAAAAATTTGTGAAAGTGAAAAGTGAAAGTTTTTTTTTAAATAAACAATTTCCTCATCATAAAAATTATACTTGTAATGGGCGAAATGGCCAACAACTCTGTTGCATACAGTGGTGTAAAAAACTCTTTGAAGGAAGCTAATCATGATGGAGATTTTGGAATTACGCTTGCTGAGCTCCGGGCTCTCATGGAGCTCAGGTCCACAGATGCATTACGTAAAATCCAAGAAAGCTATGGAGATGTCTATGGAATTTGTGGGAAATTGAAAACCTCTCCCAATGAAGGTAAATTTTTAAATTTTGGTTTCTTTTGATTAGTCTTTTCTACAGGGACAATTTTGTCTTTGATTTATAAATTGTCTTTTTCCTGATTATAAGAAGTATTATGTTTCTACAAAAATTTTAGCGACTAAAAAGATCAGGATCACTTGGTTATTTTAATATCCTAAATCCAATTCGTGTGTATTCGATATTTGCAAGATTATTCCTATACACATTTTTATATTTTGTTTTCATTTTCCATATATTTTTTAATGCACCTAGTCACAATGGAATGAGTGCTGGACCTGGAGTAAGGAAAACCTGAGTTCAAATCTAGCTCCAGAAATTTAACCTGTTTTCCACAGTTTCCTCATCTGTAAAATGAGGATAATAGTACCTATCCCCAAAGGTTGTTTTGAGGATCAAATGAGATGTTTATAAAGCACTTTGCAAAACCTTTTAAATCCTTCTATGAATGCCAGCTACAATTATGATTGTTGTTCTTACTACTATTTATTGATTTAAAATTTTTAATTATTTTTTTAATTTTATTTTTTAAAGAATGGTTACATGATTCAAGTTCTTACTTTCTCCTTCACCCTCCCAAACCCCCCCTCCCCCCAATAGCCGACGTGCATTTCCACTGTTTTAACATGTGTCATCCATCAAGACCTATTTCCATATTATTGATAGTTGTACTAGGGTGTTCATTTCAAGTCTACATCCCCAATCATTTGACTTAAAATTGTTTAATGCTCTTTGTTTTTTACATTTGTTCTTAATTACAAAACTATTTTATAAATGTGTTTTCTGGCTAGCTATTAGGGAGCAAACAGTTCCTACATAGTTCATTAGAAATAAGCCACACCCCACCTAGATTGATATCTGAAACATAAAATAATATTAACATTGTCAGCAGCTGTATACACTGTTTTTAACCATGAGGTTAGACTCAGCTTAACCTAGGCTTTGAGAGTAAAGCTAGACAATTTCTGAAGGAAATTAAATGGGATTATATGACAATGCAGTCCTAACAACTGTTTCCTTAGGGTTAAAAGCATGTCAGGTCTTAAATAGGTATATATCCATGAATCCTCTATATGTGCTTAGGGCATTTTAAAAATTCCATCATGCTTTCATATTAATTTAATATTTTATAATGGGTGAACTATGAAAATGGTAAATCCTTACTATAATCATCTTTGAAATGGTTTCAGAAATAAGGGGCTATCTAGCTATCATAAAATATTTGGGTCTAAAATTATGGAACCAGAATTTCAGGATATTTTTAAATAACATAGTAGTCATATTAAAGTAGGAGAAATACTCATGGAAAATGGATGCTTGTTGATCCCAACTTACTGTAATAAAGACTTTGAGACTTTGTTTTAATAAAAAGCTGTTCAAACAGTAATAGCTCACATTTCTTGAACACATTGGTTTACAAAGTAATTTCCTTATGAAAATATATACTTTAGCTATTGTTATAAATATATTCTTTAGCTATGTGCATTTTTTAATTGGAGGTATATTAGTTTCCTTCACCAATTTTATAGAAATTATCTCCAAAGCAGTGTTTGTACTAAGCACTTGCTAAGTATCACTATCTATCACTGCTACGATAAAACAGAAAGGGATAGGAAATTTTAGGAAAAATTGATGTAAAGTTAATTCAATCAATATGTTTTTTAAAAAGCTTACTTTAGGGAAAATTATATTTGGATACATCACACAGGAAAATCTTTGACAGAGTTCTGGGTATACTGTACAATATTATTTATGTATGGTTATTTAAACATTGTTTTATATAGAAGAATTATTTTGATGTAATGATTCTATCAAAATTCATACTGGGGCCTTAAAGAAGACATTGAGAAGATTGAGACCATTTCATGGAAGCCCTCATAATTTCCCTTTTCCACAGCTCAAAAAAAACCTTTTTTTTTAGTATCATCTATTTTTTTGTTACTGAATCAAGACATTCTCAGTCCTTGAAGACTTGCTTCTACTTGCTTGGCCCTTAATCTAATCACTGATTTCTTTCACAATGATTCTTTCTCACAAAGGTCTACACTTTTCTTATTTATAAATCTATTCAAAACTTAATATCTCCTTTATATGTTCAGTTAGTCTTTAAAACAAAAGGCCTCACAGTTTTCTCATCTAACTATTAAGAGTTGTTTATATCTACTCCATCCTTTCTTTCATCTCTTTATAATCTGCCATCCATCTAGAGCATTCATTTTAAAATTCTCTGAAGTCCTATAGCCAAGTGCAGTGGTTCTTTAAATGTCTTCTTTTTTTAGGTTTCAAAGGACTATGAAAAACATTCTACAAGTGAAGGACTTGTAGGAGGATAAATGAATTGTGCAAGGTCATAGAACTAGGAAATAGCAGAAATAGAAATAACCCCCAGCACCATTGACTCCATGTCCATGGTATTTTCCAATATATGTACTACCAGCATGGCACAGTGAAAATAAAGCTTTAAATCAATGATCCTAAAATATCCTGCTTCTCTCAAAGGTCATCAATGCTCCCCTAAGTTGCATAGTATTTTGGAAAGAACACTAGATTTTTCCATCAGGACATATGTGATCCTGTGATCTCTGAGTCAGGTTTTTGGGGAACTCTTTAAGCAATCCTCATCCTTACTGAACAGTGCACTATTTGAAAAAGACCTACTGCTTCCCAGATAGTCTTTCTTCTCTCTACTCTTAGCCCCTCTGCTCCCATTTCTTTTCTTACCTCTAAAACTGGGGGAGGGGGGGGATATTTCCCACTCCTTTTCTTCCTGAATGCTTAAGGTCTGAGTTCCCTCATCTTCCTTATCTCTCCCATTCATCTAATTCAACAGGCAATTTATCAAGCAGTGACCACACCGTTTTGTTCTAGGAGTATATGCTGTTCTAATGAGGGAAAACATATATGTCAGAAGATACAAAATCCATGCAGTTATAAATCCAGAGTCATTTCAGGGACCCAGGAGAGAGCAGTCTTTGGCATTCTTTCTTCAAAAATCTTAGGTAAGAGCAGCACATGAGTGGAGTTTTAAATGAAGCAAGGGATTAGATAAGGTATAGAAGTAAAAAGAGCATTCCAGGTATAGGGGAGCACCTTCCCTTTAGGCAACAAGATGTGGAAATAGAGTCTCAGATATTTGCAGTCTATTTGGAATTTGGAGTGTAGAGTGTGTAAAAAAACAGTCTAGGAAGAGAAGTTGGAGCAAAGTTATAAAGGGCTTTAAATGCCAAACAGAGGAATCTTATTTATGTAGGTAATAGGGAACTATGAAAACTTTTTGAGCAGGATAGTAACATGGCCAAACCTATACTTTATATTAATTTTACAATTTGGGCTAGAGGAGAGGTGATGAGGGTCTGAACTAGTGCTACATCTTTGGGTGTAAAGAGATAGAGAGGTCCAGATGCAAGAGAAATTGTTGGGGGGTGGGGCTGAAGAGATTTGGCAATCTTTGGCAAGTATAGAAGATGAAGAAGAATAGAGTCAAGGATAACTAACTCCAAGATCCTGAAACCAAGGAATGGGAAAGACATCAATGCCCTCTATAATGCTCATGAAACAACTCAGTGGGAAAGTACAAAGGAATTCTTCAGTGGAGGAACAGAACTTGACAGAGAGAGAAGATGCTGCCTCTTAGCACAAGCCTTTCCCCTTCCATCCCACTCCAACCCAGAATTCCTATGAATTTGTTTTGTATATATTTGGTTTTACAACTTGTTCTCCCCTAATAGAACCTTGGAAGTTGAGCAAAAACAACCATTGATCAAGTACTTACCTAGATGCCAAACACTAAGTTGAAACCTGGGGATCTGACAAAAGCACGAAAGTCCTTCCTTACCCACATGGAACTTCTGATCTATCAGGAGAATCACAGGGCAGCTGACTCATATCTCACCTACTACAGAAGCCTTTCCCTCCCCCTTTTTCTAACCCCTTCCCCTTTTGAAATTTTCTTCCTTTTATACTATATATATCACAAATGCACTTATATATTTGACTGTTGCTTCCCACTAATGAGAGAGAGCCACTGGAGAACAGGAACCCTAACTTTGCCTTTCTTTATATATCAAGTGCTGAGCACAATGCCTGGCATGGGTGTTCATATTGCCCTATGCATTGCCATAAAAATGGGAACCAGGCCTTGAGAATTTAAGTAATAAGAGGAGCTAGATTTTTTCGTGTCATGAGAACCCTTTACAAATGGCAGGATCCAGATAGTCCTAGGGAAATTCATTTTTTGTCTTTAAAGTGGCCCATTTTGACATCATATTTCCATTGTGATATATCCTACATCAAATTAGTATTTTGTTGCTTTTTAATCTTATTATGCCAACTATAAGCTTATCTGTCAAGAGTTTATCTCTGGGCACACTGGATAGAGTTCTGAGACTAAAGTCATGAAGATTCGTCTTCATGAGTTCAAAATAGACCTTAGATATTTACTAGCTGTGTGATCCTTGCCAAGTCACTTTACCCTGTTTCCTCATCTCTTAAAATGAGCTTGAAAAGAAAATGCAAAACCATTCCAATATATTTGCCAAGAAAACTCCAAATGAGGTCATGAAGAATCAGATGACTGAAAATGACTGAATAACCAGAACATAAGCTTGTCTACAAGTGGCCTGCTTGAAGTTGCTTTTTTAAATGTCTGATTTGTATGATTTTAGCCTTTTCCCAAAGATCCTCCATAGTAACAAAATCTTATTTTTAAGAACACTATATTGATTTATAGCTGCAGACCGTAATTCAGCTATATTTCTCCTTACAATTGCCTACCTACATCCATCAGCAATTTGTTATTAATTACATTTGTAAAGTGTTCTAATGCTCAAACATGCCCAACCCATGCTTTTGTTTTTATAGATTGGGTTTTTTAGTAAGAATTTTTTTTTTATTCTAAAATTGTCAATACCTACCTGCAGGAATCAGATAGATAGATAGATAGATAGATAGATAGATAGATAGATAGATAGATAGATAGATAGATAGATAGATAGATAGATAGATAATGTTAGGATATCATTAAAGATTAAAGCATTCTTTAGAGCATATTTCTAAACCAAAGTGGCAGTTGGAGATTTATAGTTTAGCTAATCAGAGCTCAAGTGCTTTGAAGTAAGGTAAATCTTACTTTCTTTGTTTCTTGTTTGTTGTCTTTCCATACTGTGAGATACCATTGCTCACTGGCTCATTCTTCCTAGATATACGATTGACTTGACAGTCATATTTGGCTGCTGCTTCCCACTTAATGGGAACTTCTTGGAAGCAGGATCCCTGATTTTAGTTTTCTTTATATCCTAAGCTTAGCACAGTGCCTGAAACATAATAAGCCTTTCACAAATGCTTGAACTGACTGTGTATAGATAGCACCTTAAAAACTCATGTCTATCTACCTAAATAACTAGCTTGTTTCTCTGTGAAACCTGAGATTCAGTCTCTTGTGAGTAAATAGGTCCCAAATATCTCTATATAGTAAGTCACTTCCTCCATTTCTTTGTTCCTGTCCTCAAAAAAAACAACAACAACTTGTAAATGAATGTTTTTCTTAATCCAATTCTTTTTCAAAGGACGTCTACTTAGTAATATGAGTATAACTAAAAATGGTATTGACTTTCTTAAAGAAGTACTTGTTTGATTATTAGCAATATTTGGATTAGTCTCTTCCTTTAAAATTTCTATGATCTAAAATTTTAAAAGAAAAATGAACAGAAGTACCAGTTTTGTCACCATGATATTTTACTAAGATTAAAATTAAAAATGAGTGTTTAAATTCAGTCATAAATGGACAGATTTAAAGTATTACTGTTCATTGTTTCCCTTTTGGAAGTAGTTCAGATCTGTTTCTGTTGATTTGATGTGGTTTATAAAGTTTCAAGTTATCTGAAAAATCCTTACTACATGGTCTCTGTTTATGTATAATAATTTTATGTTGTGAAATGTTCTTCTGAAAGAATCTCTGAAACATGTCATCTTGCACATTATCTTAGCAATTACTGTTGTCATTAAAAATATAAATAATACCACCACCCACAAGAAAAGTTTTGTTATCACGCACAGAATTTCCACAAGTTCAGCTTGACTTCAAATTAATTCATATAAAATACCAAATGAAGTATTGTTTCTTCATAATAAACTAAGACCAGAAAAGCAGTGGGATATGGTCAAGAAAATGCCTCCAGCCAGTCATATGTTCAGGAAGATTTAGTTTGGGAATCAATGAAACAATGTACAAAGAAAATGAGATCTAAGATGGCATTTACCTTAGTTCAAATCATTTGAGCTCTGATTAGCTAAACTATAAACCTGCAATTGTCTCTTTGGTTTAGAATTTGGAGAGAACATTGCTTGGAAGGCTTTGTTGGAAAGAATTTGATCCTTCTGCTTGTATTCTAGTATTGGTATGAATGTTTGTCATGTGCCCTGTTCTGTAGCTATATTGACAGAATATGAATGTGCTATCTGTATTTTAGGCTCAGACTAGAATTGAAACAGATTAATAATCAAAAAATGTAAAGGTCAAAAATGTCCATCTTCTCTTATCCCTTTTTTTTTTTTTTTTTTTTTTTTTTTGCTTTTTCATTTTTATTATGAATTAGCAAACTTTTGGTCTGCTAACATAACTTAAAACTAAGTTTTTAATAAGCATGCACAAGTTTCAGTGTGCAACATGAAAATTTTAAAACGTTACTTAACCCCAGTTGCCCACTCTTTACTGCTCTTTTGCCTTAGAACCAATAAACTGTATTGATTTGAAGACAAATGAAAAAGGTATTGAGTTTTTTTTGTTGTTTTTGGTTTTTTTTTTAATACTAGCATTATTTTGACTATGCTTTGCTAGAAACAAGACATTTCTAAAATATCAGACCTTTGAAAATCCTATGTGAGTGCATTTTTCTTGAGTAAGGTTTTTAAATAGGCCATGCTTTTTTCTTTTGTACTGAAGCAGAATATTTTAAAGATCAGGACTGTGGTTATTCATTCTACAAATATTAAATATCCTTGTGCAATCATTTGGTTTGTTTTTTTTTTTTTCTCCTTAAGTATTGAAGGTGATTTAAAGAATTAAAATAACATTCTTGCCCAAAAGGAGCATAAAGACTCCTGAGGAAAATAAAAACCCAAGTACATAAGAGTATAAAGAGCCATGAAATGATTGAGAAATCACTTCTAGATTTCACAGAAGTTTTTGCTGAAACTTAACAAATATCTAGTCAGAGATAGGTAAAGAAAGGAGGAATAGGGTGAGCAGCAGGAAAGTGTGCATCCGATTTGGAGAATGATGAATAATAGAGTAAATTATAAAAATAATTTTATTAACAATATATAGTAAAGGTGGGTTTTTTCATTTCATTGTTAGTTGTCTGAAGTTTATGTTATCAGAGACTCCACTGCTTAGTACATGCTCCAGAAGTCTTACAGTTCAACATAAACTTAAATTAAAATTCCACAATATCTCTACCTGAATCACTGGTCTTGTTTCTGCTTTCCTGTACTCATTAGTCACATAACACCAGTCACTCTGGAGTAGGCCTTCATTCCCTCTTGCAGTCTCCCCACCTTGAGTTTCTCTACTCCAGTCTATCCTCCCTTCAGCTGCCAGAGGGCTTTTCCTAAAAAGCAACTCTGGTCTGATTGTTGTTACCCTTCCCAAATTCCTGTGGCTCCCTATTAAAAGAATCAATTATAAAAATTCTTGGTTGGATATTTAAGGACACTTCCAGTATCCTAAGCTATACTGGCCCCTTGGGGACCCTGCACAGGATTCCAGCTCCAGAAGCTATGCCTATTCACTTAGTTGTCCCTCCCTGTCCAGAATGCTTTCTCTCTTCACCTCTGACTCCTAACTCAGGGCTTCCCTGACTTTCTCAGAGACTGTTCACATTCCACCTCCTGTCTGAAACCCTCCTCTCCAGCCCCTCTGGTACCTTCCTTCTGATAGTGTCTTCCATCAGCCCTGTGTGTGTGATCTTTACACATTTGAGGCCACAATGTCCCCATGTGTACGGTGCCTGGTACAGCCATAGGAAGTGCTTATTGACAAATGTCTGCGGAATACTCTGGGTTTTAGCCAAAAATAAAAGTCATGTTCACTGACTTGTTAGAGAACTCCTTCTCCTCTCTTTTGGGGTTGGATAAGGACAGTTGGTGGCTTAAGAGTGCCCTCAAGCAAGCCTTTTAGGGGAGACCAAGATGAAATGCCTCCTCAGACCCTGCAAGCCCTCATCTTTAAAATGGAAAGGGTAATAGTGCTACTTACCTCATAGCGTTGTTGTGGAGAGGTCAAATAAATTAACATGAATGTACTTTGCAAAAAATTTTAAAGCTCTATAGATGCTAGGTATAATTAGAAATCATGGGTTCTAACTTTATATCTTAGAATTTTTTTCTTTTTTTCTTTTTTTTTTTTCCTAAACCTTACTTTCTGTCCTGGAATCAGTACTAAGTATCAGTTCTAAGGCAGAAGAGTGGTAATGGCTGGGCAGTGTAGGTTAAGTGACTTGCTCAGGTTCACCCAACTAGGATTTTAACCCAGGACCTCCTATCTCCAAGTCTGGCTCTCTATCCACTAAGCCACCTAGATGCCCTTTATCTTAGAATTTTTAATGGGAGAAGGTAGAGGGACCTGATGAGAACTGGTTTTGGAAGAGCAGCTTTCAGAGCTGAGAGAAAAACTTGGCATCAGTTCATAGTATTTTTCTTAGGTTGAAAATTGAAATTGTCCCTTTTATTATCTTTTTATAATACATTTACATATGATGGAGTTTTAGTTGGGACTTAAGGAAGCCAAGCAAGCTAATAGATTGGGCATGAGGAAGGAGACCATTCCAGGCATGAGAGACGATTAGAGAAAACATCTGGAGTTAAGAGATGGCAGGTCTTGTTCATGGACAGCCAGGAGGCCATTCACTGGATCAAGGAGGACACTTTGGGGAGTGAGATGTAAGAAACCAGGTCTAGCTTCTGAAGGGCCTAGAATGCCAAACAGTATTTTGTCTTCACTTCAGAGGCTGAATGGAGGAATAACTGGAATGGATGGAGACTGAGGCAGACAGACTCCCTTTAGCAGGCCATCCCCATAAGCAGGATATACAGGGATGAAGTCCCACCCAAAATCAGAAGCATGTTCAAGAGAAACTATAAAGGCAAGAGGAACCTGCTTTGTAATAAATTAAATAGGGAAGGTCAGAGGAATCCAGCATGATTCCTAGTGTACGAGCCTGAGGTACTATTGTTGCCCTCTACAGTTTACAAGGAAGGTAGGAAACAGAGAAGGCTTAAGGAGAAAGATAATGGGTTCTGTTTTGGACTTGTTTAAAATGTCTACTGGACATTCAGTTTAAGATGTCTGAAAGGCATTTGGAGATGTGACTCACTGCAGGTGAGCAGAGATTTTAAGGCAGGGTAGATCTGAGAATTGGCATAGAGGTAGTAATGAAATTAATGGGATCTGATGTGATTGCCTAGTATTTGTATCACTCAGTAAATGGGTACACTGTTTTCTGATTTGAAGAACGTAGTTCCAAAATGCTTTCCAACACTGATATAAAAATTCCCTCCACTAGTTCACTACTTTGCCCATTTTTCCAAAGCCCTTTGAACAATTTTCATTTTCCTATTTAAAAATTTTTTTAAAAAATATTTTCTGACACTATCACAGAACTATACCTTGTGCTTTATTTTGCATTCCTATAATTATTAGTGATTTGCATTTTTTTATCGTAGTTGCAAAAATTTTCTTAATTCCTCCATTTATTTTATGTGTGAGATCTTGATCTATATCTGATGCTAAACAGCAATTATTGTCAAATTTATAATAAAAGTGATGTTTGCTAGCATTTATTTAAGGCTTTAAGATTTACAAAGCATTTTACATAAACTAACTCATTTGATTCTAATTAAAAACATTATGAAGTAGGTGCTATTATTTTCCTTATTTTACTGGGGAAATTGAGACTAAGACACTTGCCCAACGTTTTACAGCCAGTATAGGTTTAAGGAAACATTTGAACTCAGGTCTTCTGGACTTTGTATTCTATCCACTTTCCTATCTAGCTGCCTCTGAATAGGTGATACCCCAATAACTGAGAAGATACCCCAATAACTGAGAGTCTTTGGGTTCATCAAATATTTTGCTACCATTTTTGTTTGCTTTTGTATGTTGTATATCAGTTCCACTGATCTAATTCTATTTTTTAACCAGCATCAAAAAGTTTTGATGATCACTGCTTTGTAGCATTGTTGGAGATCTGGTACTACTTTATCTTCTTTCCTGCCTTTTTTTTTATTCCATTATATTCTTAACCTTTAGTTGAATTTTGATATTTTTACCAGCCTCCTAATATAAACTTTTGATAATTAGATTGATATGGCATAAGTAAATTCATTTAGTTAGTACTGCCTTTGTCATATTGTCACAATCCATAAGCAGTTATTTTGTGCATTCCATAATTATTTTAAATGGAACATTTCTTTTTATCTGTTCCTGCTAAGTTTCAATCCTTTGTTTTGTGACTAGTCAATGACCAGTTTTTACAGTAGTCAATTTTATGGTCTTAGTTGATTCTATTAAATGCAAACATTGTTGCTTATCACTTGTTCAAACAGTATTTAACATGCTTTATTATATTAACTCAGAATGGAGGAGAATTTGTCTTAATCTTATTTGCTTTGTTAAGTTCAGACCCTAGTTCGATCTGGCTCTTTGTTTACAATCTCTGCTATTCATGAGTTTTTAACACTTCTGAGCTAAAAGAATCCTTTCTTCCTATTCTTTTTCTATAGCCACCACAATCCCTTCCAATCCTTGACAGTGGTTTCACATTTTTTTCAGGACCTAAAGTGCCCTGAAGATTTCTCACTCAAATAATTTTTAGGAGCTCTTGAATTCTTCTTTTCGGTGCCATTCAGCTATAGTCATAATCTAGTTTGTAGAATGGTAGTAATAATCTTATAAAATCTCTTACCAAGAAACATTTGGTTTAATTTCCTTAGAATTTTTTTTTAATACACATTTCCCTTTTGGTTAAGTCCTTCAACTCTTATGTCCCTTCATGTTAGCTTAATTGTCCTTACTTTTTACAGAATAAGCTGCCAGCTCTTGCCTCTGTATATTTCCAACCATGGGTGGTATCTGTTCACTTTTTATTCTTTCACTCCTCTGGCATAAATTCTTACAGGTCTATGTTTCCAAGTATCTTTTTCCTAGTTTACCATATTCACAAATAACTTTCAGTAAGTAGTCAAGAAACATGAAATTCTAGACCTTTTTGGTGATGATGATAATTAATATCATGTTAACTTATACTAATGCTATATTAATACTATACTAATTAATAATTACAAGATCAGAAACCTCAATAATAACAAATCACATGGTTAGCAAAGATTCCTTTTAAGTGGAATACTCATTTTCCTTGGTTAATCAGACTGCACTAAATTAAATCAGAGTTAGCTGCTTGTTTACCACTAGTTTATGAAGAATTAGCCTACCTTCTCTGCCTTGCCATTCAACTCTTGACTCCCACCTTCCCTTAAGATTTTTTTTGTCTACCATTTATTGCTTCTAAACTAATGATAGTATGGCTCTCCAGTTCTTCCCTGGCCCCATGAGGATCAAACCAAAAGTGAGCTGAGCCATAGCAGCTGAAGGGCAGTTTTCTCCTGGAATTCAGTACCAACCAAGACACTTGAAAATGAAGAAATGATTAGGTTTGATGAAGGTAATATGTTGACAGTTCCTAGCACTGAGGTTTAGTGATGAGCCCAGGGCAACAGAGCTTGCCATTCCAGTTCTGGCACTTTATCCACTATATGCTATGTTGATTTTATTTAGATAATTTCTTGGTACAGACATGTGATTCCATTGGTGTCGACAACTCCTGACGGGGTAACTCGTTTCAATAATACAGATCTCAAATTTTTCTCCAACTTACTTGCAAATGTCTAAGTTGCTTTAGTAACCTGAGAAGTTAACTAGCTCCTGTGATATACTAGTGATACAATGTCAAAATGATTTAAATAAAGGCTTTCCTGACTCCAAGGCCATTATTTCTCCACTGGACTCTACTGCCTCTATTACATGCAAATAGAGTAGAAAAGAAAAATGGTGAAAAATTCACTCTGCAACTAAAACTTCTATTTCATTTTCTTAAATCATTTAATCAGAATTTCCCTTACATGTCTTGATGTGGCTGTTGCTTTGATCTGTTTTTAATAAGTGATTTTAATAGAGCCTTGAAAATTTGAATTTGAGGAGGTACAAATGCTAGAATTAAAATATTTTTTAAAATTAGCAAATATCACAACTGTTGACATGCACATTTGCCTTTTTTTTTTTTTTTAAATAGGTTTAAGTGGAAATCCTGCAGATATAGAGAGGAGGCAAGCAGTGTTTGGGAAGAACTTTATACCTCCTAAAAAGCCAAAAACTTTTCTTCAATTAGTATGGGAAGCATTACAAGATGTTACCTTAATTATATTAGAAATTGCAGCCATAGTATCACTGGGCCTTTCTTTTTATCGACCTCCAGAAGGGAATAATGCAGGTAAGTGAACTGACCTCAAAAATGATTTAAAATATAATGTTACAACCAGTGGAAATACACATCAGCCATTGGGGGGGGAGGGGTGAAGAGGAAAGTAAAAGTATGAATTATGTAAACATGTTAACTTTTCTAAAAAATAAACATTAATAAATGTTTTTTTAAAAAAATAAAGTTGATGACAAAAAAAATAAAACAAAATATAATGTTACCATTAAGAAGTAATTAATACTGAGTATCACTTCCAGGACAGAAAAGGAGTATAGTTAGACAATTGAGTGACTTTCCTAGGGTCACACAGCTAGGAGGTATCTCCAGGCCTGGCACTCTATCCACTGAGCCTCCTAGCTGCCCCTGATGAATACTTTACTAAAGAATATGGAGAGGGAGGGAAAATGGAAAAGATGGGGCACATTTTTTTTCTTAGTTGTTGTTTTCAAGGCTCTTATTCTGTCTTAGAACCAATACTTGAACAGGATCACACAGCCAGGAAGTATCTGAGGTCAGATTTGGACCCAGGTCCTCCTGAACCACCTAGGTGTCACTCTCCAGTTCTGAATCTTTTGAGTATTAGTTTTTTGTTGTTTTTTGTTGTTGTTGTTGATATTTTTTAAACCCTTACCTTCCATCTTGGAGTCAATACTGTGTATTGGCTCCAAGGCAGAAGAGTGGTAAGGGCTAGGCAATGGGGGTCGAGTAACTTGCCCAGGGTCACACAGCTGGGAAGTGTCTGAGGTCAGATTGGAACCCAGGACCTCCTGTCTCTAGACTTGACTCTCAATCCACTGAGCTACCCAGCTACCCCCTTGAGTATCAGTTTTTTGACAAGAACTCTAATACTTTGAAAGTGATTTGTAGAATAGTTTTGGTTTTTCCTTTCTTCTTTATTTGATTGGGGGGCGGGGATAGTAGTGTTATCTCTGGGTGACAAAGAATGTGCACAATTCATTCCTTTTAGGGGCATAGTTCCATTCATTTTCCAGAATGGAGGAACTAGTTCCACCATCCCTGTGATAATGTGCCTATTCTCTCACGGGCCTAACACCATTGTCCCTTTTTTGTCAACTTTGCCCATCTCATGGATATGACAAGGAACAAGGAACCTCAGAGTTACTGTAATTTCCATTTCACTGCTTATTAGCCATTTTGGGCATTTTTAAAACATGGCAGTTGTTAGCTTGGATTTCGTCCTTTGAACACTTCCTCTTTAAAGTCTTAGACTGTTTTATCTTTTTAGGATTTTTGTTCCCTTTAAGAAATAAGAACCAAATTGTTAATTATTGTTTTAAAACATTGTTTACATTTTGTAATTTCTGAAAATAACTTTGTTAAAGAGATTACAATATTATTTTCATCCATTATTTTCCTCCTTCCCTGATTGCATACCTATTACTTTCCCCGTAGAATTTGTCCCATACATTATCTTTTCCCCTCAAACTACCTTAAACCACTCCCTCCCCATTGTCTCATAGTTCACTAAATAAGTTGAAGCTGTTTTGAAATCCCTCTTTTCTCCTATTTCTACACCTCAGATTCCCTCAAAAACATGTCCATTGTCTACTCTTGCTCTCTAGACTCTGAGGAAAAGATGCTCTTTTTCTCTTCCAAGGCCAACCCCAATACTTTTGCTTTGAGCCTAACCCCTCCAAGTGCCCTAGGAAATTACCCCTTCTCTTCCTTTATCCTCTGGCTTCTTCCTTATTGCCCACAAACATGGCCAGATTTCCTCCATGATTAAAAATTAATCTTTCCTTTATTCTGCTACCTCCTTGAGCTATTGATTTATATCCCGTCTATCTTTCAGTGATGGAAGGCTTCCTTTTCCTCACATCTTATTTTTTCCCAACCTCTTATAATCTTGCCCAGTAAATTTACAAACTGTTCATTCAAAGATTTCTAGTGATCTCTTTCATTGCTAAATCTAGTGACTTTTTCTCATTCCTGCTCTTTCTTGGTTTCTCATTTGCTACTGCTGACCAACCCTTCCTCTCAGATTCCCCACAGTTTTCATAATATCATTCTCCCCATCTGTGTGGCTGTTCATTTGTGGTCAAATTCCTTTGTTGCATTACTTAGTTCTTTCATTTTTTTCAGTGATGCCCGAGTCTGAACACACTTCTCTCTCTTGATTCTCCCATGGAATTCAGTTGTCATCTTGGGTGTATGGCTCCTCAGTCTACATTTCCAGTCTTCATCTCTTTCATCCTAGGCCCCTATCACCATCTACCTTCCAGATATCCACTACCTAGATATCCCATTAACATTTTAAACTAAACATGTTCACATTATTATCTTCCCATTGAAAACTACTCTTTTGAGAATACCACAGTCCATTGGTCACTAGGCTCACAATCATGGAATCCTCCTTGACTTCACTCTCCCTCTCTTCCCCCATCCACTTTATCAGGTACTCAGTGGTGTTGATTCTGTATGTGCAGCACCTTTCACATCTGCCCTTCTCTGTTCATGCCCTTATCAGCTCAAGCTTGGATCATCGGAACAGCCTGCTTACTGGGCCCTGAGTTTCTTCCCTAACCAATTTGTCTTCATCCCTTCTCCTTAGAGCCTGACCGTGTCATTCCCTTAATCGAGAATTACTGATAGTATCTCTACATGTTTCAGTCTCTTCATAATCCAGGTTGAAACTATATATTCAGATTGATTTCACAGTATCCCCTTCTTTTGCTTTACAGAGCAAACTATGTGACTTGCTGTGTCTCATATAATCCATTCCATCTTCCAATTCTATACCTCTGTCCACATGACCAAAATGTATTCCCTTCTCAACTTCCCCTGGCTGTCTTCAGACTCAGCTCAAGCTCAGTCTCCTGCCTTTTCTCATCCTCCTCTGAGGTTGTGAGTTTTCTTCTCCCACCTCTGAAATTACTCAATATTTTGTATGTGTATTATTTTCCCCTTAGGAAAATGACCCTCCTGGAGGTCAGGGACATTTTTCTATTTTCATCTTTTATCTCCCAGTACTTAGCACAGTACCTAGAACATCATAGGTGCTTAATGAATGATTGTTGAATGATTGCTGGAAAAAAGTTGGCACAATAAAATTTCATCCTTCAATCCATCAATACCCTTCTGATTCTATTAACCTTGCTACTCTTTTCCTGCTTTAGCCTTCAGAATCTTTTTGCTTACTCAGAGAGTATAAAACTCATCCTCTAAAAAGGAACAAGTGACTTAAAATGAATAGTTCTAATAGATTAAAATGTTAATCAGTAATATAAGGTATTTAGTTTTATCAACCACATTCATATATAATTCATAATAAGTATAGTGTTTTTTAAAAAACCACCACCAGCTACCACCTTATCAAAAGTTCCTTTCAAAGGGGGCCACTGGGTAGCTCAGTGGATTGAGAGCCAGTTCGAGACAGGAGGTCCTGGGTTCAAATTTGACATCGGACACTTCTTAGCTGTGAGACCCTTGGCAAGTCACTTAACTCCCATTGCCTAGCTCTTACTGCTCTTATGCCTTAGAATCAATATTCAGTATTTGCAAGGTAAGGATTTAGAAGGGTAAAAAAAGTTCTATTCATTATTTCAGCTGTTTCACACTAACTTCTTCTGGCAGCTCAAAGCCAAGGCAGGATCATTGTTAGAAAATTACAAAGAAATCCCATTCTGAAAAAGATGGGGAGGACAGAGATGAGTCTTTTAAGTCAGGTATGCTCTGTTTCTTCCATTTTCTTTTTAAGCATTGTATTCTCAATTTACATTAGTCTAAAATAATTTATTTATAGCCTTCCTTACTGTACTCTAAATGTCTTAGAAGTGTAGTAAAATCCAAGTCAAGAAAGTGCTCAGAAGTAATGGAATCATGGGATTAGGGTGTCATCTCTTAGGAGTCATCTCATTGAGGCCTATCTTGAAGTTGGGCTGATTAATAGGAAACTTGAAACAGAGAATGGATAGTCAGTGTCAGAAAAGAGGTAACCCTCCTCAGGCAATCTGTTCCATTTGAGAGTTACTTTAATTTTTATGAAGTTGTTCTTCTATATTAAGCTGAAGTCTTAACTCTGTATAGGCCCTACAGAAATACCTCATTTTGCCCTCTAGTCAAGTTGAATCACTTTCCTCATCCTTAAGACAAACCTGCAGCATTCAACGTCTATGGTCATGACCCCTCCGTCTTCTCTGCTCTGGGCTAAACATCTCCAATTCCCTTCATTATGCTCATGGCAAGGTTTTAAGTGCTTTCACCAGCTTGGTTATCCTCTTTTGGATGTGTTCCAGACTGTTAATGTCCCTTCTAAAAGATGATCTCCCAAACCTGACACTTTTGGATAAGATCTGACCTGGACAGGTTTGAGTGGAGGAGACTTCCCTTTGACTCAGTGCTCTGATTTATGCAGCTTAATCACTTTGCTGACATTAGCATATTTGATTAACATAGCACTGGTAACCTTAGTCTTTGAATCCAGTGACTAGTTAGTTCTACATCCACCTAATTGAATCTCTTTATCTTGGCCAAAGGCATATCACAAGAATCTTTGACCTGTGCCTTGCTAGTTATGTGTCTATGGCATTCTTATGGTCTTGTAGGAATCTGTCCAAAAAAAGGAATTAGGTTGACTTCATAGACCAATGACTGTGCCCCTCTTTTCTGAGTGCTTGCCAAGTCATCCTTTTGAGAGTCCCAGTCTAGTTTTTTGACTAGAATGTCATGCTCACTGGCCTGACAGTTCTCAGAATCCACCTTTTGAAAAATCAAATGAAATTCTTCAGTCCGGGCACATTTCTCTTGTGTTCTGATTTAGCAAAGGATTGCTATCATTGCCTCAACAGTTACATGGCATGCACAGGTGATATGAACCACTGAAAGGGGGATAGGAGTTACTACCATTTTTTTTTCATTTTGCTTGCTTTTTTCATTTGTTTCTCACCTCTAATTCTGTTCCATTCTGTCTAGTGTTAGGATCATTCTCTTTGATAGAAAAGACAGAAACCAAATAATAGGTAGTTCTTTTTGTTTAGAATCCATTACCATTGTCCTATCCAATCCATGTCTCCAGTGTAACAACACTTTAGAAAGTTCCTATTGTTGTCCATAACATTTTTCACAAGCCTTGTTCATAGGAGGTATCTGCCTGATGGAAGACTTACAGGGTTTTCTCCCATGCTTGGTGTTGTTGATTTCATTTCATCCTCTTGCCAATATTCCTTCCAGCACGTTTCCCTCTCCAAAGGTCTAAAACTTCCTGTTTAAGGGTAGCAGGATACAGAATTCAGATTTGGTCCCAACCCTTAACTGATCATCACTTTTAACTTCTGGACTTAAGTTTCTTTATCTTAAAAATGAAGGTAATACCCTGCCTAACTAACAAGGGTCAAATGAGATTATCTAAAGTGTCTTCCAACC
The DNA here is from genome assembly GCF_016433145.1 of Gracilinanus agilis. Lineage (NCBI taxonomy): Eukaryota > Metazoa > Chordata > Mammalia > Didelphimorphia > Didelphidae > Gracilinanus > Gracilinanus agilis. The sequence continues at coordinate 242,454,661 of NC_058134.1, forward strand.
TTTGTGATTTATGTATGTGAGCTATTTTATAATTAATTGCAATGACTAAGATCCTTCCTTCTGTTATGAAAATTCTGAATTGAGAAACCATATATATATATATATGTACATGTACATATGTATATAATGATGCAGTAGTTTCAAATAAGCATCAACAAAACTTCTTCAAAGTCCCACACCAGTATAGCTGCTGAAGTAAAACCTTTAAAATCTCAAGCTCCACAAAATATAAATTAATTTAAAAATGAAGCAGCATAACAACTGGCATAGGGCTTATAACAAAGCAATAGCTGCCAGATCAGAGGACAGTAATGCAGAGATCAAGTGTAACATTACTTCAATTTGAACTGCAGTCTGAAACCAGTGCTTTAGTTGTTGTTAAAAAATCTTTATAACTAAAGACTAAACACACGTTTCTGTGCCAAATGTTGGAAAATAACCTCATCCTTAGCTTTCATCATTTTTTGAGACCTCTTCCATCTCTGTTAACTCTTTTATATTAACAATAGAGAGCCACTAGATTCTATTGAATATAAATTTATAAATAAATAATATTGAATATAAAACCCATTCTCTTGTCATTGTGGAGAACTGACTAAAGTGATAAAAGACTCAAGTCAGGGAGACCTTTTCATGAAAAAAAGATGTAATCATGGAGGTGAGAAGTGACAAAGGCACCAGCATTGTCCCATGTCATGAAAACAGAAATGGTAATATTTGACAGCTGGTTCAATCTGCATGTCAAAGGAGACTCTTGAGTCAAAGTTAATGCATTGGTTACCAGCCTGAGAAACTGCAATCAGATAGGTGGGCCTTTTGCAGACATGGAGAAATTGCATAAATAGGTTATTAGTTCTGTTTGGAAACATGTTTGAGATATCTCTGTGACATCCCAGATGAAATATCTACTTGGCAGTTGATAGTACTGGATTGCATCTTAGAGGAGACACTGATACTAGATATAGGAATCTGTGAGTAGTCTATAGAAGAATGACAAAGCCATGGGAGCTGATAGGGTCAGAATGAGAGACCAGAGCCTTGGTTACAAGTTACTGTTAGAGATGAAAAATATGGATAATGGCCAACAGAGACTTAAGAAGGTCATGTTTAGAAGTAAGAGAACCTATAGAGTAGAGATAGAAAAAACTGGAAAGGATCCAGAAGTGAGGAATCCGTACTGTCAGATGCCGCAAAGAGATCAGGAAAGTTGAAGACTAGGAAAAGGGATGAGATCAAGGCACATGTAGAGGGATTTACCTTGGCAAGGTGAACATCCACTAGATTTTCAAAAACTGGGGAAAAGAAGATAATGTTAAGGAGTTTTGAGATGAAGACAAGGGGAAAGGGGGAACTCAGTTCAATTCAAAAGGACTCAGTTTTCCTTGGAAAGTAAGAGACGAGAGAGACAAGATATTTGAGAAAGAAGGTTTGGAATAGCTTCTGTGAAGAGTCAGGGAATAATTTAGAGAAGAATTGTAGTTGGATCACTTGAATAGTTGTTTACAAATTACTTGTCATGCATCCTCATTTGATTTTCATAAGAATACTGTGTATTAAGTAGTAAAGTGTTGGCTTCATAAATTCAGGAACTTAAAGGCAGAGAGCTTCATGGATTTGTTCAAGGTTACACAGCTATGTCAGTGGGAGAGCTGGGCTTTAAATCTAGTATTTAGTAAAAATCATTTAGTTTACCTAGATGAACTTTATAATGACTTCATATAGAATAGATTTACTTATGTTGATCTCCAGAATCCAACAGAAATCCAACAGAGCCAACAGAAACATAGTTTTTTGATATTCATTCCAGTTGTCTAATCTGAGCTGCAAATGTGAATATGTAGCTTGAAATGTTTTTTTGAGTAGTTAGATGGTAGTAGAGAAAATTATCCCCCAAAACTGTGTTTAATCTCAGTATAAACTTAACACTGCTCTTGGATAATACTTTTATTCAATTTGTACTGATTGTCCTGATGCCACAGAGACTATTTGATAGATTATCTTCTTTCTTGAATCTCTCATCCTTCATTTCAGCAGAGATTTTCTCTTACATTTACTGAGATGGAACCTAGTGAGGAGATGCTTATGAGCTTTGATAGGAGTTTCCTCAACTGAGAGCTCTGTAAATCAGCGTAATCACAGGTCTAGATCCTACCTTTCTTATCTCTTTAAAATTATTCTATTAGCTTTTTAGCTCCTTAATATGGATAAGCACTGGTAAAGGGAGTTTTCAAAACCATTGAAAGAACTCCCCAGGTTCAGTACTATTGCCATTAATCATGTACATACATTTGGGTGTCATAGAGAAGGCTGGGCTTGGCAAAAGGCCTGAGTTCAAGCCTTGCCCCTGACATATGCAAGCCATACAGCCCTTGGTTAGGCACTGAATTATTTTTATTTTAAGGTCCTCAGGGTAGAGAAGAGAGTCCAGTAATATAGAGGAAGTCCCTCCCCAGAAGCTCCATGGAAGACAGGGCAGGAGGTACAAGGAGATAATATATAATCTCATTCCATTAGTTCCACAATAAATGTTTAAGACCTAGGATTTATCCTTTTTCGTTTTTCTTTTTTTTGTCCACACAATACTCTTTAAATAATAGGAAATTAATATTTATTCATAGAATGATTTTTAACAGTGGTTTTGATTATTATAAATAACAGGCTACCAAATAAATACTCTCACATTAGACTATGAGCTCCTTGAGGAGGAACTATCTTTTATCTTCTTTCTATCCCTGGCATTTAACACAATGTCTGGCCCATAACGGGAACTTTAAAATTATAATAATAAACATTATATCGCACTTAGTATGTGCCAGGCACTCACTGTGCTAAACACTTTATAGTTTTTAATCTCATTCGATTGTCACCACCACCTTGGGAGATATATGCTGTTATTAACTCTCTTCCCCCCCCCCCATTTTAGAGTTAAGAAAACTGAGATAGACAGAGGTAAAGTGGCTTGCCCTGAGTCACATAGCTAGAAAGAGTCTGAAGCAGGATTTGAACTCTTCCTACATCCAGGCCTGGAACTCTGAACACTGGCATCCTCTAGCTTCCTCAGTAAATGCTTATCCACTGGCTGGTGTAGGGCCATGGTAACCACACCAATTAGTTGTGTCTTTTCTTCCCTGTAGTTTGTGGACAAGTTTCCGTTGGGGAGGAAGAAGGGGAAGGTGAAACCGGCTGGATTGAAGGAGCTGCTATCCTTTTGTCAGTAGTATGTGTTGTGTTAGTGACGGCTTTCAATGACTGGAGTAAAGAGAAGCAGTTTCGAGGTCTGCAGAGTCGAATTGAACAAGAACAGAAGTTCACAGTTATCAGAGGCGGGCAAGTCATTCAGATACCAGTGGCTGACATTACTGTGGGGGATATTGCCCAAGTGAAATATGGTAAGCATCTGGGAGAAAGGATATCCCCAGCCCACCCCCAAAGGCAGTGATCTCACTCACATTACACCCCTTTTTTACTTGGTATTTCAGGTGATCTTCTTCCAGCTGATGGGATACTTATTCAAGGAAATGATCTAAAAATTGATGAAAGCTCACTGACTGGAGAATCTGATCATGTTAAGAAGACATTAGATAAAGATCCCTTACTCTTATCAGGTCTGCATTTTTTATAAAGGCTATATCAATTAAAAACTGTAAGATGAGGATGTTGAACTGTCATGGTTTAAAAGACAATGTAATGGGCTAGGGTTCGTCATAGAATTAAGAAAACCCAAGTTCAAGTCATTTGATTTCCAGGGCCTAGGGAGGCTCCCTGAAGAATTGGAAAAGTTGCAGAGAAGTTATTGACCAACATTAGATAAGCAAGTAAAAAACATGAAAGTGTCTCTTGGTGGGTTAGCTAGGCACCGATGATACCAATCGGAAACAATCACTACTCTGAAGGAGTAGGACTAATATCCTGTCCTGGTAGACCACATAGACAAGAAAGAGGATAGTTAAAGACTAGCAGTTGGGGCAGATTCAAGTGGAAGGTGGTGCTTGCTCAAGCTGCAACATGAAGGATTTTGTATGTCTGGGAGACAGCCAATCAAGGGCACTCAGAGAAAAGATTGGAGCTATTTGAGGAAGAGAGAGAAGGTGGATCAGGGCAAAGATGTGACAGGGAAATGTCTTTTATTGGTCATAGACTCAATAAAAAAAATTATCTAAAAAAAATTCTTACCTATTTTAAATATCTTTGTGCTTCTCTTCATTTTTGAATGTGTTGTATTTGTGTCCAAAAATGAATCTGTGCAATTAAGCAAATTCCTCAAGGGATAACAGACAAAAAAACTGACCCATTTGTGTTTTAAGAGAGAGATACAAAGTATTTTAGACAATTGAGGGAAGGAGAGATCTTTCAAGATTGTGGGTTCAGGGAAGGTTTACATGGACCAGAGAGTCTATTGAATTGGGTGTTGGAAAAAAATATAATTTGATTATCATTTATTAAATGCATATTATATACCAAACACTGTACCAAGTGTTGGAAACACAAAGACAAGAATTAAAGTTCCTCTCCTAAAGGACCTCTCTCAGCATCCATTGCAGAAGGGTTTTCCAACCCAGGCAGAGGTCTGGAGCTGGCTCATTCTCTCTCTGGGGAGTGGCCTTTTGGAATATACGGAGGCGTATTTAGAGGGGGCTTGATGAACCAGCCAGGGGGTGTCTGTCCTAAATGCCCGACGTCGGTGTTCTGTCTTAGAAGTATCCCAGAGTCACAACAGGCTTACAAAAGGGAAATAAACATTATGACATTTAGGAGATTGATTGTCGTGTAGTGTACAGAATTTCAATGACACAGACAGACAGACAGACTGCAGCTTTGTGAGTTAGGGAGAATATTTTACTAGTTTAAATGTAAGGGGGTTCTGAATCAGATCTTTGGCATCTCAATAGAATGTCAGCTTCTTAAGAGGACAGATTGTTTCTTTCTTTCTTCTTTTAATTTGTATCCCCGGAGCAGCCTTGGACAAAGCCTGATATTTAATAACTACTTGTTGCTTGGCCAAGTGTGGGTAGGGGACGGCTGAGGCCAGATTGCAAATGACTGAGGAGTAGGGAAGAAAGGAAGAATTGGCAGACTTCTCTTTGAGTCTGACCAGTGAATCGAGAAGACTGATCTAGGATGATAATTTAGTAGAGGGAGAAAAATCAAGAGGGCCTTTTTTTGTAGTTTGGGGAAGCATATTTACAGACTAAAGACAAGGAAAGACAGCTAGTGGGGGGGGGTGAGAGTGGATGATCAGCTATGAGGTTTTAGGGCATTAGTCAGAATGGGATCCTCTAATCACAGCTTTAGAGCTGTTAAAGACCTCTGAGCATATCAAGGTTGCTACTTTCTCCACTCATTTTGCAGTTAAAAAAGGTCGAGAATGATGACTTCTTTTTTTCTTTGGAGTCACTTTTCTGATGTAATATGTGTCATATACATATAACTTATTCCACAGATATTTACCAAAGATCTAGAATTCACAGGGCTCCTTGAATCAAAATACAGAAAGTGACTTATTGAACACTGTGGTGATATTTTAAGTGAGATCTTTGATTTGTTTTCATTTATTTTTTAACATTTTTTTACAATTACCAGTTAATCAGATTTAAAAGACTTGTTGTTCCATGAAAATGTTAAGAAGCTATTAAGAATTGCCAAGCTGTTTGTAATCATAAAAAATGCTTCCATTTGCCTATTTATGCTTTTCTACAGAGTATTTATACCTACTATTAATTTTTGTGTCTTACAGTGAGATTTGACTAATTAGAAAACTATCACCATAGAGATGTGACTGGTTTGAAAGTACTTTGAATAATTTACCTCTATTTCCTGAAACCTTTCTTGGAGATTGAGTGTCTACTTTTGAAAGCTTTCTCTTAATACTCATCTGTGAAAAATTTTGAATAATTATTTTCTTTATTTTTAAATAAGATTTTAGTTTTATGCTTTTTATTAAATAGCATCAAGTTTACAAAGTAGAAACTACATTTTATATTATTGCAGGTACCCATGTGATGGAAGGCTCTGGAAGAATGGTAGTTACTGCTGTGGGTGTGAACTCCCAAACTGGAATTATTTTTACCTTACTTGGGGCTGGAGGTGAAGAAGAAGAAAAGAAAGATGAAAAGAAAAAAGAAAAGAAAAGTAAATACAGTAATTTGATTCTTTTAAACATTGTTTATATTTGAAAGTGGTTGTTGAAGCTGGATTTTTTCATTGATTGAGCAAATATGAAGAAAAAATGTAAATTGCCTTTTTAGCATTCATATTCTATAGAATGCACAGTACTTTCCATTGAAATAAACAACTGAGGAAGGACCTAGTAAACATTTTAATATGAAAGAGGTTTGGAAGGCAAATTAAGGGATGATAAAATAATCCAACACCTCTACAACCCTTAAATCAGGGGTCAGCAACGTATGGCTCTTTCTGCAGGAGCCATAAAGTCAATTATTTTTCAGGCGCTGTTACAGGAGCGTGCATTGGGAGCACTGTACGGCTCTCACGAAATTACATTTTAAAAAATGTGGCATTTATGGCTTTCACAGCCAAAAAGGTTGCTGACCCCTGCCTTAAATCCGTTACTTCCTGTCTTCATCAGATTGTCCCCACAATAATCCCCTCTCTCTTTCATCTTCAGTCTTTCCTTGTTTACCGATTCCTTCCCTGTTGCCCATAAATATGACTGTGTCTCTCCAGTCCATAAAAAAGCCCTCACTTGACCTTCTTCCTCCCACTCCACCATGCTGTCATCCTATCTGGGCTCACTTTCATTGCCAAAGAGCTGTCTTCTCTCATTGCTTATATTTCCCTTCTCACTTCTCCCACTACTCATAGCTTTTTGGCTTCAAACTTCATCACTCAATTGTGAAACTGCTACTTCCAGAGTTACTTGTGACTTCCTATTGCAGTTCCGATGGCCTTTTACCAAACCTAGTCTTTCTTGACCTGTGTAGACTATTTTTTGTTGTTAACCATACTCTCTTCCTAAATATCTGCTTTTCTCTTTGTTCTCATAACACCATTCTCACTTTTCCTCCTGCTTATTTGACTATTCCATAGTTAACTTTGTTGTATCATCAACCATATAAATTCCTCCACTGGGGAACAGTATGAAGTCAGTTGGGTCATAAAAGAATAATATATAGAAAAGGTCAATGGATAAGTTGGGGTTAGATTGGAGAGTGAAGGGCTTTACATTGCAAGCAAAAGGGGCTTATATTTGATTTGAGAAGTAACTAGGGGCCAGCCACTGGAATGTAACTAGAATAGTGACTGTCAGGCCTTATTCTTTAAGAAAATAATTTGACGGGAATAGAATATTATTATGCTGAATGAAAGGAATAATGAACTGGAAGAATTCCATGTGAATTGGAAAGACCTCCAGGAATTGATGCAAAGCGAAAGGCTAAAAACCAGGAGAACATTGTACACAGAGACTGATACATTATGGCACAATCAAATATAATGGACTTCTCTACTAGCAGCAATGCAATGACCCAGGACAATCCTGAGGGACTTATGAGAAAGAACACTACCCACATCCAGAGAAAGAACTGTGGGAACAGAAATGCAGAAGAAAAACATATGATCAATCACGTAGTTGGATTGTGAGATATGATTAGATATATAGATGGAGATATGATTAGAGATGTTGACTTTGAATGATCACTATTACAAATATTAATAATATGGAAATAGATTTTGAACAATAATACATGTAAAAACCAGTGAAATTGCATAAATATGAAGCCTGCTGAAGGAAGGATGAAGACATGAACTAATCCCAATTTGGATTTCGTGTTTTATCCTTTGATCCTTTTGTTTCTTCAGAATGCTACTAAAAGACCTAGGTTTGAATTCTGGCTCAGGGTTCCCCTAGACAAGTCACTAACCTTGTCAAAGTTGAGCTTTCTCAGAAAAATCTCTTAAAATAAGAGGATTGGACTAGACTCTAGTCCAGTTATTTCTAAATTGAACACTCTATTCACTAGAGAGTCTCTAAGATTCTTTTAATTTCTTGGGAAAAAATCAAAGCTTTAGCTTCAACAGAGGCAGCTCAAATTCAATGGGAAGTTAGTAGCTGTACTCCAAGAAATCAAGGCTGTATCTATTAAAACCAGAAGAAAAAAATGAAATAGAAGATAACCCCTCCTGAAAGAAGCACACATGGGAAATGTCCCAGGAATGTCAGAGCAAAAATACAGTTTCCAGGCCAAAGAAAAAGTAATGAGATCATCCAAGGTTAATAACAAATGAGGGTTGAACGAACACACACACACACACACACACACACACACACACACACACACACACGTGGAAATCCATGGAACTCAACAGGGAAGCAGGTGGGGAGAGGCAAAAGGAAGTTAATAATAACAACAGTACTAGAGAGGAAATAGTCATAAGCAAAACAAACTTCCAGATCCTGAAGAGGAGATTAAAAGCCAGAAAGGGAGCAGGGATAAAAGGTCTCACAATGAATTGCACATCAATTGGGGAATGGTCGAACAAATCATGATATATGAACATGATGGAATATTATTGTGCCCCCACCCCCCAAAAAAAGGATGAAGGGGGGGTGGCTCCTAAAAATTCTGGGAATTAGGAACTAATGCAGAGAGAGAGGTGAGCAAAAAAAGAAAATTCTATAGTGACAACATTATAATGAAAAACATCTTTGAAAGCCTTATGAATTCTATCAGTGGAATGAGCAGCTACATCTCCAGAAGACCAGTGATGAGAAATAACATGACAGAGGAGCAGTGAATTCTGGATGTAGTAAGTGAAATACATTTCTGGACCTGGTCAGTGTATGGACTCATCTCCTTGACTATGCTGTTTTGTTTTGTTTTTGTTTTTTAAACACTTACCTTCCATCATAGAATCAATATTGTATATTGGTTCTAAGACAGAAGAGTGGTAAGGGCTAGACAACCAGGGTCAAGTGGCTTGACCAGGGTCACACAGCCAAGAAGGGTCTGATTCAGATTTGAATCCAGGACCTCTTGTCTCTGGACCTGGCTCTCAATCCACTGAGCCACCCAGCTGCCTCAGAATATGCTTCTTTGTTGGTTTTTTTTTTCCTACTTTCTGTTTTCAGTTGGAAAGTTGGAGTTGGGAGATAAAACAGTAGGAAAGGAGGAAGAGAAGTAAGACAAGAAGGAAATTAGATTATTTCTCAACTCCCTTCCAGCTCTTTTATAATTAACCATATGATTAGACTTTTAGAATATAAGTGTACATAAAATACAGAACATTTCTTCAGCAATAAAAGAAATAAATAAAATGGAGAACATTAAAAACTTGTAACAAGTCTGAAGGATTACTAATGGCCAAAGATTTGACCAAATATATTTTCATTGGCCAAATCTGGAGGATGACGAAGCAGGTCATTCATAATTGGCAAAATGTCACAACTGAACCATAAAGCAAAACATACGACTACTTTTATCATTATTAAAGTGATTATGCTACCATTTAGTAAGTTTGTGTTTACAGATACTACTTTTTGGGGTTTTGAGCTTCATTCTCATTTTTTTCCCTTACAGATAAGAAACAAGATGGAACTGTTGAGAACCGCAACAAAGGTAAATTTAGAAGCATTACCTAGAAATTAGTTATCTTGTCATATTTAGAAAGGCATTTGGTTTTATTAAAAAATCATGACCTGCCTACACCTCTTCTACTTACCTTCTTGGCTCAAAAATAGCATCTATATGAAGACATGCAGAAGACAATAATGAATGTTACCCACCACATTGTTAATAATGGAAATAACTGGGACAGCAAAAATTGTGGCTTTTGAAGTAAATTGTCTTTTGCCATATGCTAGTGATTTCTCTCCTTGGCTTGGTCAGGGTAAGAATCTTTCCTGATAGTTACCTTTTTGTAAATTCACCATTAGGATTCTCTATTTAACTCCACCCAACTTGGAACTCCTCCATCCTTTGCCACTTCTGCCTTTCTTTGCCTTCTGACCACATTCTGACCAGCCTAGAAATCATCTTCCTTGGATGTAACCCATTCTCTGGGGCTGCTGAACATTGTTCAAAGAATTTGGGCCTATTTCACTCATCCAGAATTCATTAGCTAGAACTTTACCTGTAGTGTCTAGTCTGTCATTAATCCTCTAATCTTAATCTCATTTCTCTACACCTAATAATTACAAAGAGTTTTCCAAGTCTTTTTAATTGTATTTTTAAAATTCTTAACTGAAACACCAAAAGAGCTTTTTTTATGTACATAGTTTAACACAGGGAAGAAAATTATACATAAAACCTGAGTTTCTCCTTCATATTTGATTTCTAAAAAAATATTCAACAAATTCCACACATTTCTTTCAAAATTTCCTTGTTCATCAATTTTTCCTTCTGTTCTTTTCTGTACATTTTGCAAACTTCAGTGTTCTTTTATTGAGAAAACCATTATTACTACTCCCACTCCCCAATTTAAAAAGGAAGAAAAAAAATATTAAATTCCAACAGTAGCCATTTTCACAAATAGAGGTCTCTTCATCTTCAGTCCAACCCAGTCTTGACAACAGAAGAGTAGTAACAATAACAGTAGGTCTTCTGGAGGGGCAGCTGCACATCACTTTCATCAGTAGTGGGGATTCTTTCAGAGCTTTTCTTTTCATACAATGTTGTCGTTGCATCAGTTATTTTCTAGGTTCTACTCATTATCTGCATCGGATCACGTTCCCAAGATTCTCTGAAATTAATCTCTTTTCATCATTTCTTATATCACAGTCCTATTCCATCATGTTTATAGATCACAGTTCAGACTTGTTGATGAGAACCCCTTAGATTGCAGTCCTTGGACTTTTCCCCCTATTTTAATCCTTACTTCATGATTAGGGTATTTGTTTTGCCTGTCATTGTTTCCTTCCCAGTATCATTCTCCCTTTTTAGCTTCCTCTTCCTTTCCCCACCTGTTTCTCTGTTGAATTTGGTGTTGTTTCTACACCAAATTATGTATGCATTTACTGTGTTATGGAGTGGTCAACCTTGTGCAACCTTGATTTGAGTCACCTGGATTTCTCTGCTGACCTCAGTCTCCTGGAATTAAGGCACCCCCTCATCTTTGAGATTTGATGTGCTGGAATCGTGGAATGTCCTAGTCTAGGTGCTCCTGCACAGATTGCTACTTCACCTGATAGCTTCCAGTATCCCCCACTGTAGATTTACAGCCATTCTGGGGCTTTTCCAGGGAGTCGTCCTCTGCTCTTCCTGCCTTTGGCCTGAGAGCCCTGCAGGGTACACGTGTCTTTGGCCAGTCCTTGGTCATGCTGAAAGGCTGCTGGCTTGCTTGCCTAAGCTGGCTCTGGCTTTGCTGGCAGCTCCTTTTCCTACTGCCTGCAGACTTCTGGCTGACTTTTGTCTAGTTCTGTGTTGGAAGAAATCACTTCCTGTAGCATCTCACTGGATTTCTTGGTTATTATTCAACCTAATGCAATGTTTCAGTTTTTTTGAGTGGGCAAGGGGCAGCTAATGTGTTTACCAAAATCCTTTCAGATAATCCTCTTGGCTTCACTTTCCAACTCTTCTTGCTCCCAACTGTTCCCTCAGAACTTTTCATTAGAAAAAGAAAGTTAAGTAATCCCTTTCCTGAGATTTGGGTTCTAATGTATGAACTCCCTCAGCTTCCTTCTGTCATTTCACAAACTCTTATTGTTCAAACTCTTTGTCTTTCTTGCCTCCAGTCACAATGGAATTTCAACTACTGATTTAGACCACACCCTTTCCCCTCATCTGATAACTTTCTTTCCCCCCACAATACATTTTAAATTATGTATTCCTCTCCTGGGTCCAAAAAAGGAAAGTTTAACTTTGACCCCACCCAGCTTATTCTTCTCCCTTAAAAAAGATGTCTACAACCTATATTTCTACTTCCTCACATCCCACTTTTCTTCTCAATCCCCTGCAAATGGATGTTTGCCCTCACCAGTCTAATAAAACTGCTCCAAGCTCTCCGGTGATCACCTAATTGCCTAGTCCATTAGACTTTTTTTTTTATTCTTAATTCTTCTTGGCCCCTCTCTAGCTTATTAATAAATCTGTTGACTCTTTTCTATTGGAAATCCTCTTAACTAAAAGCGATACATTCTCAAGGCCTCTGGTTCCAAATCTGAACTCCTGTCTCCTCCTTTTCATTATCTCTTAATAGTGGTGTTCTCTTAGAGTTTATCCGTATTTCATGTGTTCATAGTCTTGGGGGTGATCTTTGACTTTGATGTCTCTCATATCCAATCATTTACCCGAAGAGAGTCTCACACTGGAGACATGAGGTTTGGAGTGGGTCAGGGAAGTTATCTTCAAGTAGATTGGAAGGGCTGTTTTATAGCCTCTAAGGGCAAAACTAGGAACAATAGGTAGAAATGTTGCACGCCCCCCCCCCAAAAGCAAATTAAGGCTTCATGAAAGAAATAAAAAAAAAACTTCTAACAAAACTAAATAATATAAAGGGCCTTCCAAGTTGACTCTCTCTGCCTGGAGGTTTTTAAACAAAAAGCCAAGAAGCTTTTTTTTTTTTTTTTCTATAGAGAATTCTTTTTTTCAGTTTAGTTTGGACTAAATGGTCACTGAGGGGTAACAGATTCAAGTTTCAGAAAGGCAAATTTGGACTTACTGTAGAAGGAACTGACTCAATGGAGTTCTTCAAGCAGAAATGCTAGATTATTTCATAATTCAGACATGAGTAGAGTGAGGAGGTAGAATTCCTTATGACAAATGAGTTAAAACTAGGTGACCACTGAAGACATTTCAACTCTGAAGTTCTTTGATTTTACAGCAGCTGCCAAAATGCCACCCCTTTGCTAAAAAGTCCTTTAGTGTCTCCATTGGCTATCAAATTAGGGTTTTGATCTTTGAAAGCCCTCTGTCAACTGGTACCATACCATCATTCCAACCTTAATTAATATTACTCTCCTTCATTCATTATACCCTTGCTAAATATAGGCAAGTCTATCTTCTGAATGTTCACTAACATTGATCACACTAGTATACTTTTTATAATAATAATATTCCTTTATTATTGTGTATCTTTGTTTATTAAAACCCATCATTTATAAAGCCCAATTCAAGTATCACTCTAGATTGCCTTTTTCATTCCTTTCCCTCTCCCTTCTTTCTGTCACCTTGGTACTTCTTGTAATAATTTAACATACTTAAATATGTTATCTGCATTAATGCATGTTTGTGTTTTAGCCAATTAGATTTGAACAGAATACTATTCAAATGACCACTGTGAGGGTGTTTATTAGACCTCATTTCCTTGAGGGCCGGGGCTTGTGTCTCATCCAAATGTATCTTTGCCAATGGATGGCAGAATTGTCTGCACATAATATAGTTGCATAATAAATGTTCATTTATTGTATTTTGAGGGGGGGGTCTTTGGGTTATCAAGTGGTTTCTGGATTTCTACAGATCATAAGACATTAATAAAAATTCTAATAGCATATAAATCATACCAATGATATGATGTTTTGGTTTTTTTTTAATGTATGTTTCTTTTCAATCTTAGCAAAAGCTCAGGATGGTGCAGCCATGGAAATGCAGCCATTGAAGAGTGAGGAAGGAGGAGATGGTGATGAAAAAGACAAAAAGAAAGCAAACTTGCCAAAGAAAGAAAAGTCGGTTTTACAAGGAAAACTTACAAAATTGGCAGTTCAGATTGGAAAAGCAGGTATGAAGTAATTGGGAGGTGGGAGATTGGAATATATATATATATATATATTTTTTTTAACTTTGACTATTTTCTTCTTTTTAAAAGTCGCTTATATCACTTTCTTTTTAGAGCCAAAGTTCTACATTGGAGGGTATGAATAAAAAGTAAATTAGGAAGGACACATCTATTACACACACTAATTTTATTTCTCTTCAGCTAGAGATAATAGCTAAGGATAAGGAGGTCCCAGAAGTCTTAGTGTATCTGTATAAGCTGTCTAATTATATTTTATTCAAATAAGATTCCATCATTCCTTTTTTCCCTGCTTAGTTTGTAATTGAGATCCAACTTGCTATAATGAGCCTGGGACTTGTTTTCAATTTAAAACGAAATTATGAGGGTGTAAGGAATGGGTACTACAACCCTGGGCAAGTCTTAATTTTTCAGTGTCCACAACACCCTCTTAAAGACTTTTTAAGTTGTAGAAGAATGGCTGATGTATATTATAGAGCTAGAGGTTGGAAGAAGCCTTAGAAAGGTGGTCAACACAGCTTCATTTCTTCACAATGAGGTTTGAACCTCTTCCTTGCCAAAAAATTTGAAATTCTGCCTTTTAAGAATGTATATCTTTACCTTTACTTCTAAGACAGAAAAATGGCAAGTGCTAGGCAATCAGCGTTAAATGACTTACTCAAGAGTCAGTCATACAGCTAGGAACTCTGAGGTCATATTTGAATCCAGGTCTTCATGAGTCCAAGCCTGGAGCTCAATGACTGTGCTACCTAGTTGTCCCTTTTTACTTTGGCACAAAATCTTAGGCATATTTAAAATGTGTAATCATTTCTATTTGTAGTGGCATGCAAGTTATCTAAAATTGCAAATAAATAATTTGTGAAGAACCATTTATTTTGAAATTTATTTCAGTGCAAAACTTTTCGACTGACATTTTCTAACATTAAATAATGAAATTATCTGAACATCTTAATTCCAAGAATTGGAAAGAAATTTAGCCATACCATACTTTCCTCCCTTTTTAGAGACTTAATACATGTTTTGGGATATAAAACTACAAACTTTGAATTTGTCTATCTATGATGTTTTCTGTTTCTTTACTTTCTGGAGATCAGACAAGATAATTCTTCTCTTTCTCTTTTGACTCTTTACGAATCATTTACGAAGTATAAACAAACTGTTAACAAATAAGCAGATTAGATTAGTTTAGAAAGTCCATATTAGAGATCATGAATTTGTTATATTTTTAAAATGTCCTATTTCCTTAGGTAATTCTATTTAATTTTTTCTTTCCAATGAAAGGATTATTGATGTCTGCAATCACAGTTATCATCCTTGTATTATATTTTGTAATCGACACATTCTGGGTTCAGAAACGACCATGGCTGGCAGAATGTACACCTATTTATATCCAGTATTTTGTCAAGTTCTTCATAATTGGAGTCACAGTCCTGGTGGTAGCAGTGCCTGAAGGTCTTCCACTTGCAGTTACTATCTCACTTGCTTACTCTGTAAAGGTAAGTCCTGTAGTAATGACTCAGAAGAGGAAAATCTTTTTAAATAAGATTATTTCTCAATATGGTAAATAACAATAGCCATATGGCCCACATAATCATAATTTCTTTGGAGGAGGTTTCCCTAAGTATTTTCTGGAATATTTTCTGGTCCCCTGGAATTCTGGGTGAGGCTTGACCCTGTATCTTGCAGGAATTCCACCCTGCCATTTTCCATGTTACAGAAGTCAAAAATTTTTATTAGAAAAATGTTACACATATAATTTTACACAAATAACTTTTTTCTTCATAAATGTGAGTTATATAGTGTGCTATATAAAAGAATGTAACTCTTACCCTAATGATTTTATAATTTGTAATATTGAAAAATGCTTATAAGTCTTGACCTGGAAAGAATCACCCTTTAAATTTTTTTTTTTCAAAATTATCTATTACTGTGAAGTTAGAATGGGCAAAAGGATGAATGGGAGGTATAATTTAATTGTTTTCTACTTAGCACATGAAAGTTCAATGTTTAAGGTTTTAGACATCTGAGCATTTAAATTAGTCCCAATCTTAGTCTGCTCCACACAGATATTTAGGAGATTGACTTTGTAGGTGATCAATGGAAAAAAGACAACAAATTAATACTTGTTAGTGAGTATCATGAAAAGCCATTTTCCTTCCAAGTAAGACATTTATTAAAAAGCTTTGTGAAGTACAGTAGTTGCAATAATTCTAAGTTTTCTATGCTATTTTTATGCATGATATATATATATATATGTACACACACATATATAACCTTTCCACACCTATTAAACTGCACATTTCCACTTTACTTCCTTTATGCATGCTATTTTCTAACCAAATCAAACTCCTAATTATTGCTGAACTTGACCTTTTGTCTCTTACTTCCCTGACTGCACAGACTCTCTCTAATTCCTAGAATGCAGTTGTTCTGCTGCTGCAAAATTTTTCAGATTCATGCCTTCCTCTGAGATTAGATGGAGCTTGACAATGAAGCTATTTCTAGTCTCCCTTCTCCCACATCCCCCTGCCTTCCCTACTGGAATGGAAGCTCCTGACTTCTGGGCAAAGATGGCTACAGAGGGTTGTCTTCTCCCCACCTCTGACCAATATAAAGTACCTCAAAAGAACAAAAATCAAAATCAGATGAGCTAAGGGGCTCTATGTTAGGGCCCAACTTTGGAGGTAGGCAGGGTATGGGCATTTCCATGCTTTAAGGGGGTAAAATTATTCCTACCAAAGCTCAAGTTGATCACCCCTCCCCCGCTCCACCTAAGACACCAGAATCAGAGCAAGTGCAGGACAATCTCTAGGTTCTTGGGACTAGCTGAGGACACCACAGACTTACCCCTGAGAGCAGCCAAGACTTGGGACCCTAGGAGGCTGAGGAACAAGGAGCTTGGGCACAGAGATAGGGCAGAGAAGTGCTTTCCACAACAAACCCAGCAAAGACTGAAAAATAGCCTCGGGCAAAAACTGCTCTGTAGCTCAGTACAGAGAGAGCTGCCTACCCTCCTCACTCAGACTTCTGGCTGAGAAGTGAAGAAAAAACTAACAACAATGGCCACCAACACCCAAGAACTACAATCTACAACTACCAAAAAAAAAAAACATTAAGAAAATAAGAAAAAAAACTCTGACCCTGGGTAACATCTATGGAGAAAAACAGCAGACTGCAGAGGAGACAGCAGAGGGCGACAAACAAGCAGACACATCCAACTTTTACCAAAAAAATGGACATTGGTCACAAGCTCTGGAGGAACTAGTTCAAGAACCAAATAAGAAAGAAGAAAATTAGCAAGAAAAGTTGGAAATAGTTCAAAAAAGAAAACAGTTTAAAAGACAGAATCTACCACTTGGAAAAAGAAGCCCAAAAATCAAATGAAATGATAAACAAATTGGAGACCAGAATTGACCTGCTAGAAGCCATAAAAAGTAGGATTGATGAAACTGAAAAGGAAAATCAAAAGATTATAGCTGAAAAACAGTCTTTTAAGACTAGAATTGGACAAATAGAAGTTAATGATCCCACAAGACAACAAGAAAAGTCAAAGGAATGACAAAATAGAAGGAAGTATGAAATATCTCATTGAGAAGATGGAAAACAGGACCAGGAGGGGAGAGACAATTTGAGACTCATAGGTCTACTTGGGGGATGGGGGGAGGGGACCCTTAACATCATACTAAAAGAAATTATCCAAGAAAACTGTCCTGATATTCTTGAACAAGAGGGCAGATTAAGACATTGAAAGAGTCCATAGATCACCCTCTACATTAAATCCTAAAAAAGACAACCCCCAGGAATGTAATTGCCAAATTCAAACACTTCCAAGCTAAGGAGAGAATATTGCAAGAAGCCAGAAAGAGACAATTCAGATATCAAAGAGCCCCAATCAGGATTACACAGGGTCTGGCAACCTCCACACTAAAGGGCCACAAGGCTTAGAATATGATATTCAGAAAGGCAAGAGAATTGGATCTACAACCAAGGATCACCTAACCATCAAAACTTACTATATACTTCCAGGGGAAAGTATGGGCATTTAATAAAATAGATTTCCAAGTATTTGTAAAGAAAAGACCAAAACTAAACGGAAATTTTAATGTCCAAATACAAAATACAAGAGAAACATGAAAAGGTAAACAAGATTGGGGGGAGGGGGTAGAGGTTAAGGGCTGCAGTACAGTCAAATTGTTTATATTCCTATATGAAAAATGAAATTTGTAGGTCTCAAAAACAGTATTAACTATCATTATAGTTAGAAGAATTATTCATAGGTAGAGGTTGGGTACTAAGTGGTTTAACATGATATGTAAAGAAAAAAAGAAGAAAAGAAAAGGGAGGGAATAGAAGATGGCACCAAGAGAAACTTGAAAGAATAAGAAATATAGGATAAATTATACCACACATGGGAGGGGAAGGGAAAGAATACTATTAAAAGAAGGAGAGGAAGAGAATACTGATAGATAATAGTTAAACCTTACTCTCAGTGGAATCAATTCTAAGAGGGAAGAGCATCTAGATCCATTGGTGTATCGAATTCTCTCTTACCCTACTGGGAAGTTGAGAAGGAAAAAACCAAAGAGGGGGGAATGGGGCAGGGAGTACCAAAAGAGAGAGAATTTAATAGACTCTAAAGAAAAGTATAAGAAGGGAGGGAGGAGTGGGAAGGGAAGTAAAATAAGGGTAGGGATTAAGGGGACTAATTAATAGCAAAACCCTGGTGTAGAAGGAAATAGTGAAAGAAGAAAGGACAGGACTAGGAGAGGAATCAAAATGATAGGGAATACACAGGTAGTAAAACTATACTAGTGGAAGACCTGAACCTTCCTCTATCAGATTTAGATAAATCAAACCAAAAAATAAATAAGAAAGAAATAAGAGATATGAAGGAAATCTTAGAAAAATTAGAGTTAATAGATATATGGAGAAAAATAGAGACAAAAAGGAATACACCTTTTCAGTGGCACATGGTACATTTACCTGTACTAGGGCATAAAAACATTGCAAACAAATGCAAAAAAAGAAACAATAAATAACTGTTTCCAATCAGAAGGCAATAAAAATAATAATTAGTAAGGGTACATGGAGAGGCAAATCAAAAATTAATTGGAAATTAATGATTCTCCAAAATTGGTTCATAGAAACAATAATTTCATTGAAGAGAATGACAATGAGGAGAAATCATATTAAAATCTATGTGAAGCAGCCAAAGCAGTACTCAGGAAAATTTGCTTCCCTGAGTGCATATATTAACAAATCAAAGAGGGAAGAGGTCAATGAATTGGGCATGCAAATTAAAAAACTAGAAAGAGAACAAATGAAAAAAATCCCCAGATAAAAACTAAATTAGAAATCCTAAAAATTAAAGGAGAAATAAATAAAATTGAAATTGAAAGAAATATTGAATTAATAAATAAGACTAGAAGCTAATACTTTGAAGAAAATAATTAAAATAAAATACTGGCTAATTTAATTTTAAAAAAGGAAAGAAGAAAATCAAATTAACAGTATCAAAGATGAAAAGTGTGACCCCACAATGAACAGGAAATTAAGGTAATTATTAAGAATTATTTTGCTCAATTACATGGCAACAAATACGGCAATCTAGGTGATATTGATGTGAATATTTACAAAAATATAAACTGTGTAGATTAACAGAAGAGGAAAATGAATACTTAAATAATCCCATATCAGAAATAGAAATCAAACAAGCTATCAAAGAACTTCCTAAGAAAAAATCCCCAGGGCCTGATGGATTCACAGGTGAATTCTATCAAACATTTAAAAAACAACTAATCCCAATACTATACAAACTATTTGACAAAATAAGCAAAGAAGGAGTTTTACCAAATTCCTTTTATGACACAAATATGGTACTGATCCCAAAGCCAGGCAGACCAAAAACAGAAAGAAAACTACACACTAATCTCCTAAATGAACATAGATGCAAAAATCTTAAATAGAATACTAGCAAAAAAAAGTCCAAGTGATCACAAGGGTTATTCACTATGATCAGGTGGGATTTATACCAGGAATGCAAGGATGGTTCAATATTAGGAAAACCAGCCACATAATTGATCACATCAACAACCAAACCAACAGAAATCACGATTATCTCAATAGATGCAGAAAAAGTCTTTGACAAATCAGAGAAGAAAAAGAAATTGAAGGTATTAAAATAGGCAGTGAGAAGACCAAGCTATCACTCTTTGCAGATGATATGATGGCCTACTTAAAGAATCCTAGAGAATCAACTAAAAAGCTAGTGGAAATAATCAACAACTTTAGCAAAGTTGCAGGATACAAAATAAATGCACATAAATCATCAGCATTTCTATATATTTCCAACACATCTCAGCAACAAGAGTTAGAAAGAGAAATTCCATTTAAAATCACCCTAGACAATATAAAATTATTTAGGAATCTATTTGCCAAGACAAATGCAGGAATTATATGAACCCAACTACAAAACGCTTTCCACACAATTAAAACTAAGATCTAAACAATTGGAAAAGCATTAATTGCTCAAGGGTTGGATGAGCCATACCACTGCTGGATTTATACCCCAAAAAGATAAGGAAAAAGATGTGTACAAAAATATATCCTTGCTCTTTGTGGTGGCAAAAAAAAAAAATGGAAAATGAGGGGATGCCCTTCAATTGGGGAATGGCTGCACAAATTGTGGTTATCTGTTGGTGGCAGAATACTATTGGGCTAAAAGGAATAATGAACTGGAGGAATTCCATGTGAATTGGAACAACCTCCAGCAATTGATGCAGAACCAGGAGAATATTATACACGGAGATGGATACATTATGGCACAATTGAATATAATGGACATCTCTACTAGTAGCAATGCAGTGATCCAAAACAATTCTGAGGAACTTATGAGAAAGAATACTATCCATGTCCAGAGAAAGAACTGTGGGAATAGAAACACAGAAGAAAAACAACTGCTTGATCACATGGTTTGATGGGGATATGATCGGGGATGTAGACTCTAGCAATCACTCTAGTGCAGATTATTAATAATATGGAAATAGGTCTTGAGCAATGGCACATGTAAAACCCAGTAGAATTGCTTGTTGACTATGGGAGGGGGGTAGAAAAGAAAAAAATAGCCGAAACTGATTAAATAAATAAATAAACTGGGGGCAGGGGGGAGAAAATGGAAGTTCCTGGAGGGCAGGGATTGGCATCTATTTGGGAGTCTTTTACTCTCAGCTCCTAGCACTGTCTCTCTCTTGAACATGCCAGGCAATTACATGCTGAATGATAAATGTTCTATTGAGTGAATAAGAAGCCTTACTCTTTAACATGGAAACAATTTTTTTCAAAGCTCAAATGGCTAATTAGCCTGATATCTAATTCCTCCATACAAGCACAAATTTTTGGTACTATGCTGTTGCACTCTTTTGTAGGAAAAAAATAAAGCTGAATTATAGTATCTTCAAGGCAGCATATTGCACACAGGTCCTTGTTTTTTAGTTTAACATAATTCTCTCTTTTTTTTCTTTTTAAATCCTTACCTACCTAGCAAGGACTAGGCAGTGACTTGCCCTGGATCACAAGGCTAGGAAGTATCTGAGGCCATATTTGAACCCAGGACCTCTCATCTCTACTGAGTCCACTGAGCCACCCAGTTGCCTGCTAACAATTCTTTACTGGAAATTTCTTTGAAAAGTTCGTTGCAAAATGCTATAAACTTGTACATATGCACTTCTTTAATCCAGTGTGTTGAGGATCATTGATATAATTAAATAAAATGAGTTAAGATAATAAGAAATGAAAATAAGTGTTTATGTAATGGCAAACAATTGATGTGACAAAAACCAAGGATTTCATGTACTATTCCTCAATGGACCAAGACACTTGATCGTCTTTCAGTGTTAAAGGTTTACCATGTTCATTTTTGAAATATAGTAATGATATTTGTAAGTAACTAAATTTGTTCTTTTTATTTTTTACTATAGAAAATGATGAAAGATAATAACCTAGTCAGACATCTGGATGCTTGTGAAACAATGGGAAATGCAACAGCCATTTGCTCAGATAAAACAGGGACATTGACCATGAATAGAATGACAGTCGTCCAGGCTTACATAAATGAAAAGCATTATAAAAAAGTTCCTGACCCTGATGCTATTCCAGCAAGCATTTTGTCCTGTCTTGTAACTGGAATTTCTGTGAATTGTGCTTACACATCAAAAATATTGGTAAGACTTTGAATAACCTGCACATATATATTTAGTAGCAGAAGAACTAGGCAGCTGGGATTAAGTGACCTGCCCAAGATCACACTGCTAGGAAGTGTCTGAGGCCACATCCAAACCCAGGTCCTGTCACCTCCAGGCCTGGCACTCTCTCCAACTCTCCATTGTGCTAACCAAGCCAACTTTACCTACACACACACACACACACACACACACACACACACACACACACACACACACACACACGTGTATTATACCAAATAACCTATTTATTTGTCCTTTGACAGATGTGTTCTTATCAATCTGAGTATGTTTTCCATTACATACATTGCTGATTTCACAACCATTATTAATTACATCTGCTAAGAAAAAATATTTGATCAGTTTAATTTCTCATCAGCTTTTTTTTTCCTAAACAGCTTTATGTGAAACTCAGTTCTTGGTTATCTAGAAACTAAGATCTGTTTGTTTTTTTTTAAGAAAATTTTGTATCCAGCCAAAAATAGTTTTGTTTTGTTTTTTAAAAAAATATATATTTTAAAAATTATAGTGATATTTGCTGTCGTTGGTTTAAAGAGAAATCATTTCTTTGGCCTCTGTCTCCAGAAACTGGCCCTTGGATACAATAAACTACAAATTCACTCACCTTCCCAAGGAATCACTTAACTTAATAATGCAAAAAACTGCTTTACTTTTAAATTTTCCTTTTGCCATATTATTTCTATATAAAAATATAAACAAAATTACTATATGGAGTGAGAATGATAGGCTAAAGAGCAAAAGATATGTGTTCCATTTTTATAGCCCTGACATTTGGTAGCAGTTTCAGCTTCTAAAAAAATAAAAAGAGTAAGGTGTGAGTTATTTTATTTCCTATCAAATTATAAATTATATTCCAAATAAAGATATTTATACTTAAATGAGATTTATTAAGAATTTATATGATATTCAATAGCAAATTTTGTATTCCCTGGACATGTGATAACTTTTTTTATACATATTTTTGTTGTCTTTTTTTAAAAATGGCAACTTTTTATATTTCTGTGAGGGAAACTAGTTTCTGTTTTTTTGTTTTTTTTTTTCTCTTACAGCCACCAGAGAGAGAAGGTGGATTACCGCGTCATGTTGGCAATAAAACAGAATGTGCCCTGCTGGGACTTGTTTTAGATTTAAAACGAGATTATCAGGATGTAAGGAATGAAATCCCTGAAGAAGCTCTGTATAAGGTCTACACATTCAACTCGGTTAGGAAATCTATGAGCACCGTCTTGAAAAATTCAGATGGAAGCTACAGAATATTCAGCAAGGGTGCATCAGAGATCATTCTTAAAAAGTAAGTACACAATCAGTTGCTGCTTATGGTAACATTATATAATGTGAATCATTTGGTCAGCGTTACATGTATATATTGGTTATTTGATAAGACCATAAGACTGTTACCTCTATCTCCATACTTTATTGTTTGCTATTCTTAAATTTACTGAATTTTGTAAGATGCCTACCATAAATGTCATATAAAAGATATGGTCCAAATACGCCTGAATGTGGCCCAAATCAGATTAAAATGTGATTGGGAAATAATAAAATAAATACAATAGAACATAGATAATATTACATGGAATCAATATGTACCCACAAAGATCTTTGTTTGTAGTTTAATGTGGCCTCTATATGTATTTGACACCAATGGCCTGTATTTTTATAAATGCTTATATCTGTGAAATAAAATGCAAGAGTTCAACCAGTATCTTCTATCTCCTTAGAGATCTGTTCTTAGTTGGACAACTACATTTGGAATTCACCTTTTTCCCTGAGCCTCATCTAAAGATGAGGCATAAACTTGACTCATTTTTATGGGAGAAATATAAGATGGAGACTTGAAAATTTTAAAGGATTCCACAATAAGTTGTTGTTGTTGTTTTTTTTTAACCCTTATTCTGTCTTGGAGTCAATACTATGTATTGGCTCCAAGGCAGAAGAGTGGTAAGGGCTAGGCAATGGGGGTCAAGTGACTTGCCCAGAGTGACAAAGCTGGGAAGTGTCTGAGGCCAGATTTGAACCCAGAACCTCCTGATTCTGGGCCTGACTCTCAATCCACTGAGCTACCCAGCTGCCCCCTTGAGTATCAGTTTTTAATAATACTTTAGAGAGGGAGTCATTATAGAAGAAATAAATCAGATAATATCATTAGCTACTGAAAAGATGTTAAAGTTACCCACCCTAATACTCATTCTTCCCTCTGTCTAAAATTTGAGGTTGTTGTCTCTGTATACATGAATAAAATATATCCTTGAGAAGACTACCCCCAAGCTTTTAAAAGAGGCATTTATAAGACCCAGAGGTGAAGAAGATTAGGGTTCTCTCTGTCTCTCTCTCTCTTCCTCCCCCGGGGGAGTTGGGGGGGGCAGCGGGCAATGAGAGAAGATTAGGGGGAATGTTCTATTTATCAGTCACAGAAAAGGTCTTCAGCTATGTCCAGAGAATGAGGGAGGAATCGCTCTATCAATGGAAAAATTGCTTACCATGATACTTCATATACCAATACATTAAGATTTTTATGGGAATCAGACTTTAGGAGATAAGCTTCCAAGTTGTCTGATGCTTCTAGAATACTCAGAAACTGAATTTGAATTGAGGTCCTGACTCCAAGGCCAATGGTCTATTAGGTTTTTTGTAATACACACAATAAATGTTTTTTCTGTTTGTTTTTTAATCAAGCGTATTTATATGCTCTTGTTTTAGGGTATTAGATTAATTTTAGAGCTTATGTTTGCCACAGTAGAAGGATTTTCCCCCCATATTAATCCCAGATCTAAGAAATCAAAAAGAAAGGACTTTATTGCCCAGTGCTGTTGAGGTTTGTAAAAAGCTTTTTATAAGTTTACTTCATTTGATCAATCAACATTATTTTTGACTGAGAAAGGAGATGCTATGGTCATGTAGGAAAAGAAGTAACAGCTGTATTGACAGCTTGAATGTGGCACCAGAGAAATGGCTTCTAACATTCCAACAAGAGCCACCCAGATTGAGGACTTAGAGGTAGGTGCCCCGATGGAAGGCAGTGTATTAATAGCCCAATTTTTTTTATTTTTTTTCACCCTTAACTTCTGTGTATTGGCTCCTAGGTGGAAGAGTGGTAAGGGTAGGCAATGGGGGTCAAGTGACTTGCCCAGGGTCACACAGCTGGGAAGTGGCTGAGGCCGGGTTTGAACCTAGGACCTCCTGTCTCTAGGNCACACAGCTGGGAAGTGGCTGAGGCCGGGTTTGAACCTAGGACCTCCCGTCTCTAGGCCTGACTCTCAGTCCACTGAGCTACCCAGCTGCCCCCTCCTCCAATATTCTTTTAAGAAAAATTAATTTCCATTTTAGCATTAAAGTCACATCTTTGAGAGAAACATGTCTACATGACATAGATATTCTAAATTATTCACAGAAAAGCCTGTGTTGTGATCTTTTGCTCCTAAATTTTGTTTTGTTTTAAACAAATTTTTCTACTTGTGCTTTGTACAACTTGATGTGAAAATTTTTTCTTTTAAAAAAATTTCATTAATACAAGTGTTACAAGTCATAATTTCAACTACCTTTTTTGGTAGGGGGGCGTGGGTGTCATTCAGGCGTGGTTTTCCTGTGAGCCTACTTGAGAAAAACTGATATAATTTATAATAAATCTGTTGTTTTTCTTTGTTTTTCATCTAAAGCCTGCTTTGTTTGTAAATTTAAGGTTGTTGTGTAGCAGCAAACTCACAAGAATAATAAAATTAAGGTACAGATGATATAGTTTTATAATGTATTTCCTATGATTTTAAACTTTTTATGATCGTAAAAAGGGACTACTATTAGATGGCTCAGTGGATAGAATATGAAGTCAGAAAGACCCATCTTCCTGAGTTCAAATCTGGTCTCAGACACTTACTAGCTATGTGACCTTGAGCAAGTCACTTAACCCTGTTTGCCTCAATTCCTCATATATAAAATGAACTATAGAAGGAAATGGCAAACTATTCCATTATCTTTGCCAAGAAAATTCCAAAGAGGGGTTATATATGATTGCAAACAACTGAAAAATAACTAAACGGCTTGGTTATTTTGGTGGGGTTTGGGAATTGTGGGGTACATATCAAGAAATGACAGTGATACATACAGAGCATCCGTTTAAAAAAAAAAGAAAAAACAGAGAGCCCTGCAGAATCCCAGGACCAAAGATATTTTAAGCATGATTCAATTGAAACCAATTTCATAAAAAGATTAAATTCCAGAAGCAGAAGGAGAGAGACCTTAGAGATCATTGATTTAAAAATGAAGAAACTGGTACTCATAAATTTTGAGTGATTTATCCCAAGGTCACATAGCTACTTAATGCCTTGGCAACTTTCTTAAATTCTTACCAACATTCAGGATTTGGCTTTTATTTTTTATTTATTTATGATCCTTCTACATTTCTTTATAGGTGCTTCAAAATCTTGAGTGCTAATGGTGAAGCAAAGGTATTCAGACCAAGAGACCGGGATGATATTGTTAAAACTGTGATTGAACCAATGGCTTCAGAAGGATTGAGAACTATATGTCTTGCATTCCGAGATTTCCCAGCAGGAGAACCTGAACCAGAGTGGGATAATGAAAATGACATCGTCACAGGCCTAACCTGCATTGCTGTTGTAGGGATTGAAGATCCCGTGAGACCGGAGGTAGAGAACTTCTGTCCATTTAGTTAAACCACATAGTGTTTTTGCCTCTTAGGGAGAAAATTAGGGAGCATAATTGATCAACTTTGAGGTAACAATTTGGGAGTATGGTTACTTAAAGCTGTTAATTTTTTTGGAATTAGGTAAAGGGTGTTTTGGAAATTGTTGGTAAAATTTCTGCCTTAAAGATGCTGAAGTGTTTTCAAACTATTAAGCAGATTGCTTTTTGAAATAATTGAAGATGCACCTGCTTTTTCACCCAATCAGGTCTTTGTTCTAGGGCTCTGATGGGGAACCTGTGATGATGGGGAACCAAAGATAGCACATAGAGACCTCTCTGTGGGCATGTGTGCGGTCACCTACCAAAGTTATGGTTACTAGAAAGGCAGAGGGACTCAGGTGGAGCTGCTCCCCTCCCCTGATTAGAGCACCTAGGCCACTCCCCTCTCTTTCTCTCTCCCTTGTCTGGGATAAGGCTATGGGGGAGGAGGGGTGTGGCAGGGCATGGCAAGTGGTCTCTAAAAGGTTCACTAGGGACTATAAATACACTGGGATACTAGTGACTCTCTCCCTCTCCCTTACCAGTTTTTTATTCAAGGAAAACCATTCTAACTCCTTCCACCTCAGACTGAATAGAAAGCATATTAAGTTCTACAGGTGGATGTGATGTTTGCCTACTTGTTGCCCTTTACAATGATGGTGTGCTGCTCACTTGCTCTTCCTTTTAGGAGGGACCATTGAAGTTTATTCAATTTATTTAGCTACTTCAATTGTTTGGTTTTTTTGTTTTTTTGCAGAGTATATTTTTAACATCAAAAGTTTTCTCCATGTAGATTCTCTTGCCTTACCATCTGAAAGTGTAAGAATTGCCTTTGAAAGGAAAAGAATGGTCCCCCTCTCCATAAATGAATTATGAGATTTTCATTCCAGAGCTTCCTTACTCTCTAATAAGTTCTGAGTGGAGTTACTACCAATTCAGTGTTTCCTTAGACAGTATATATTAGTTGCATGTTTTATCATATTTTTTCATCTTAGGTTTTCAGGAGGGTAAATATGCAATAATAACCTCCTCCCCCTCCTCCCCCCCCCCAAATCTTGTATCTTCAGAAGCTAAAAAATACAGATGACTCTTACTGTTTTTGTGTTATTGTCCTACTTTACTTATGTATTTAACTGAATAAGAAAATTACCAAACAGTATAGCCATTCACATACAGAATGGACTCAGAGCTAGAAAAACAACCCTTAGAAAATCTCTAGGGATCATTCTTTCATTTAAGTTTCACAAATCATTTAAAATCATAACTTTCTTCCTATCCAAAGACTTTAAAGAACTAATTATTCTGTATCACTGAACCACTGTTTGATAAAGTGATTAATTTTTAGATTTTATTCTTATGGGTGTTGGAAAGAGTGGAGCCTTCTTTTTTAGATAATTGAATTTCTGCTTTGAAAGTACAGCATCCTTCTGCACATACTTAATGGTGTATTTGTGAGCACATACACATGTAATTTCTGTGGACCTATTATCTCATATGGAATTGGGTACTTCCTATATTAGATATGGCTACATATTTATGTAATGATGAGATTCTTCCATGCAAACTAGGTACCAGATGCAATAAGAAAATGCCAGCGTGCTGGAATTACTGTGCGGATGGTCACTGGTGATAATATTAATACTGCTCGTGCTATTGCTTCTAAATGTGGTATTTTGCATCCTGGGGAAGATTTCCTGTGCCTAGAAGGTAAAGATTTCAACCGAAGAATAAGGAATGAAAAAGGAGAGGTAGGTTCTTTGATTCCTTCACTGAATTTATTCTTTTTTTTTTTTAAACCCTTACCTTCCATCTTGGAGTCAATACTGTGTATTGGCTCCAAGGCAGAAGAATGGTAAGGGTAGGCAATGGGGGTCAAGTGACTTGCCCAGGGTCACACAGCTGGGAAGTGTCTGAGGTCAGATTTGAACTTAGGACCTCCCGTCTCCAGGCCTGACTCTCAATCCACTGAGCTACCCAGCTGCCCCCACTGAATTTATTCTTAATAATTTCCAGCTGGGGAATAGTATTTAGCAAATATTTATTGCTATCTATAGCCACAAAATATATTGTGCCAGGCATTCTAGGGGGTCAGAAAAATAAATGAGAGATATCTCTGTCCTTTGACATTTTATATGCTAATAGAGAAGGTAAAATATCTACACATAGGATATTTTGCGTGTCTAGAACCTGACTAGTTTAAGTGGGAAGGTACCCAGAGGGAGAAGTCCAGTACAGCCTGTGGAGTCATGGAACAGGTATCATGGCAGAGGAATTTGAGCTTGACTCAGAAAGATATCTGGGATTTCAAATGCTAGATGTGTGGAGGAAGAGAGAAGGAAGAAGAAAACGCAAAAACCAAGACTACTTGAAGGTATTTAGTGAAATTAGCACCTAGAAATACTAGTTGGGAACAGATTGTAAAAGGCTCCAAAGGCCAGACTTACAAGAGTTTGGACTTTGTTCCTTAGGTATTTGGGAGTATTTTGCTGAAGGTTTTGAAGCTATAGGAAATTAAGTGATCCGGGCTATGTTTTATTATTTAGGGAGTAGGATGGAAGGTAGATTGGTGGTGGGGGAAATGGAGGCAGAAGGGCCACTTACTCAATTTGCATTGGCTAGTTTTAACTCTGATTACAATTGCAGATTGAACAAGAACGCATAGACAAGATTTGGCCAAAGCTTCGAGTACTTGCTAGATCATCTCCCACTGACAAGCACACACTGGTTAAAGGTAATCAGGTTTTTAAATAAAACATTTAACATTTAACATTTAACTTTTAACTTTTTAATTATCAAGTAGGTTCTTATCTATGAAACTCTTAATTTTTTTCCTTGGCATCCAAAATAAACTGACTTTCTTTGATAAACTGAATATTGTTGTTATTCATCATAATCTTAATAATCCAGACTTGCTCTTAAAAAATGTGGTGGTGTCCTTCTTAACTTTGGAGAGTGCTTGTAATTTGTTGGTTTTCTAACATTTTTAGTTCCTTAGGCCAGAAGACAATTACCTTGTGGAGTAAAGAGAACAGTTTTTAAAGTACTCTTTTTTTTGTTCCCTTTTAGGCATAATTGACAGTACTGTCTCCGAGCAACGACAGGTTGTAGCTGTAACTGGAGATGGTACCAATGATGGCCCTGCACTAAAGAAAGCAGATGTTGGATTTGCTATGGTAGGAATTTAGGAGATATTCATATTGAAATTTAATGTGTTAGTTGGCATGCTTTTTTAAAATTTTTCAATGATTTCATTGATTTTTTGTTTTTCTCCCCTTCCCCACCTGAAAAGATTATAAAAGAAAAACAAAATACTTATAACAAGTAAGCATTTAGTCAAGCAATACAAATCTTATTCTTGGCCATGTCCAAAAATGTGCCTCATTCTGCATATTAGTCATTTAGTCAGTTATCATTTATTCAGGGTAGCTGGTAACAAGGTGGATAGAGAGCCATGGCTCAGAATGGAAGGTCCTGAGTTCAAATTTGGCCTCAAGCACTTCCTAGCTTTGTGACCCTGAGTAAGTCACAAAAGACCCACTTCCTAGCTCTTGCCACTCTTCTGCCCTGGAACTTGGAATCAATTCTAAGATGAAAAGTAAGGGTTTAAAAATAAATTAACATTTATCAGCCCCCTATTATATTCTAGATATTGTGCTGAGCATTTGAGGTGCAAAGAAAGGCCAAAAGAAACCTGTTGCTTCCCAGTTGTCTACAGTCTAATGGGAGAGCCACTATCAAACAACTGCACAGACAAGAGATAGAGGAGATCAGTTGGGGTTTGTGTCAGGAGGAGGACACCCAGGGAAATCTGGGAAAGGTTTCTTCCAGATTGTGTGACTTTAGCTAAGGCTTGAAGAAAACCAGGTGGTGGATCTGAGGGAGAGAGTCATAGGCATAAGGCATAGCCAGTGAAGATTCCTACAGTGGGGAGAGGAAGGGCCCTATTGAAGGAAGAGTAAGGAGCTGGTGTCCCTGGATCCCAGAAGAGATGGAGGGAAATAGGTGAAAGAAAACCAGAGAGGTTGGAAGGGCACGGTTGATGAAAGGCTTTGAAAGCCAAATAGGATTTTAGATTTGATCCTGGAGATGAGAAGGGAACCCCTGGAGTTACTGCACAGGGAGATGAGAGAGTAAGCCCTGCCTTTTAGAAAGCTCACCTTGACCACTGAGAGGACAGTGCATTGGAATGAGGAAAAGCTTGAGGCAGAGAGACCACTGGCACCGCTTCTGGGAGTGGGGATAGGGCAGCACTCTTCCTCCCTGGGCCTCCAGAATTATGATTGTTCACTGTGTCTTTTCATAATTGTTCATTGTTAAAAGGGCAAACCTCTTCTTTCTCATATCCTGTTAGTATTCCATTATATTCACATACCATAAGTTGGGCATTACTTTCCCAGTCAGTGGACACTCCTTGGGCGTCTTGCTCTTTGCCACCACAAAAAACTGTCATAAATATTTTTGTCTTTTTTTTTTTTTTAATCTCCTTAGAGTAAAGGCCTAGAACTATTGGGCATTACACTCAATTTAGTAACTTGGCCAGGCACAGTTGCCTTCCTCAAAGGCTGTTCTATTCACAGCTCCACAGACAGTGTGCCAAATATGCCTGTTTTCCCACAGCCCCTTTAGCATTTGTTGGCATGCAACTCAAGAGTTATCGTAGGAACAAAAACAGAGGAGACAGATCCATGAGATGTAAGAGCCTGAATTCACAGGGTCCCAGAGCGAGAGGCCCCCGAGAGGGTCACTTGACTCACGCCACCCAGACTTGAACTGGCAGAACCCAGCATCAAACCCAATGTTCTCCAAATGCAGCGTGCTTTCCTCTTGTATTGGGTGCTGGAATGTAAGAGGGGGAAGACACTTTGGCATTAGCAGAGCAAAGCCACGGGACGTTCAGAACTGGGCCTGGGTTCTAAACTGTGTTTTGTGCTCCTTGAGTGTAGCCCGTCTCCGAGGAGCAGCCTCATCCAGTGGCTTGTCTGTGTGGCTCTTGTCCCATAGCTGCTCTCTGGTCCTAAGACTGCTTCACTGCGCATCGGTTCAGAGGCACGACTCAGCTTGGTTTTCACCATCTAATCTTGTTCCCGACTCATCAAGTACTCGTGTGCTCTCCTGCTTTTCCTATTAGGGTATTGCTGGAACCGACGTAGCCAAAGAAGCATCGGACATCATTCTTACTGATGACAACTTCACAAGCATTGTCAAAGCCGTCATGTGGGGACGGAATGTCTATGACAGCATCTCCAAGTTCCTTCAGTTCCAGCTCACAGTCAATGTGGTGGCTGTGATCGTTGCCTTCACGGGGGCCTGTATTACTCAGGTAGGTGGAAAGGACAGCTTGCTCGCTCTAAACGAAATAGTTCAATAACTGCAGTATCAGAATTGATGCGGCACTCTTCCTGATGTTTCAAGAAAAATGTCAACTTTCTCAATCCCAGATGTTTCAGAATAGCTATGAGAAAGCCTGTCTTTTTATAGGACTCACCTCTTAAGGCTGTACAGATGCTGTGGGTAAACCTCATCATGGACACACTGGCATCCCTGGCTCTGGCAACCGAGCCCCCTACTGAGTCTCTCTTGCTTCGAAAGCCTTACGGCCGAAACAAGCCTCTCATCTCTCGCACAATGATGAAGAATATTTTGGGTCATGCATTCTATCAGCTTGTCGTAGTCTTTACGCTCTTGTTTGCTGGTAAGATATTGAACTCTAGCAAAGCTTCATTTAACTCCTGTTCCAGCCTAATATGTCCCTGATGTTTTCATGTAATCAAGTTTCCAAGACACTCCCCATTTAGCCTTCAAATTCCTGCTTTCCAGACAGTGGTAGCTTATGGTTGTTTTTCTGGAGAGCAAACAAAGGATTGTTTATTAAAATAACTTCCACACCTCATCAAATAAATTTGTTGTGTTTTATGTTGTAATTGCAAAGTGCCAATTTCTTTATTTCAGGGGAAAAATTTTTCGATATTGATAGTGGAAGAAACGCCCCTTTGCATGCTCCACCTTCAGAACATTATACTATTGTGTTTAACACCTTCGTGCTGATGCAACTTTTCAATGAGATAAATGCCCGAAAAATTCATGGTGAAAGAAATGTGTTTGAAGGCATCTTCAACAATGCTATCTTCTGTACAATTGTTCTGGGCACTTTTGTGGTCCAGGTAGGTAACTTAGAAGACAGTTGCAAATTTTATTATTGTATCAGTGAGAGCAGATTGATAGGCTTGTCAAAAAAATAACCTAGATATTATAGTTATGGCCTTCTTATCCAGTCCTCCATTGTACTGGATAACTGTTTGGGGTTCATAATTATGAGTCAGTTCCAGTCCTGATACTGTAAGTTGTCAGTGCATTTTATATTTTGAAATGCCACTATCAAAACAAAATTTTTTAATGGGGTAATAAATGTCATCATGTATAAATAGGAAAATTTTAACATTTTCCCCATTTTTCAGAGGAAATACTGAGATAATCAAATGTCATGACTTTGTAAAGGATGTCATTTGTTGATTTAGATTGTGAATGTCTTTATGTATGTCTGTTTCATTTTTTGCAAATCATCGTTCCCCATGCTGTTCTGCCTTAGAGATTACCAAATCTTGAACTAGGATCACACAGGAAGTCAGTGAACACAGTAAATTTTAGAATTAAAAAGTGAGCTTTTTCAATGGTAGAACTAATTTTTTTTAATTAAGAAAAATTTTTCCATGGTTAAGAAGATTAGTTCTACAAGTATTATCAGTCATTACCAATAATATTAACTAATTAAAAATATAAAAATTTTAATATTTTTAACTTTGTATAGCATTTATTTTAGAACTTGGGATCCTGGAAAAATTACTTTAGACAACCCTATTTGATAATAGCCTTAAGCTTTATTTGTTTGTTTGTTCATTTATTTATTTATTTTGTTAGGGCCCTTGGCTCCAAGGCAGAAGAGTGGTAAGGGTAGGCAATAAGGGCTAAGTGACTTTCCCAGGGTCACACAGCTGGGAAGTGTCTGAGGCCAGATTTGAACCTAGGACCTCCTGTCTCTAGGCCTGGCTCTTAATCCACTGAGCTACCCAGCTGCCCCCAATAACTTTAAGTTTTAGAAAAATCCATATCCACATCTTCATAAAATTTCTTGACATAACAAAAATTTTGTATTTAAATTTGTTAAATTTAATTATTCAAAATGTGTTTTTATAAGAACTACTATGAGATTCAAATGTGTATTTATGCCATTGAGGAAATCTGGTATCTTACTTTCTAGCTGTGGTCAGTATTTATTATGCAAAAACATAGTCCCAATACTCTTATAAAGTCATTATTTTAAATGAAGTTCACTTCTCCTTCCATTAAGCAGCTATGCAATGAAGTAGGATACTGGTGGTGATTATGGTTCAGTGTATAAAGCAGTAGGTCTGAAGCCAAAGGACCTGGCTTCAGATTCTTCCCCAGCTACTTGCTATGTAACCTTTGACAAGACACTTAGCCCTACCTCTGAGCCTCAGTTTTCTCATCTGTAAAATGGTATGAAGAATACTTACACTCTGGGCACTATAGTAAGCTCTTAATAAATCATCACCTCCCTGGTGAACTGTGAGGATCAGATGAGATGGCAGTATGCAGAAGGTTCTTTGGAACCATAAAGGGCTACTCCAGTATCTGTGAGTATTATTGTCTCTGCTCTTTTGTGTGGATCAGAACAATTTCTAAACAACTGAGCTGGCTCACTTAGCAAGAGCTGCTGCTACTACTCACTTTATAACTCAGAAAGGAAGTTTATATTTGTGCTCTATCAGTTGTCTCATCCTCACTTTTTATGAGGAGATATCCTTCTTATTATTAAGCTTTTCAAAACTATGGATCACTCTGCTGAATTATATTTTTAATATGTGATTTTGTACAAGTATTTGAATTGTACCTCCAAAAGCCCAATTCAGTGAAATACTAAAATACAGTACTGACTGTGTTTTAATGACTTAACAAATTTGAAAAAGATGTAAATACTCTTCTGTGGGCTAGCTTTAATGATAACATTCAATTCTGAAAACTCTCCTTTTTTTTAAAACACAGATTGTAATATCAACTAGTAAATTGTAGTTTTACCTTCAAAACTTATTTTAAAGATTCTGCTGAAAACAAATATCTCTTAGCATGTCTTTTGTTTAAAATGGTTCCAAACACAATACTTAAATGTAGCCTTTCTTTTTTCCTACATCTAATATTCTTCCATATCTTCCTTTATTTCCTTGAGAACAAATATTTTTAGTACTGAAATTATTTTATTTTTGCTAACTTAAAAGCTGAGGAGCCCCAAAGTTGGCTCTCCTCTTTATAAATGTACATGATTAAATATGAATCTAAAACATAACCTTTCAAAGACAGGTCTTTGAGGCAAAAATTCTCGGTTCTTTTTCTTGTTGATAATTAGGAATTTCCCTTCTGACCAGAAAATCTATAAACATTCTTTTGAATGAAAAATTTGAGAAATTATTTTAATTGGAGCTGCTAGATGGCTTAATGGATAGAGAAAGCCAGGCCCAGAGATAGGAGGTCCCTGGGTTCAAATCTGGCTTCATATACTTCCTAGCTGTGTGACCCTGGACAAGTCACTTAACCTCCATTACCTAGCCCTTATCACTCTTCCTTCAATTCCAAAACAGATGGTAAGGATTAAAAACAAAGAAATACCTATTCTACCAGGAAGATTGTCAACTCAGTTACAATATTGTTGACTTATCTGCTTTTGGGGAAATTTTTCCATGTGCACTTTAAAATGCTCATTTTAACAAAGTCTTCCCACCCCACCCAGTTAACATTTGAGCCCCTCTGCTGAGCACTTTGCTTGGCCCTGGGCATGTAAGCTACAAAGGAAAGATGACCCTTTCTGTCCTTCATGAGCTTACAATGTAGTAATTAATTTCCATATATGGTTGTAAAGTTGGTTTTGTTTGTTTTTTTTTAACCCCTGTTGGATTTTGTCTTTGTTTTTAACAGAGAGAAAGTAGAAAGAATAAAGCACAAAGAAGGCTTCTCTCTCCTTTTTAAAAAAGGAACTCTTATTTTAAAACCCTCAATTAAGGGAGAAAGAGCCCTGCATTTGAAGACTGGTTAAATTGTGCCTTTGCTGCTTACCCTCTCTGGGCCTCTAATTCCTTACCTGTAAAATGGTGGGGGGTGGAAGGGGGAGGTCATCTGGCGAGGCTTAAGGCCCCTCTTCAGCTCTCAATCAATAATCCTTTAATGAAGGAAGATTTGGTCATCTCCCATTGCCAGATTCACAGCTGGCTTGCCAAGACTACAAGTTGGGATAGATCTGGATATTTATATAGTACATTTACATTTATCTCATTTGATCTTTACAAGTGCTATGTGAGGAAAGGAGGGCAGATATCTCTTTAGTTTGTAACCTAGCAATTCTGACCATTCTAGTTCCTTTTTAAAAATTAAGTATTCTATTTTGTACATTGTACAGTTGATTTTCTGAGGGATTTTGACCAGTTTGGCTCTATAGTAAATTCTAACTCATTTGATTTTTCTTCTTTAGTGATGATAGATAGTATTACACTTAGTTGAACAGGGAATCATTCCTGAATACTATTTTGTGGCAAGATGCATCAGGACATAATGGAGAGGAGGCTGGATTTAGAGTCAAGAGCCCTGGAGTTCAAATCCTACCTATTACATTTACTAACTTTCCTAAGTAAGTCACTTAAGCCCTGGGAGCCTCAGGCACCTCTCCTAAATAATATATGGAGTGAAATCTATAACCAGGAAGATGGGAATTTCCTTATAATTGAAATTAGAAGTCCTTGATATATTTATTCTAACAAGTTATTTTTGAATAAATAACTATATTTTCATCTTTTTTTTCCTTACAAACTTTAATGGTTTTAAATGACAAACATAGCTATTTATTTGTATGCTTTATACCAAAAGAAAAAAAAATACGTTAAGTTAAAGTACCACAAATTCAAGAAAGGCTAGTTTAGGATTTCATTTGAGTTGCATAAATAAGTCCAGTATTAATTTAGTTACTAAGAATTTGGTTTTCATTTCTTTTTAAGCATTTATTAAAATATGTGTGTAACTAAGGTTGGTGAAAGAGCATGCCTAATTATAGCATTATCTTCAGTCATTTTTCAACACAAATATTGTGGTTGTCCCAAATGCTTTGTAAAATACATCAATAGCTGCCTACAGCCAGATATAGGCCACTTTGTTACAATTAGCATATTCTTTTGAGAAATTTTTTATTTCAGTTTGGAATTACAAAATAATAAATGGTGCTTTTTAAAAAGATGCTGAGCGAAGACAGAGACAACTATGTATTTTAAAGTTAAAGATTCCTGTAAGAAGAGAACTGTCAGTGTTGTTAAATGAATTTACTTTGATTTGCTCCTGCAGATAATAATTGTGCAATTTGGTGGAAAACCTTTCAGTTGTTCAGAACTTTCAATAGAACAGTGGCTGTGGTCAATATTCCTAGGAATGGGAACGTTACTCTGGGGCCAGGTAAAAATCTCACTTTTATTTGTGTAAAACTCAAAATCACATCAAATTTTCTTGCTAGTAATTTTTTTTTAATTAGCACTGTCTACTACTTAATTCCAGGTAGGTGTCATTCTGGGAATTTGTTTCCAAAGATTTAAGGTCTATTTGAGTCTCTCACTTTGTGTCAACTATGAATATGCTTATATAGGGACTGGAGCCCTATTCATTACACCACACTTGCATGAATTCATCTATAATTTTTAAAATTTCTGGGCTCCTCTCCTGGGAAGTTAACTTTTTTCAGAAGCAGTTATTTCAGCAAGACTTTAGAAGGAATTTTAAAATCAATGAAGATGAGCTCAAATTGCTGAATTGTTTAGTTTCAATGAAATTTTTTCCTATTCATTTACAGAAGTAGTCATGAATATAGAATTGATGTTTAGGTCCTCTCTAGTAGTCTGCCAAAAAAAAAAAATGCCAAACTGCTTAACTCGTTAAGGTGTTTCTGTTTAAGTAATTCCAAATGCGTTACTTTTCTTTTCGTAGTTTTTTTGTTTACACATTTTGTAAAATGTATAAACGTTCACTCTTAATGTTTAGTTTAATCAGTGTCCTAATTTTTGACATATGCAAATATGAAGATCATGTCTTCATGTACATGTTCTTCAGTACACTTCATTACATGTACGTAATGTCGTGACAAGTTATAAGTAGTGCCTATAGGCTTACGCCCCACCTGCCCTCCACCAGCAGAGTCTAGGTCCCTTTGTTTCAAAGGTTTTTTGACATAGGCTTTCATAAAGACACACACATAAATATACATGTATATATACAAAATCTTTTCATCCTGGCTTTACCCTTTTTAAGGAACTTAAATCTATTTTCAGATACCTACTCTTAAGTTGGCACTTCATTGTCCTTTAGTTTTCCCTTCTTCTCCAAGTCACCACTGGAAATTCTCTGTGAGCACCCCTCTGCCCTAGAGATATTGCCATGGCCTGGCCATCTTACAAGAAGAACCTTCTTTCCTCTTCCCTTTCCAGGTTATTGAATGAGTTCTAGTGGCCTTATTACTTGCTTAGGAATTCCACCAGCATTTACCATTCTCTTTTCTTTGGCATGTGGGGGGTTATTTCTAGAGTATAATCTGGGGGGGGGGGTCTTGTTTTTAACAAGATTTTTCACCTTCCATCTTAGAATCAGTACTGTGTATTGGTTCCAAGGCAGAAGAGTGGTAAGGGTAGGCAATGGGGGTCAAGTGACTTGCCCAGGGTCACACAGCTAGGAAGTGCCTGAGGCCAGATTTGAACCCAGGACCTCCTTTCTCTAGGCCTGGCTCTAAATCCATTGAGCCACCCAGCTGCACCGGTATAATCTTAGTTATGGTATTACATTCCAGTGTTTACATAATATAAAGCCAAGTCAGTTTAACCTTGTAGTTGAATATTTTCTAATGATATAATTTTCTTCTACTATTGAAAGGGTTTGTATGTATATATTTTCACCTCCAGCAAACGGGACTACCACTGGATTTGTTTTATTTGAAACAAAATATGATGTCTCAGTATGTTTGTGAAATTGTGAGGAAAATTTAAATGCCCAGTTAAGTAAAATGTTGAACATGTAATGACATTTTATATCCATGTAGAAAAAAAGTTAACAGTAACATTTTTAATGATAAGCTAACTTAGAACTTGATTGATGGGATCTTAATAAGATAACTTAAGAGCTCCTAAGCTTATTGGTTGGATCACATTTGTCATTTTAAAAGCATCTCCTATGTTAAGTTGACCAGCTTAATTATGTACTTGAGTTATTCTTAGAGCTCTTCCCCCTACTTCATAGCTCATTTCAACAATTCCAACTAGCCGTTTAAAATTCCTTAAAGAAGCTGGTCATGGAACACAGAAAGAAGAAATTCCTGAAGAAGAATTAGCTGAAGATGTTGAAGAGATTGACCATGCTGAGCGAGAGTTACGACGAGGACAGATCTTGTGGTTTAGGGGTCTGAACCGAATACAAACTCAGGTATGGGTGGGGGGAGAGCCTTGGGGGCCAGGGAGATTGGGGGGGGATGAGAGGGGGAGGGACTCAAATGCGCCCTTCATTCACTCTGACCTTCCCAGCCCATGGGACTCCTCAGGCCTCTGAAGACTAGTCTAAGATGACTGAGTTGTACTCACTTACCGGTGTGCAATCGTGTCTAGCCCTCTTGCTCCTTGATTTGTTCATTTTCTTCTCTAAATGCTCTTCTTGCCTATTTGCTCTATAAAAAGTGCCTTTTTCTTTACTTTTTATGTGTTTATAGATGGGATGGTCCTTTCTCTTGTACTCTCTCTCTCTCTTGCTGAGCAAGCTGTCACAATCTCT
This sequence comes from Gracilinanus agilis, assembly GCF_016433145.1. Taxonomy (NCBI): domain Eukaryota; kingdom Metazoa; phylum Chordata; class Mammalia; order Didelphimorphia; family Didelphidae; genus Gracilinanus; species Gracilinanus agilis. The sequence continues at coordinate 242,494,137 of NC_058134.1, forward strand.
GATTCCTTGCAGATGGATGTAGTGAATGCTTTCCAGAGTGGAAGTACCATTCAGGGGGCTCTAAGGCGGCAACCCTCCATCGCCAGCCAGCACCATGATGTAACAAATATTTCTACCCCTACACATGTAGTGTTTTCCTCTACTACCGCTTCTACTACTGTGGGGTGTGAGTGTGTGTTCCTAAGTGCATGAAATTAACATTTCCTCCTTCACACACCTGACGTTTCTCATTTTCTCCTTAATGTTTAAACTCATTGTTCAGGCCTTTCATAAAGCTTTTTTTTTTCTTTTTTTCTTTTTTTTTCTTTTCATAAAGTGGTTTGAAACCTTGAGGTTTTTCATTTTGTTTTGTTTATTTTTGGAGGGGGTGGCAGTTTTTTCATTTTTTGTCAATTTAGATAAAAGATGAAGCATTTACAACCAAATGTAAGACTGGGTATAGAACTAAAGACTTTCCCTATGTGCTGAACTTTTCGTTATTCACATAGGGAATGATGTGGGGGTATAGAGTTAGTAAAAACTGCTATAAGTGTTTGAGTATATGCCTTTAAACATGTTTATACTGCACTGTTCCCAGAAGCATACAATCTGAAACTGATCCCACTGACCTGAGAAAGAGCTTTTTACAAACTGAAAATGAATGGGATCTTTTTTATTTTTATGTTGCTCAGTTTCCGAATGTAGCCCTGAGCAACTGGAATAAAAGAGAGCTGGCTGCCTAAGAGTGGCTTCCAAAGCTACTCTTGTTGGATTTGTTTCAGGTATATCTGTGTCCCTAAACTTCGGGGTTCTGTAGTATTGATATGTTTATTTCATTTAAATGATCTTATTTAAAGTCATTTCAAATGATACAGTAAACTAGTTATGTTCATTTAATGTAGCAAAATTAGAATTTGGGAAAATTTTATGGGCTACTCATTGACCATTACATAATTGTATAATTTTTATTTGTTGAGATAAATTAACAGGTGGTCCCCTCTCCCCCCCTCCCCCACTAGGGTTTCAGAAAGTAACAAACTCTCAAAAATCTTGTGTTTTAATCATTTTGCCTTTACAGTGAATTCCAGGTGTCCAGATTTCATGGTGGATCATCCTCAAGATATTTCACAACTATTTTGGGCCCATACTCAGTTCCAACAAAATTGTTGACCTCTAGTGGATGCAACTCAATCGGGACAAAAATCTTATTTACCTCTTGCCAAAGGGCTAGAAGCACTAGAGGTGGGGAGGTAAAAAGTAATGGTTAGTTGAAGGAGAGGAGATTTTTCTGTTTGAGCACTACACTTTTAAGTTTTCTCTCGCAGCATTTCTATTGTCAGAGCACAAAAATGTTTCTGGAAGTCATTGAAAGGAGGAACATGATGGCATTTAATATTATCTCATTGAAGGATAATACTATTATTCCTCCTTTTACTATGGAGAGGAAATTGAACCAAAATGAAATTCAGTGACTTACTCAGTCACAGTTAATAAAAGCCAGGACCAAAACCTAATTCCCAAAATCGAACTTTGCTCTACATCAGGCCACCACCCCATGAAGTTTTGTTCGCTTCTGTTGGTAGGAGGTTATGTTGGTTGAGTCCATGTAAATAGCTATCAGTCTTAAAATAAGCAAACCATTTTTACTTATTTTATTTGAGAGTGTTGTGAAGATTGGCCTCCTCCAAAAGAATTTAGTGATAAGAGTATGTAAATATTTGATAGTTCTTGAGAATATAACTTTTCTAAGACTGAATACACTTAACATTTTAACAGCTAGCATAATTTAAGGTGATAAAGCTTTTCTAAATTTTTTTTCTTTGAAATTCATTCCATTCTTACAAAAGCCTTGGGAGCATTATGACTTTAATAGGTCAACTTAGTCCAAGGGCTCTCTCTAGCTGTCCTCAAAAGCAACATCTGTGACCAGTTGAGAATGACCATTTCCCAGTATGACCCTGTTTCCCTTTTCTAGCAGTGCCTATTCATAACTGATCTCACTCAACATTTATTTTTTCTATTCCTCCAGCATGAACAAATTCTAGGATTATAGGAGTTCTCTATTCAGTCAAATAATATAAAGCTTTCCTAGACTAATGCCTCTGGAATGTTTCACCTTGCAAGAAAGCTAGATTCATTCACTCAGTGCACACACCCCAACTCATTCATCATAAGTGACATCACCATCAGTGCATTCTTAACCATCTTTAGCAATTCAGAAATTTCTGTAGGTGGCCAGGAAGCCAACTCTTACCTTGTGCTTTCAAGCTTCCACCTCAGATCTCCTACTTTGTTTTGCCCTTTCTTTTGAGGATAATGATCTTCAGACTCAAAAGGACCAAGCACCAGTGGTGATGAGAGAATGGAAGCCCTATGTAATTGAGGAAGGAGTAAGAGTGAACTGAACTGCTTTCAAATAACTACATCCCTGAGATCTAGTGACTTAGGTTCCATGGGCAGGAAAAAAAGCTTCATCTGATTGTTCATCTCCTTTGAATAATCCTATGAAAAACTTGAAACCAAAAGGATTCTAAGAAACTTGAAATGGCCAGACGTCACCTTTGCAAGATGTGGAGAAGATTGAAAGGAAATTACAGGAACTATGGACCACTCTAGGGAAATAATGGCCAGTGGGAGTTTCCATGAGGTCACCAAAGAGTCAAACTAACAGAACATTGCTTTAAACATATCTAGGTTTTTAGCATCATATTTGTTGTTTGTGGTGTTCTTTTATGATTACATGAAAGCACTGTGCTGTATATGGTACAGAGGCCTGGCTTAACTTTGAGACCCAGTTGACAAGAATTTCAGTATTTTTGTTGTCCACAAGCTCAGTCTGACATGTGATATAACTACCACAATAACGTGTAAAGTGTGGACTTCTCGGGAACTCCTATCCAAGAACCCTCCTGAAGGCGTGTCTTGACTTTAGCCTCTCTGGAGGGTCCTCACCCGCAAAGTTATGTTTAGAGAATCTCTTCACCAAAATTCTGGTGTCCAGTGATTCATGGGTGATGGGGTGGGAAGGGAGAGGTGTAGCATCTGGTGAAGACGGCTTAGGCTACATGAAGTAGTTGCAACATGAATTAATAGAAGCATTACAGACATGAACAAAATCATGAACATTTGGAATATTAAAGTAAAAAAGAGTGACCAGATGAAAGGCACTATTGAGTGTCATAAGTTGGCTGCTCTTTGTTACTTAAAGGTGCGCAGTCCCGTAGGTAATAGACTTCTGTTCTGCTGAGCCTGGCTACAAAGTAAAACCATACTCTTGTTTTTCTCCATTGACATTCGTCGTGAAATTGGAAAATGTTCCCATAGAAAAAATCTGAGAATTGAAGTTTTGATGACATGATGATTAGAATAGATGAACTGCCCTGTGACATGCTAGGCAGTATAGCCATTAAACTGCTTTATTTTAACATAAGAATTTCCCCCCACTGCCTTGTTAGAGCTTTTTCAAACCACAGGCATCCCTCTCATCCCTGGGAGTTCTCATTCTCTCCCCTGTCTGCCTTTCTTAACTGCTAAACTTCATATAACCACTCTTCTGCATGCTGTTATCTTTTTCGTTATACAATTTACTTCCTTACCTTCAAAGAATCATCAAGGTTCTGTGAAGGAAATGCCATTAAGTTCTTCCACACGTTATATAAAGTAAGGATGCCTTTAAAAAGGGGGGAAACTGAAGCAAATTCTAGGATCTTATAATCCCTCGAAGTACCTTGAATGGAGCCAAGGATAAACACATTGTGTGTATGTTGAAAGGAAGTAGTCATTCTTAAACTATAAACTTGTCCCAGTGGTCAAGATTCCTTTTTGATGAAATGAGCATAAAACTTTATAAGTATTTTGTAAATTTACCCTTTTGGCTCGTATTTTTATGCTGTACTATAAAATAGCTCATTTTAGGGTGGTTTTTTTTTCCCCATTTTCTTTAAGTGTCATTAATAGTAATAACTAATATGGCACATAGTGTGTCCTAGGCAGCATGCTAAACACTTTTCAATAACTGTCTCATCTAGCTTTACTAAAGAGTTTAGTGAACAAATCACTTGGATTTGGAGTTGGAAGGAAGGTGCAAATTTGAGTTTCTGTTGGTATTTCAAAGCCCATAGGCTCAGAATTTCCACCAATCTCACCCTTGAGTTAAAACTTGGGCTGAATGTGCCTCGTGCTCCCTTGCATTTGAAGTGGTGCACACCACTGAACTTGATCAAAATACAGTAAGGGTTATTGTAACATTAGGCTTCTGGAATATATGTATACTGTTTGTCATTATAATCCTTTTTTATTCAGGAAACAAATTATTGCTTCTCTGTGCATGCACGAGAGTGTACTCTGCCTAATCTTAGAGGAAACAAAAACACATCAGCTAGAAGATAATTTGTAAAGCTTTAAACACAAATGTAAATTGATATGGTATTGTATACTTAATTGCTGAGACTATGTGGAATATTGTACGTGTATTGCAGTGAACAGAATTGTGCCTAATAGGGTGTTTATTGGAAAAGACTTTGAGGGTGAGGGGTTGTGAGCCATAGCAAAGAATGTTTATACTTCCAAATCTAGGTTGCTTTTATTTAAGCATAATGAAAAGTAAAGTATTTTTCTTTCATTGAAAGCCACACTGAGACTTGACTAACAAAATGGCTTAACTCTTCATGTTGAATTTTTCATTTGAATTTCACCTGCTTTGGAGGCAGCTAGGGACCTGGCCTCAGAGGAGGAACTGGGTTCAAATGGACCTCAGTGACTTCCTAGCTGTGTGTGACCTTGGGCAAGTCACTTAACCCTGTTTACCTTGCTCTTCTTAGCATCTTAGAGTTGTTAGACAGAAAGCAAGAGTTTAAAAACAAAGTGCCTTAATTCATTCTTCTCAGAAAACCTTTTAAATTAGAATTCTACTAAATTTGTCACTCAGTTTGTTGTGCCATACCTTTATATTTTCTGGATTCAATGAAAGAACTCATGGACAAGTTTATATGTTGTTATTAAAGAAAAGAGAAATTGTGTTAGGGAAATTACCGTGCATCTTGTGTTCATTTTCTTCCCACTGCTATATAGAGTTGGTTGATGTCTGGGATGTTTTTCTTGAATAGAAAATTCAAACTCATTAGGGAAATGGGCATATACTCAAATATTTATATCTGTTAGTAGTGGCATATTTTGAAGGGTTTTTTCTTTTCTTTTCTTTTTTTTAATTTAGGGCATAAGAGGAATGGATGTCAATTCATTGTTGCATTGAGCTTATACTTGCTTGGCTTTTCATAGTTGGTGCCCCCCTAACTCCTAGCATGATGAAAAGTAACCCTCTGTGCTTGAGTTTGTTCAGCATTTTCTGATTGGTTTCCAGTAAACATTTTGTAACGGAAATGGGCTAAGCTTACGTATAATTCGGTTTTTGTTGTGCTTTTTTTTTTCTTTTTTTTTAATTAAGCTCTTACTCAAATGGCTTCATTTTGACATTGACTTTTAAAGTCTCAGCCATTGGCCAGTGATGTGATTATTTTGACACGACTTTAAACTCTAGACACCTTGATTGTTAGAGTGTGTAGTTTTGTTGTTCTTGCAGTGTCTTACTAAAATGTTTGGTTTTTTTACAGTGTTATTGCAAGTCCCACTGCACATTATTGCAAATATGACTCACTCATACCTTGCTGTTTGTGGATTCAGACTCATAAATAAGCCATTTTCCACGAAGGCCTGTCTGCAGCCCTCTCATACCCTTCTCTCTCTGCTCTCCTTGCAGATTCGAGTGGTGAATGCATTTCGTAGTTCTTTATACGAAGGGCTAGAAAAACCCGAGTCACGAAGTTCGATTCACAACTTTATGACACATCCTGAGTTTAGGATAGAGGATTCTGAGCCTCACATTCCCCTTATTGATGACACTGATGCTGAAGACGATGCCCCTACAAAGCGTAACTCGAGTCCTCCACCCTCTCCCAACAAAAATAATAATGCTGTGGACAGCGGAATTCATCTTACAATAGAAATGAACAAGTCTGCTACCTCTTCATCCCCAGGAAGCCCACTACATAGTTTGGAAACATCACTCTGATTGTAAGCCGAATGTTAACACACTAGCTGCATTGTAAAGAAACAAATTGAAACTGGGTCTTTTCACACATCGTGTTGGACAAGATCGTATTCTTGTCTCGGACTTCAACAGAAGACATACTTGTACGAATGTAGATTTATTTTTTTAAACCATAAAAGCTTTCCGCCAGACTTTGAGGGTGCTTTTCGGGGGGTGGGGAGTACTGAACTCTGACATAAGTGACCTGTGGATCATCGACTGTACTTACGCATGGTCCTGCGCAGTGGGTTTAGCAGAGCTTTAGTTTCTCTTGATCCTTGGAGGGGGGAGGGGGGAGGGAGGAGGAAAAGCTGAGAAAGACAAGGGAGCCCTGGATCATTGAATCGATACTTTAATTTCTGCTGTTGGCTGTTAATAATTTGGATTATTTATGTTTATAAATGATACAGATCTGTTTACAAGGTTTGTAGATACTTTTATTGTTCCTGTTCATAGATGGGAAGCTTCCTTATAACTGATGCAGAGAAAAATTAGTCCTTCAAATACTGCTGTATTTTCAGGAAAAAGGGTGTTTCTATTGAAACTGTACTAAATTTTTGCCTACAATTTACCTTGTTAAATATTGTAGATAAATTGCTAATACTGATAGCCAAATAGATAACACTAATGCTTTGTGGAAACATGAGCAGCAGTGTCCTAATGAAGTTATGGCCTCTGTCCTAATTAGTTTCTTAAATACATTTACTACTTAATGGTTTTGAAAACAACTGTTTAATTTTTAAAAATTTTGGAAAACTTGCTAAATAACTTTTTGTTCAGAATTTAGTAGATTGTTTAATGCGGGACATCAATTACATAATGAAAGTTGCTTGAAATGCTTTTGTTATTTCAGGCAAATTGAATTAAATCAAAATGCAACAAAACCTTAGTCCTTTTTGTTTTTGTCTAAACCTGTTAGTTTAGTGATGTCTTGGTGAACTGTGAGTGAACTGTGTTGATTTTTCTAATAAATCTTAAGAAACCTTCATAAGGCATGAGGGCTGTTGGCATTTTGAAAAAAGGTTAGTAGTAGTAGCATACATGTTTTCCTTTTGTTTTTGAAACCTGTTTGTAAACATAAATAAACACGCCCTTTTATTAAATAAATATGTAGCCATGTCTTTTTGCAAATTTCTCAGCTTCGTTCTAGGGACAGTTCCACAAAGGTGGAACTTCAGGGTGTGATTCATTCTCCTCACTGAGCTAATGTCACCTTGGAGGCCCCAGGAAGTCCTGTAAGCCGGAAGCGCTCCTGGCGTTGGAGAAAGGAAAAGCCCACAGCTTTGGCACGAGCACCCGAAAATTCATTTTAGCCCAAATCAACTCATGTTTGGTTTGGTTTTTAAGTCATGAAAAAGCCTTTCCTTTTGTCATTTTAATTTTTGCCCATAAGTGTGCAAACCAAATGAGACTCGCCTTGCAGATTGGCTAGTTCAGTGGGCATGATTTGGGGTCTCCTTTCTTCTGCCTGCGTCTCCTCCGCCGGGTCCCCTCCTCCCAGCCATCCGTGAGCCGGTGCCGGTGCTCAGGGCCCAGGAGGCCACGAGGTCCTCGTGGGCCGCCATCGTTTACAGTGTAAACTTTACACTTTTGTGTCCTTCCATCTAAGTGGTCACCATCCTCAGGTCCAGAAATGCGTTGGCTCTGCCAGAGCCTAGAAGAAAGTCACTGATGACTGGCGCAGAAAGAGGGCGCCTGATAGGGTAGAAAAGGCCCTGGACTTGGGATTGGGAAAACAGGGTGCTCAGCCCCCCTTTCCCCCTCACTCCCGCCTGGTCTGGGGCTGCTCAGCCACCCTCTTCCCCTCACGCCTGCCTGACCTGGGGCTGAACAAGTCAGTTAAGCTGTCTTCTCTTTTCTCTTTCCTTCTCTGGAACACGAGGAGCGGAACTCGAGCCTCCTTTGGGGCTCTGCCTGGAAACACGGCGGGAAGGGGAAAGGGATTTCGCTCCTGCTTTAGTCAGAGTTGGTCTCCAGGCAAGGTCCTGAGGTTCCCCAGGCTCAGCCGTGCATTTGGGTGAGGATGGTGGGTATCTGCGTCCTCCTCTCTCTGACTCTTTTCTGCTGGAGCTCCCAAGAACAGTCTCAACTAGAAAAACACAAGCGGGCTAGCGAAGGGCATAGTACGTAGAGCTGAACTCGGTCCCAAACTCGACTCGTCTCTCCTCCTCTGCCTCCCTCCCCGACCCAATTTTTTTGCATGCTTAAATATTTCTAATTCCTGTCTATTTGTTAATATTTCCATGCATTTTCTAGTGTTCGTGTGGAAACCAGGGAAGGGGTGGAGAATGCCAAGCATGATTCATTACCATCTTCCTAATGCCCCAAGTGATAGTTTTCACGACATCTAGGAAATGACGATTGTTTCTAAGCAGATACGCATCCTTTCCGTTATTCTCACAGATTCTTCTGCCGCGTACAAGCCAACTGAAATATCAGGATGATATGGAGATTTTTTTTTTTTTAACGATGCTCACCATGTAGTTTGGCCTTTTGTTTTTTTTACCTCTTTGTACCAGTTGTCCATTCATTTTAATTGAATAAATAGGCTATCTTTGTGAATGAGGACTCAACTTTTTAAATGTTAGAATCAGTATATCAAATTTTGAAGTCAAAATGGTTTTCCTGCCAGAATCTTCAGGGTTTTTTTTAATCAGCCATATGCAAACCCATGTGTCATAGCACTGAAATAATCAGTCATTTCCTCTGTCACGAGACCACCGTGTTAAGTAAGTCCAGGACGAGGGCTTGGCATACCTTCCGTCACCCTCCCTATCCTCTAACCCCTTGCCACATTTAGTGTTTGGTATTACAAGCTCAAAAGGGTCTATTTTCTCATTTAATAATGCTCTGATAGGTTCTGAAACTCATCGATAGTAATTCCTTTAATTTTTGTAAAACTCAAACCAATTTCCTTTTGAAGCTACATTGATGCACAGAATTTCCATAACAAGCAGCTTTGTGGAAATAATGTTTTTTGACGTATAAATAATTCCTAAGTGGACTGAAATGCATTTTATGTAAAATTGGGGAGGGGGGCATCTAAATACATGTAAGAAGCAGAAATTGATCAAAAAGCTGTTTCTGGCTGCCCTGTTGTCTAGAGGAAACAGCTCTAGGGCTGGAGGGAGGAGACCTGGGTCGGAGTCCCACCCCTGACGTGGGCTGCGTGGACCCTGGGCGCACCACTCAAGCCCTCCGTGGAGAAGGTCATATCTGCCCTGCCTACCTCACAGGGTTGTTGTGAGGCTCAAACAAGGACTTAAGTGGACTGCTTTACAAACCAGAAATTTCTAACAGTACCAACTGCTATTGTAATCATCCTCATGAGATATTTTTCTATTCTGTCAAGTTCGGATTTGTATGTGCATTTCACATAATTCGTTTTGAATTAAAAATAAAATTTCTTTCTAGAGCTGACCAGAACGACAACAAAAAGAGAGTTTTTAAAAATGGATTGTTATCTCATGGCCATGTATTTTATTTCTTACATACGGTGAACTGTAATTATATTGTAAATTTCTGCCTTTTGCCTGTGTCTCTCCTCCCTGAGCTCCTATTGGCCAGGTGGCATCTTGGCATCAATGAATGGGCCATTGCAGTCTATTTTGATGGCTGTATTATTATATGTGTTTGTGGGTTGCAGAATAAGGTTTTTACCCAGTATATGTGAGTAATCTCACAATCTTCCAAATGTCGTACCAAGGATATATCCAACTTGCATTTAGAATGAGCCTGGTTAAAAATTAAAAAAAAGGAAAAAAGGTCTCCTGCTAGTTTAGTTTGCTTTTTACTCATTTATTTTGAGAGTTTTGGAATCATCAAGATGACTTTCATCTACGTTATATATGTGTGTATTCGACTTTAAGAAGCCGATTTCTAAAGGTTGCTTACTTTACTCCCTTATTAATCGTTTTCTCTGGCTCTTCAGACGATGGCATCCCCATTTAGTGGGTAAGCAATCGCTGCTTGCTTATTCCTCGCAAGGGTACACTGAACACACTGGTGTATCTATTATTTTCTTTTGGCACAAATCCAAGGCACAAGCATAGGGTAAAATAAAGTCTGGCTCTATGGGGAGGAGGTTACATTCTAATAGAGGGACACAACACTAATTAATTAATGAGCAGTGGCCAGGAAAAGGTATTTGGGTGTGGACATTGACCAAGAAAATAATGAGTGGAGCCTTTTGGGGAACAGATTGGCTTACATGTTGCAGAGGTGGCTCAAGTGATCGTGATGATGGTTCCAAAACTAGAAACGCTGAATGGATAGGCAGCCTCAAACCTAGGAGGACCTGAATTCAGATCCTCTCCCCGATACATGGTTGGCTGTGTTACCTTGGACCGTAGCATCACTTAATTTCTCAGGGTCTAAAGTGAAAAGAGTGCTCTCGCCCTCTACCAATATATTCACAGGTCCAGTCCCCATCTCTTCAGAACCAGGTGGAGGAAGAAGCAGATTGGTGGGGAGGGTGTGGTTCCACCCAGCGAAAAGACATCACGATGGCACGTTAAACTTGAAATTATTGATCCTGATTTTGAGGGAAAATATCTGATAGTCTATTAAGAAAAAAGCTTAAATCTTGGAGAGAGGAGGGCAGGATTGGACTGTCTTTAAAGTTACTTGACATTTAATGAAATAAGAGAATGGTTCTTGGTTTCTAGAACATTCTGTGCACTGAAGTTTTGGGCCAGTTGAGATTTTTTTTTTTTTTTTTTTTTTGTCATTTTAGCAATGTTTTCCTTAATTCAAATTCTGGGTGCTTTATAATTATTTTAATTGAAGGGGCTGGCTCGTACATAATTTTTCGAATTATCCATTTGAGAGAATGAACAATCACAGCCATCATTTGTGTCTATTGTTGAAACAACGTTCATGCTAGTATTTGTAGTTTGCGAATTATGGCGGGTTGATTATAGAATATAGAAATTAGATATTTAAGACCGAATGTTTCCTTGAGCTCCAAGCTAAATGTCTATTGAAGAGTAGCGCTTTAAAGAGTTCTTTTTCATTTACAGGACTGTTTAGAAGCAAGCATTTTATCTTGAATTATAAACAAATGAAGAGATAATTACTTAATAAAGTGACTGATAAGGACAGAACCAGTGGTAAGCCAGTTAACATTAAGTGCCACTATGTAGGGTGCTAGGCATACAAAGATGAAGGTACCACCCTTAAAGGGCTAAAACAGGACATGCACAAATAATTATTAATACAAGACAGAGTAAGAGAAAAAGATCTTCTCATCCCTGTTAACTGTCTATCTCACAGCCTCCTGAAGGCTTCTAGTAATGGGAAATGCCTCAGTGTGCTACCATCTGGACTTCATGCCTGCTTCTCTCGAGATTGGACACCTGTAACTAATATAATGGGAATTTCCCAGCCTTCCTCTGCCTCATTTAAAAGTTGTTCATTCCACTTTTCTTGATTATCATCTCCTCCCACAATTTCAGGGGCATTGCTCTCTGTTCTCTTCGTTCTCCAGTTGTTCGCTGGTTCTCCCTCTTTGAAGAGGACTTCTTTGCTAAGCAGAAGTTCCATGTTTCCAACTATAAACACCACCACTTTGATGTCTGTCTGGATATGCTGAAAACCTAACTGCAAATGGCTTCCTTTCTTCTCCACTTCTGTGAACAATACTTTGACCCAGGTTCAGCCACCAAGTCAGCTTTTATTCCTCTTCCATTCCCCAGCATCTCATCGGTTGTCAAGTCCTATCAATAGTTCCTCTAGAATATTTCTCATATTACTGACCCCCTCCTGGTTAGTCATTACCACTTAGTTGACCTGCTGTTCAATAGTATCCAATAACTGATGCCCCTGCATCCTTCCCCACTACTCCGCCAGTTTATTCTTCTTTGTATTTGATCCTTCCAATGAATGAGTTTTTAAGAATGAAACTCAAAAAACCTTCAATGATTCCTTTTTAACATGGCATTTAAGGCCCTCCATCATCTAGCTCCAATCTGCCTTTCTAACCATATTTTACAGTTTCCTTTACTGTAAAGTAAGTCCCAAAAGGCACCACTAGTTCTCCCTAATCTTGTCCTATTCCCCCACTACTGGGTACAGCTTGTGCCCTCTACATTTTTTTTTTGGTCCCTCATAATCCTGCTTTTCTTTGATGGCCAGCCTCAGGTGCCACCTCCTCTCTAAAGCCTTCCTTCCTCCCCTCCTTCTCTCCTATCTTTCCAGCCAAAGGGGATCCTTCTCTCCTTCACTTTTCTTATGAGATTTCTTTCCTGAGTCTTCTCATAACCCTTACTTAGAGACTAAATGCTTTATTAGTAATAATAATATTAATTATGATTTTATATCATATAGTCATATAGAATTTATACAATTAATAACAAAATAATAATTATTGTTAAATTAGAGAATAAACCCAGATAGAATGAATTCTATTACACTTAAAACAGTACGTGCTGTATATTGTAAGCTTTTAAAATTTAGGTATAGAACATTTAGGTGGCTGTAAAATAGATCAGTTATTTACATTTGTCCACATTCTGCAGGGAGCCTTGAATCTTGTCAAGTCAATTTAAAAAAGCATTAAATGCTTACCCTGTGGCTGGCAATGTGCTAAACACTAGAGCTGCCAAGAAGGGTAAAAACCTGATTCTTTCCTTCAAGGAGCTTACATTCTAATGGAGAGATAACAACTAGGTCTATACAAGATACAGAGCAAAATTCCTGGAGGGGTTATTTTTTTTTTTAAAACACTCACCTTCTAAACATTAATTCCAAGACCAAAAACTAAGGAGCTAGGCAATGGGTCACACAGCTAGGAAGTATCCTAGGTCACATTTGAACCCAGGACCTCCCAACGCCAAGCTTGGCTCTCAATTCACTGGGTCTTCTCGCTCCCGGGGAGAAACATTTAAAGGTGACTCTGATTTTTTAAGTCTGGAGGACTGGAGAGAGCAGGACTTAGCACAGTGCCTGGCCCATAATTGTAGGCGTTTAATAAATTATTGTTTCTTAGTTTATTAAGTTGTTATTTTGAATCCTGCCTCTGATGATCAAGCTTCAGTTTCCTCATATGTAAAATGGAAATGTTGATCCCGGAGGGGCAGTGTGGCCTAAGGGTTAAGGAACTCACTTGGGTTCAAATCCTGCCTCTGACACATACTCACTGTTTGACCTTGGACATTTCATTTAGCCTCTCCATGGTCCAGGGAACTTAGACTGTAAGTGGCAAAGGAGGTTCTGCCCCAGTCCATGTAGAGAGTTTCCTTTGTGAGTTCAGTGAATTCCGAGGGCCATGTCAAAAATGACCAACCAACCAACAACCCCTGGAGTAGCCTCCTGCCCACTTTGTTATGAAGTTCAAGCAAGATGAAGTGTATAAAGAAAGCACTTTGCAGACTTTCAAGGCTTGCTGCTATTATTCTGTTCTTGCCATCAATGAGAAGAGGTGCAGAGAGGGGCCCCAAAGAGTACAAAATGTCCCAAGAAACTCACCTTTTAGAAATCTGAGTATTTAACATAATTTATATTTGATTACATTGTAATGTCAGGATGAGATACACTTTGAGGGATGGGAAAAGGGGGAGATGGTACACCATTAATAAAAGACCTTGAGTTTGGCCGGCAGAGTAGCACAATGGATAGAGAACCAGACCTGGAGATGGGAGGTCCTGGGTTCAAATCTTACCTTGGACACTTCCCCTGGGCAAGTCACTTCACCCCTATTGCCTAGCCCTTACCTTACCACTCTTCTGTCTTAGAATATACAGAGACAGAATGTAAGGGGAAAGAAAGAAAGAAAGAAAAAAGAGAAAGGAGAAAAAGAGAAAGAAAGAAAGAAAGAAAGAAAGAAAGAAAGAAAGAAAGAAAGAAAGAAAGAAAGAAAGAAAGAAAGAAAGAAAGACCCACTGAAATAACCCAAATCTCCCCAATCGTAAAGGTGTGGAAAATTAATATTGAATTGTGAAAGAGTTTGTCTCAAAGACTGGCTGAAACAGTCTGATTCTAAGCTAAAACTACACCCAGTGCTAAAGAAAGAGAACTCCTGGTCCTGAAAATGGGTTGGGATCTTTTGACCCTATTGAGGATAAAAGGATTAAGGGCAGGACAGGACAGCCACCTGAACCCCGACCCAGGAAAAAGATTAAGAGAGGGCCAAGCCGCCATATTGGATTGATAGTCCAGTGGACCAGCCCCATGGCAGAATGTGCTGGTATCTTCCTGGTCCAGCAAGGACACATTCCTCTTGTGGTAAAGTGATGAGGAAGGAGTCAAGGTCTCTAAGCCCACATCCTCGGTGGCTATTACCCATCAGAGATTTCTTGGGATGTCCAGGGGAGGGGCTGAGTGGTGAGCTCACAAGTGGTGTACATACATAGACTGGGGCCAGAGGAGTGAGGCTCTCTTATCTTTTTGGATGGTGGAGAAAGACAAAGGATGCTTTGACTGGTCAACTGATCAATTAAGTTAAAAATTAAGAAATAACCACCTCTTGAGAATTTCCATCATTACAAAGGCCAACCCTGTGTTTAGCCTTTTCCCACTCTCTCTGTCCTCAGTCCAACATGAGCTAGCCTCTCACCTCGCTGCCTCCTTCTTCCTTGTTATCCATCTCTGCCAACGCCAGGGCAAAACCCTTCCCTTAAAATTCTTGCTCCAGTCCGCCAATAAATACTTGCTCCAATGTGGGAGGAGAAACCAAGAAGAAAAACAACCACTTGAACACATGGGCTGGTGGGGATGTTATTGGGGATGTAGACACTAAACAATAACTCTAGTCCAACTATCAATAATATGGAATTAGGTCTTGATCAATGATATGTGTAAAACCCAGTGAAATTGTGCATCGGCTACAGGGGGAGGGAGGTTGGAGGTTTGGGGGAGAGGGAAAGAACATGAAATATGTAACTATAGGAAAATATTCAAAATTTCAATTTAAAAAATAAATAAATACTTGCTCCATTGTTTCACTACTGATCCTTTCTTCTGGGCCATATGGCCTCCTTAAGCCAACTTGTAAGTGGGAGAACTTTTCCTCTGTCCTAGGCTTTTTTTAAACCTACTTCCTCTACTCTCAACCTGGGAACTGTAATCTTGGTTTTTCCAGATGATCCCTATCCAGGGGTATCCTGCTCAATGTTGAACAACCATATCTCAAAAAAGTAGGACACTCTTTAAAGTTCAATCGGCATCATTAACATTTTCTCCATCACTTTTTTATGTCTAGACAATGAATAAAATAATTCAAGCCCTGATGTGTAGCTTTCACCAATTTCTGAAATTTTTAACAAAAAAAAATTTTAACAGACCCTCCTTAAGCTGTTTTTTCCCACAATGCCCTCCAATGAAGTCTCACTTTCCATCCTATCCTCCATAAGAGAAGAGGAGGAGTCAGTCCATTGCCTCTTCTGGCCCTTCCAAACCATGTTCTGCTTTTGTTATTCAACTTACATAAAATGTATACTATCTACTTTAACCAACCTTTCCATCTCATTTCCTCTGCTGCTCTCAATTTATTTCCTTTTTTAAAAATTAATTTGTGACTTCCGGTTAAGATGGCGGCAGAGTAAGGAGCAGCTGCTCGATCTCTCCTGACCGAACCACACAGGACCCCTCAAGGGGAAATAAAAACGAGTCCAGAGGAACGAAGGAACCCGACAACAGGGCGCAGCATTGAAGGTACGCAGAATCGGGGCATTTCCACACTGTAAAGGGGTGAAACAGCTCTCACTAAAACATGTGAGGAAGAAGCCCCTCCCCCACCCCCCACACCGCACAAGCAGGTAAACAGGACTGGGGCAACCAGACAATCACTGGCAGCCCCTGAGCCCGTACCTGTGCGCTGCAAGACGAGGGACCCCAGGTGGCTGGGACTTTCCCTGAGCGCCCACGTGGGTGAAGGCACCGCCTCCGGCCTGGACAAAGGCCCCTAAAACTCAGCCTTTCCCAAGCTCTGAAGGCATCGCCTCAGGTGCGAATAAAGATCTCCAGCCTACAGACTTTCACTACCTTCTGTGGGGGTGAAGGCAGGGCCCTAAGAGCATCAACGCAGGCAAAGGCAGTGCCCGAGGCTTGAATAACGATCTCCAGCCCAGGCTTGGACCTCCAGTGAGGACCCGGTGCAGACCTGAGCGTGGCTGTGGAAGCAGCCCCAAAGACTGCTGAAGGAACCTCGGGCAGAGGGGCAGACCGGGAACTACCAGGAGGCCTGATCCCGAGGACAAGGAGACCAGAGCCACCCCCCCCCCCAAGCTTGCAAGGCCCAGGCAGACCCGGAGTGCAAAGACAAAGCGGAAAAGGGGCGGGGCTAACAATGGCCAGCAATAAGGAAATCCAGAAGAAAAAGACCATCAAGAGAAACTCTGGAACACTGGACAACTTCTACACAGAGAAAATCCAGACAACAGAGGAGGGAAAACAAAAATCCAAACCTCCCCAAAAAAATGAAAGCTGGTCACAAGTTATGGAAGAGTTTAAAAATGAAATGCTGAGGAAGATGGAAGAAATCTGGCAGGAAAATAACAGTTTAAAAGGCAGAATTTCGCAACTGGAAAGTGAGACGAGACAACTGAAGACCAAAAATGACCAGATTGAAAAGGAAAACCAAAACATTAGAGCCGAAAACCAGTCCTTAAAGGCTAGAATCGAACATTTAGAAACCAATGATCTCTCAAGACAACAAGAACAAATAAAACAAAGTCAAAAGACTGATAAAATAGAAGGAAACATGAAATATCTCAAGGAGAGAGTGACAGACCAAGAAAACCGGTCTAGAAGAGATAACTTGAGAATCATTGGTATTCCAGAAAAGGCAGAAATAAAT
The DNA here is from genome assembly GCF_016433145.1 of Gracilinanus agilis. NCBI lineage: Eukaryota > Metazoa > Chordata > Mammalia > Didelphimorphia > Didelphidae > Gracilinanus > Gracilinanus agilis. Next base: position 242,510,996 of record NC_058134.1, read on the forward strand.
AAAAACATGGACTCCATACTCAAAGAAATTATTCAGCAAAATTGCCCTGAAGTTCTACAACAAGAGGGCAATATAGACATTGAAAGGATCCATAGAACACCCTCTAAACTGGACCCAGAAAAGTCAACACCCAGAAATATAATAGCGAAATTGAAGAGCTTTCGAGTCAAAGAAAAAATCTTACAAGAAGCCAGAAAGAGACAATTCAAATATCAAGGAGCACCAATAAGGATCACACAGGATCTGGCAGCCTCAACACTAAAAGAACGCAAGGCTTGGAATACAATATTCAGAAAGGCAGGAGAGCTGGGCCTTCAGCCACGAATCAACTACCCAGCGAAACTAACCATATACTTTCAGGGGAAAGTATGGGCATTCAACAAAATTGAAGAATTCCAAGTTTTTGCACAAAAGAGACCGGGACTAATTGGAAAGTTTGACACTCAACCACAGATATCAAGAGAAAGATGAAAAGGTAAATAAGAAACAGAGGGAAAAGATAGAAAACTCATAGTCTTTTAAGCTTGACTCTTTAAGGGCATAAATAAGATCTAATTATCTGTATTACTAGGTGGAGAAATGCTATGTATAATTCTCTGTAGTGAACTCTATACACTATTATAATATTCAATATTATAGCAACCAGAAGAATAATTCATAGGGAGAGGACAGGATACTAAATGGTCTAAGATGACATGGGGGGTGGGAAAGAGGGGAGGAATAGTAGGGGACACCAAGAAAAATCCGAGTAAATAAGAAAAATAAGATATTCTATTACACACAAAGAGGGCATGGGAAGGGGAGGGGATAAATACTACCATAAGAAGGAGAGGAAGAGAGCATTAAGAGGTAATAATCAAACCTTACTCTCAGTATAATCAACCCGGAGAAGGAAGAGTAGCTTTATTATCCATCTGGATAAAAAACTCCATATAACCCTACTGAGAAAGTCAGAAGGGATAAACCAAAGGGAGCAGGGGAGTGGGGAGGCCAAAAAGGGAGGGAAGAAGAAGGGGGAGGGAATTCATTCAGTCTTTAAAAAAACAAAAAGAAGGGAACAACAAGGGAGTGGACAGAAAGGGAAGTCAATCAAGGGAGGGGATAAGGGATACTGGCTGAAAGCAAACCACTGGTGTAAAAGAAAATAGTGCAATAAGAAGGAGTGGGTCTAGGGGAGGATACAAAAAATGTCAGTGAATACACAACTAACAATTGTAACTCTGAATGTGAACGGGATGAACTCACTCATAAAACGGAAGCAAATAGCAGAGTGGTTCAGAAACCAAAATCCTACCATAGGTTGTCTACAAGAAACACATATGAGGTGGGTAGACACACACAAGTTCAAGGTTAAGGGTATGAGCAAAATCTTTTGGGCATCAAATGAGAAAAAGAAGGCAGGAGTGGCTATCATGATCTCTGACAAAGCCAAAGTAAAAATAGATATGATTAAAAAAGACAGGGAAGGTCATTACATCCTGATTAAAGGCAGTATAAACAATGAGGAAATAACACTGCTCAATATATATGCACCAAG
>NC_058134.1:242517525-242535579 GCF_016433145.1 Gracilinanus agilis
CTAAAAGGAATAATAAACTGGAGGAGTTCCAGGCGAACTGGAGAGACCTCTGGGATCTGATGCAGAGCGAAAGGAGCAGAGCCAAAAGAACATTGTACACAGAGACTGATATACTGCGGTAAAATTGAATGTAATGGGCTTCTGTACCAGCAGCAATGCAATGACCCAGGACAATTCTGAGGGATTTATGGTAAAGATGCTACCCACATTCAGAGGAGGGACTGCAGGAGAGGAAACATATAAGAAAAGCAACTGCTTGAACACATTGGTCGGGGCGGACATGATTGAGGGTGTGGACTCGAAACTACCACACCAATGCAACCACCAACAATTGGGAAATCGGTCTTGATCAAGGACACATGACAAAACCAGTGGAAAAGTGCGTCGGCCATGGGTGGGGGGAGTGCGGGGGGTGAAGGGGAAAATAGGAGCATGAAACATGTAACCATGTTAAAAATGATTATTAATAAATGTTAAAAAAATTAATTTGTTACATTAAAATTCCCAGACATCTCCCCCCACATCCTAAAAAGGCATCATTTGACAAAAAGATAATATGTTTATATTAAACTATGTCTTGCTTATTTCTATTTATCAGTTCTTTCTCTGGAGGTAGACATACACAAGTCATCCTTCAAACAGTTTTCCTGTTGCTATTTAGAATGTTCTCTTGGTTCTGCTTGTTTCACTATTCATAATTTCATTTGGTCTTTCCAAGTTTTTAAAAAATAAACCTGCTCATCATTTCTTGCAGCATAATAATAATATTCCATCACGATCTGATGCCATGACTTGTTCAGCCATTCTCAGTTGATGGGCATCCCCTTGATTTCCAGTTCTTAGCTGCCACAAAGTTGCTATAAATATTTTAGAACATACAGGCAACTTTTTCTCTGGTCACCTTGGGAAACTATGTCATCTCACACCGATCAGACTGGCTAAAATGATAAAAGGACAAAGTGACAAATATTGGAGGGATGTAGAAAAATGAGAACACTAATACAGTGTTGGTGGAACTGTGAGCAGACCCAGTCCTTTCAGAGAGCACTCTGGAATTATGCCCAGAGTCCGAAACTGTGTGTCTTTGGAAAACCTCATGGAAACTTTTGATGGCGAGTTCTGGAAATGACCTCACTTCCTCATCTACATCGAGGCTCTGCCTTAGTCAGATCACATCTAGAATATTAAGGGGAATTCTAAGCCCTGTGTTGGGAAGTACACAGATAAACCAGAGTAAATGCAAAGAAGGACAGCCCAGATGGTCTATGGCCTCGAGTTTGTGCTGTACAGGGATAGATTGATGATATGGAGAAAATGAACCTGAGTAGAAAAGAAAGACTTGGAGCTGGGAAAGTGAGGAATTTGTTATTTCATCTCCTCATCTTCCTTTCTAATGGCTCTTTCCTCTAGGCCCACAAGGATCAAGGATGCGTGTCTCCTCTGTTCTATTTTTTTTTTTTTAAAACCCTTACCTTCCATTTTAGAATCAATACTGGATATTGGTTCTAAGGCAGAAGAGTGGTCAGGGCTAGGCAATGGGGGTTAAGGGACTTGCCCAGGGTCACACAGCTAGGAAGTGTCTGAGGTCATATTTGAACCCAGGACCTCCCATCTCTGGGTCTGACTCAATCCACTGAGCCACCTAGTTGCCCCCTCTATTTTTTTTTAAAGAAATCCTCAGTTCAAAATTTACTAACTAACCAGCAAGCTTCTGTCTTATTTCAGTTTCTCCTTTTACCACCAAATTTCTTGACAAATAGATTGTACTCAGAACTACCATTTCTTCATTGTTCAAAGCCAAATAATTTGACTTCTCCCCTATCAAATCTAGTGAAATGACTCTCTAAGGGCACCAAAATCTGATTCATTGCTAAAGTCAATGGTCTTTTCACATGATCTTATAGTTTTAGAGCTAGAAAAGACTTAAAATCTCATCTAATCCACCCCTTTCATTTTATTATTTTAAAATTTTCCCCTTTTTTATTGTGAACTGGCCATTTGTTTTACAGATAAAAAAAATTACTCCAACGCAACGAGCATTTAATAAATCCTTAGAGGAATTAATTAATATTAAGTGCCTCCTCTAAATATGATATTCTGTTAGAAGCTAGGGATACAGAAGATCAGAATGAGAGTTCCTGACCTCAGGAAGTTTACTGGAGGAATTCTGGTTCTAAAATTTCCTGGACAAATTCCAGGAGTTCTACTGGAAGAAAACCAAGTATAAGAAGATAAGTGTATATATATATGATGTCTCAAGTAAGAATAAGAGACAGCTGGCAGTTTATAGTCCTCTGGGAAAATGCCAAGTATAAAAAGATAAGTATATGATATTTCAAGTAGAAAGAAGAGAGAACTCTAAACTTTCAGGAGGAATAAGAAGACTTCCACGTGAGCTCGGCCTTAAAAGAAACTAGAGATTCTAATTGGCTGGGAGGAAAAGAGGGCATGTATTCCAAACATGGTATTTTTGTGTTGCCCAAGACATAGAATACTGAGTTTAGGGAAGAGCAAGTAGCCCAGGCTGGCTGAAACACAAGAGTGTATGAAATGGAATAATGTAGAATAAGTCTGGAAAATTGGCCAGAGACAAATTTTGAAGGCTTATAAATACCAAGTGGAGGAATTCATATTTTTTTTTTGAGAGGCAATAGGAATCCACTAAATGTTGTTGGACAGGGAAATGGCATGGTCAGACTAGCGCCATTAAGAAGACATTTTGGCAGCCCTGTGAAGGATGACTGTGAAAAAGGAAGATTTGAAGCAGAGGGACCAATGAGGAAGCTAGTACAATAGTCCAAACAAGTGGGGACTGTAAATCCCACTATAATAAACCTGAAAAGTCCCAGTTTCGCTAACTGAACTAGAGCAATGGTCATTTGAGATGTGATGGAGGGGATCCCCACAAGATTTCACAACCGATTGGATATGGGGGCTGGAGTAAGAGGGGAATGCACGATTGAGGCTGATTCCCTGAGAGTTAAATCTGGATGACTAGAGGATGGGAGGCACCCTCAATGAAAATAGGGACTGTAGGAAAGGGAAGGATGATGACTTCGGTTTTGGACAAGGTTTGAAACGCCTAAAGGGCAAGATGTCCAGTGGGAAATATTCAACAGCCAATTGATGATAGATTGGAGCTTAAAAAACCATTTTTTTTGTAAGGTTCTAGAAGTCAATCACATAGAGCTGATATCTAAATCTATGGGAAATAATGAGATCACTGGTAGAAAAAGAGCCAAAAGAGAGATGAGGCCAATATGGCTCAGTGGCCTCAAGAAGTACAGTGAGCACCATTACTCCTTCCCCACCCAAAATTTCTCCACAAAGATCTAGAAAATGCACCAGACCAAGCTGTAAAAGAGAAATCCAAGAAAAAATCATGGAGTCACTTTTCCAGCCCAGGTCAGAATAAGAAGACAGACAGTGAAGTTTGAAGGCTGAGGATGAAGTGTGTCAAGCAGTGCACCATTTAGAGAGCAAACAGCCCCCAATGTACCACATGGAAACGGGTGCCATCGGACGTTGGTGCCCACTGAGAGGAGAAAGTTCAGGAGCAAAGAGTAGTTTGTGTTTCCAACCTCAGGAGCAGACCAGATTCACAATTCCAGCTTCTAACCCAATCTGAAACCTGCAGGGGAATAACCAAGGCAGGAATCCCAGACCAAAGGGGAACCTGAAATTCCGTCACTGAGAATTAACGGAGCTTCCCAGCTGCCTAATAATTGTAACTGAGTCCAACCATCATCTCTTTCTACTATTGCTCAACTCTCAATCCAGGACAGGAATTTGCAGAGCTCAGAACACAGGGATAGCAACCAGACTTTGTCCTGGATCAGACCACTGGGAGTATTGAAAGCTTGCAGATGCTTCCCCATGAGTAAGGAAGTGACTAGAAATTTTATAGTATATGAATGTGAATACCATTGTGCTATGAGAAATAATGAAGAAGGCAACTTCAGAGAAACCTGGAAAGACTTATATGAACTGATGCAAAGTGAAGTAAACCAGGAAAATAATCCATACAATAACAATATAATTAAGTCAAACAAACAACTTTAAAAGACTTCAGTGTAATGGCCAACCAGGATTCCAGAGGTCTTCAGATGAAGCATCCTACCCATCTCCTAACAGAGAGGAGAAGGTCTCAGAGTACACAATGTAAAATATATTTCTTTGGACTTGGCCAGTGCAGAATTTGTATTGCTTGATTATATGTGTTTGTAATCGGATTTTGCCTTTTTTTTTTCTTTTCTCAATATGAGGGTAGGGAGGTTGAGGAGCAGGAGGGAGAGAGGTAGAATTTTTGCTGATTAAAAAAATAAGTATAGGGGGCAGCTGGGTAGCTCAGTGGAGTGAGAGTCAGGCCTAGAGACAGGAGGTCCTAGGTTCAAACCCGGCCTCAGCCACTTCCCAGCTGTGTGACCCTGGGCAGGTCACTTGACCCCCATTGCCCACCCTTACCAATCTTCCACCTATGAGACAATACACAGAAGTACAAGGGTTTAAAAAAAAAATCTAAAAAAAAAAAAATAAAAAAATAAGTATAATAACAATTAAAAAGAAAAAGAAAAGACCCAGGACAAAGCCTTGAGGAAAACCTTCAGGGAGGGGATAGAACAGGAAGGTTGATACAGCAAAGATGAAGAGAGGTCAGAATGGCAGGGAAGAGAACCAAGAAAGAACACTATCTCAAAAACCAAGGGAGGAGAGTCTGGCCACAGGGTCAGATATCGTTGAAAGGCCAAGGATAACATCTTATCAAAGGTTCAGAGAGATGACTTGCTCAAGATCACACAGTTAGTGACAAAGCTGGGACTTTCACAGTATGTTCTGGTGGGGATTCCTTTCATGTATGTTGGGCTAGATGACTGTTGAGATCTGATCCAACTGAGGCTTCTCTACTCCAGAGCCAGTAAGCATTTTGCTCTTTTGAGGCTATTAAATATCTCTTTCTTGAAATTCTGTCCTAATACAACCTTTCTGAGCTTTAATATCCTCAACTTGAAAATGAGGATGAAAGGATTCTTGGTAGAGTGGAGAGAAGGATGGGCCTTGGAATCAGAAGGATACTGGCTCAAGTCTTTTCTCTGATATGTGCCACCTATGTAACCATGGGCAAGACACTTGACCTTTCTTTTTTTCCCCCTCTCAACAGCCCTTACTTTCTGTCTTAGCTATCATGTTCTCTCCATAGTCTCTTTTCTTTTCTTCTTTTTTTTTTTAAACCCTTACCTTCTGTCTTAGGATCAATACTATTGGTTCCAAGACAAAAGCGTGGTAAGGGCTAGACAAATGGATTAGGTGACTTGTGCAGGGTCACATAGTTAAGAAGGGTCTGAGGCTGGATTTGAACCCAGGTCCTCCCAACTCTAGGCCAGGTGCTCTAGTAAATATGACACCTTGCTGCCCTGATACTTAGCTTTTCAATGCCCTGTTCATTGATGATAAATTGCAAATGAATTGTCAATCTGCACTAGTACAGGGAGTTTGCATACTGAGAGTTCCACCCCCCAAGTGATGAAAATATACAGTTCTATAGTCCTTCTCCTCATGACTTTGGTACCTTATGACTGCCAGTTTTGGAATGCTACAGAAATGACATTATTATTATTATTATTATTATTATTATTATTATTATTATTATTATTATTATTATCACCCCTGGCTACCAATCCTCACTCTTTTCCTTTTTTTTTTTTTTTGCCTTTTCTCTCTCCAACCTGCTTACACTATTTAAAAAACAATTATGATTTTTTAAAAAAAAGTCTAGGTCTCATCCCTGCCCCTTAACTCTAATGGCCTTTGAAATCCTGTCCTCGCCTTTAATTATCCCTCAGTGAGATTGGATTCAAATCAGATGAATGCGATGTCTAAACTACATCTCCAGCCATAATCTCTCTTCTATCTTGCTTTCTTGTATTCCAAAAATGATAAGGAGCAAATGGAACCCTCTGTTCTCTGCATCAATTTAATCGATCGTGTAATGACAACGATGGGGTCCATTGTTGAACATCACTTGCAATAAACATGCTTGTTCACTTACACGGTCTTCATTCATCAAGGATGCCCTGAGTTCATGGATAGGAGACCTCCATGATGATTCTGTATAAATGGGGGAGTAGGCATACTGGTCAATAATTCATGTTCTCTTAGTCACTCACTTTTTAAATGATAATCTATCATCCCACCAAAAAAACTTTGGTAACTTCCCTTCTTCAAATACTTTGTACGTTGTTCCCTCCACACCCTCATGATTGTGTTGCCCCCAGCACCAATCTCTTCAATGTAAGTTTGACCCAATCTGGCCATTTTCCCTAATTTTTTCCTCCATAATTCCATTTCTAGCCCCTCCAAGACCATGATGTTAGGGTTCAAATGTGGTGATTTCCCCTAAGCTTAAAGGAAGCATAGAGTAGTTGCTTAGTAAGAAATTCTTGAGGGAATGGATGATTCTTGGTGGCCTCCTGACACAGAGGCATATAGGGTAGAGTGCTAGATTAAACCAGGATCCCAGATTAGTTTAAATATCCAGAAGCATCCTGAGAATTCTCTAGCCCTTTTGAAGTTTCCCAGCCAAGGAGTAGCCTACATGTGGAAACTACAGATCTCTAGCATTTGGAGTTCTGGCAAAGATTCTCCCAATGTTGACACACAGTGAGCACTTAATAAATGTTTATTAAGGGGAAGGTAGGTGGTCCAAGGCATAGCCAGGCCTGGAGATGAGATGTCCTGAGCTCAAATGTGCCCTCATATACTTCCTAGTTGTATGATCCTGGGCAAGTCATTTAACCTCAAATGCCTAGCCCTTACTGCTCTTCTCCCTTGGAACTAATATTTAGTCTTGATTCTAAGACAGAAGGTAAGGGTTATTTTTTAAATAAACAAATGCCTATTAAATTACTTATTTGAGAGAGATTTGTCCAGCATGGAGAATGTAGCAGTAGTTACTTCCAAAGGAAAAAAATTCCTCATGCACCTTGTGGGATGTCTTCATTGCTTAAAGTAACCTTGAGTCATCTAATATGTCCCCTAAACAGGGTATAATTATGCCACTTTAAATATACTTAAGTGTTGGGTTTCTCTCTCTCTCTCTCTCTCTCTCTCTCTCTCTCTCTCTCTCCCTCTCTCTTTCTGTCTGTCTCTCTCTCTGTCGCCTCCACATCCCTTCTAATCTTCTGGGTAGAGTATGAAATAAAACTTGCATTAAATAATTCCCATAGCAACCATCACACATAGTACTTCATACATCTGTCCTCTGTTACAGATTGTTGGCTGAAAAAGCTTGCAGTTAAAAAATTTTGTTGTACACCAGAGCATAAAACTCTGAGAGAAAGAGAGAAAGAGAGAGAGAGGGGAAGAAAGAAAGAAAGAAAGAAAGAAAGAAAGAAAGAAAGAAAGAAAGAAAGAAAGAAAGAAAGAAAGAAAGAAAGAAAAGAAAGAGAAAGGATAGATTCCCCACTTGGCTATAGTCCTCTGGACTTTTCCCATAATGCTCTAGGAACCTCTTCATCCTATAAGGTCTTTCCACTAAGCCACCAAGCTGTCCCTTAATAAATGTTTATTTACTGACTGGGAAAAAGAAAGCATGGCAGTTGTGCTGCCAACACAAAGTCCTAAATCCTTGGTCTCTTTCTACTTCTGCCAAAATGTGAAGGGAACTGAAGTTGGGAGACTTGGGTTCTAATCGCGCTTCTTTCGCAGTTATCCCTTCCACATCATAGGGGTTAGAAGCACAGCCCTCCCATACTCTGGAAAATCCACATAAACTGTTTTGGCTCTCCCGTCACACCAGAGAAGAAGTCTGAATTTTTCCTTTTTCTTTTATAGGGTGTCATTGTAAATTTGGGGTTAGGTGTGCATTTCTAAACTTTTTCAGTGATGCCTGCTGACCTTCACGTGTCATTTACTTCACTGCTCCTACAAAAATCCTCAAAAATCTCCATTTAATTTCTTATGCCCGCCTGTGATATAACAAAATTACGATGGGGACAGCTGTCATGTACAACAGAAAACTGTCCTTCATGATTCTGCCTCCCCAAACGAGTTCCTTAACACCCTTGGGATTCAGTAGTCTCATCTCTAAAATGTCTCTAAGATCCCTTCCGTTTCTAAATCTATGATTTCAGATGGTAGAGAAACCAACTGTTTTCCCCAAAATAGAAGTGAAAACTTGTAGGAATCACTTCATTAACAGGCTGTTAAAGGGGAAAGCGATCCTAACGACTAAAATTTATAAAAGGATTTAAGGTTTGCATAACACTTTACATATATTATCTCCTTTGATAACATGGGAATAATTCCTTAAATAGAAGAAGCTTTAGACGGAGCTGCAATGTAAAAGCTTTTGGTTACAAGGTAAAGTTTGAATGATTTTTTTTAAAAGAAAGAAATGTTAAATTAATAAGTGATTGGGGGCAACAGCTAGGTGGCTCAGTGGATAGAGAGCCAGGTGGTCCTGGGTTCAAATTTGGTCTCAGAAACTTCCTAGCTGTATGACCCTGGGCAAGTCCCTTAATCTCCACTGCCTAGCCTTTACCTCTCTTCTGCCTTGGATCTGATACTTGATATTGATTCTAAGACAATTTTTTAAAAGATTATCTAAACAAGTATCTGAACATTTAAAATACCTAAAATTCTAGACAATCTGGACATGCTCCAAAGGCTTCTCCGGGGCTCTTTCATTAGTCTAACAAGGCTCAGTCAGATCAGCCTGGGGTTAGGTAAGAAAGATTCCAGGGCTGCCCATCAATTGGGGAATGGCTAGACAAATAAGAATGTAATGGAATACAACTTAGCAGCAAGAAATGATGCAGAGAAACCTGAGAAGACTTATATGAATGGATGCAATGAAATTAACAGAACCAGGATTACAATTGATGCAAAAGAGAATATTGTAAAAATGAACCAACCATGGAAAACTTAAAAAACTGATCAGCTTGTGATCAGTTACAAATCTAGAGGACAAGGGATAAAGCCTGCTAATCCCCTCCTGTTAGAAAGATGATTAGACTTAAGGTGCAGAATGAAGGGAAAGAAATCAGCATTCATTAAGTGCCTACCATATGCCTGGCCCTATCCTGCTAAGAGCTTTACCAGTGGTATGTCTTTTAAGTCTTACAACAACTCTGTGAGGAAGGTGCTCTATTCTCCCCATTTTACTCCTAAAGAAACTGAGGCAGGCTGTTGTTGAGACATTTGTCTTTAGACACAGCTAGTGTGGAAATCTGTTTTATTCACCTGTGCAAAGGTGTTAGAAGGGTTTTGTTTTTTGTTTGTTTGTTTCAGTGGGATGGGAAAAGGAGAACAAGACAAAAGAAAATTAATTTCTTCATTATTATTCAAATTAAAATCAATTATTTAAAAAATGGGCTCTACTATACATTATATCATATGATCTCCTTTCAGAATGGAAGCCACTTGAATGCAAGAGACATCTTCTCTTTCTTTGGCATGGTGTCCACATCATAGTAATAACAATACTATTAGCATATGTGATAATTAGATTAAGTCTACACTGCCCATCTTTAGATTTAATCACCAAAGGTGAGAGCACCTCCAATTTTGGAAGGTCTGTAACCCATGTGTGCTAGAGTGGGTGACGAATCAGAATCCACTGACTGCCCCCTAGGTGTCCTAAGAGAAGCGTCTATTGTGATTGGACACGCAAACTAGGAGAAGAGGCACAGGAAGTGACACATAAGTGACCCCTTTAAAAGGAGAAGGTCTTCTGCTCAAGAGGGGCTTCTAGTTTTCCTGGTTCGTGGAGGAGTGCTGGCTGGAACACTGAGACCTTGGTGAGACTGCTTTCAATATCTTCTTTAGAAGTCCACGTGGTGAGTTTAAAGACTGAATCTTCCTGATCTTCTCTTAAGGAATTTCCCTTTAATAGAGACTCTATGAGTGAAGCTTTACTTCATTCATCTCCATGCCTCTGGCCCTCTAACTCTCGGCTGAGGGTTAATTAGATCTACCTGGATTAATTAGAGGATCCTAGTAATTTACCTACTGTGTTAGAGTCTTATTTCCTTATTTCTTCTCTTCTCAATTGTAAATAAACTTCCATAAAAGTCAATTTTGACTTGAGGTTATTCCTAAATTGGGGAAATTTCCCCTGGTGACCAGTCTTAATTATATTTACCCAAAAAACCTTTTTTCTCCCTTACACATATCAGTGAAAAGTCCATAAAAGAGTGTTTAGGAGTGATTAAAAACCATTTGCTCTCAATTATTTTTTTAAACCCTTAACCTTCCATCTTACAACAGATCCTAAGTATCCATTCCAAGGCAGGAGAGCAGTAAGGGCTATCAGTGGGGGTAAAGTGACTTGTCTAAAGTCACACAACTAGAAGTCTGAGGCCAAATTTGAACCCACGACCTGGCTCCAGGCCTGACTCTCAACCCCCTGAACCACCTAACTGCTCCCTGCTCTCAGTTATCTTTAAAATTCCTTTTGCAAACTTTCATTTCTAATTTGCTAAATGAGCAAAAAAAAAAAAAAAAAAAAAGCCTACATGACAGGTCTCTATCAGTTAAATGGGATGCCAGTCTTTGACAGTAGAACCACAGAGCCCACACTGGACCATTAAGCATGCTCCATCAGTCTTGAATTTGCCTCTGACTTGCTTTACTGTGCTAATTTTGGACCTGCATAATAATAATGCCACAAGTCCCTTAAATTCTTGGGACCTCAGATTCCCTATCTATAAAAATGGGGCTTGAACTTGATGGGCTCTGAAGTACCTCCTACCTCTTGTTCTATAATCCTGTCTCTTCACTTCTGTGGGCCTCAGTTTCCTCATCTGTAAAATGGACTCTGATATCTCTTCCAGCTCTAGAGTTATGATTCTATATGAGAACTTGGGCGAATTGATTCCCCTTCCAGATGCAGGAGCCCACAGGAGGAAGGGGCAGAGGATCAAAAGTGTGGATGGCTGCTTAATTCAGATGGTTTTCTGATGACTTTTCCCCCAGACTTCTAATTCCACAGGACAGGCAGCTCCCCACCTCCAGCCCTGGCCCAGAAGCACAGAGGAGGCTCCCCTCTCAGAACCTCCACTGAGCCTGGTTGCTTCTTTGTCAGCCATTCTCCCAAGAGCAAAGAGCCCCATGACCTCCCCTCTCCTCCTCTTCCAGGCATTTCTGCAGTGGGGCATCTGTTCCTAATCTTTCCTAAAGGGTCATTGAGACCCAAAGTAGCCAGTGCTCAGGTCCAGAAGCCTCTGGGCAGCGTGAATTGGGGTTCTTTTGGGGGATGGGTTTTGATGCCAAGACCTGAGTCTACCATAAATATTTGGCTACAGTCAGTCAAGAAACTGGAAAGGACAGGATAGTATGGATCGTATATATGCATTCAAAATTCTCAATTGTTTAATCAGGAACATGAAATGTTTTACTTTTACAAACCCATCTCAATTTACTCTTAAAAAAAACACAAAACAGGGCAGCTGGGTAGCTCAGTGGAGTGAGAGTCAGGCCTAGAGACAGGAGGTCCTAGGTTCAAACCCGGCCTCAGCCACTTCCCAGCTGTGTGACCCTGGGCAAGTCACTTGACCCCCATTGCCCACCCTTACCAATCTTCCACCTATGAGACAATACACCGAAGTACAAGGGTTTAAAAAAAAAACACAAAACACTTTATCTTCCATTTTAGAATCAATATTGTGGATTGGTTCCAAGGCAGAAGAGCAGTAAGGGCTAGACAATGGGGGTTAAGGGACTTACTCAAGGTCACACAGCTAGGAAGTGTCTGATCCAGATTTGAACCCAGGACCTCCAATCTCTAGGCCTGGCTCTCTATACCACTGAGCCACCTAGATACCCCCAATTCACTTTTTTTTTAACTCTTACTTTCCATCTTAGAATCAATATCTTCCATTTTAGAATCAATATTGTATCTTGGTTCCAAGACAGAAGAGAGGTAAGAGCTAGGCAATGGGGGTTAAGGGACTTGTCCAGGGTGACACAACTAGGAAGTGGTCAGATTTGAACTCAGGACCTCCTATCTCTAGGCCTGGCTCTCCATCTACTGCCAATTAACTGTCCCAATTCACTTCTTTAAAAAAAAAAATTGTAGGTACATTTTGTTTTGTTTTAGGGGAAAGCTAGGTGGCACAATGGAGAGAATTGGCTTGAAGTTGAGTTCAAATCCAGCCTCAGATACTTAATTACTGTGTGGCCTTGAACAAGTCACCTAATTCTGTTGGTCTCAGTTTCCTCATCTGGAAAATGAGCTGGAGAAGGAAATAGCAAACCACTCTAGCGTCCTTGCCAAGAAAACCCCAAATGGGCTCACAAAGAGTCAACATGCCTGAACAACAGCACTTTGTTTTGATATCGCCTTCATTTCCAAATATATCCCCCTCCCCTCCCTAGAAAGCCATCCCCTGTGACAAAGAGAGAAGTGAGAGATTGTACAGGTAGTAAATGACAGCCATGATTTGAATCCAGGTCCTTTGCTTCAAATCCCCATTTCACTAAACTAGGGGTACTTAATCTGGAACCCAAAGATGGTCCTCCAAGGAGTCGATGGAGTTCAAAGAATCAGTGGATTTGAATGGGGCAAAAATGCACATCTTTATCTTCACTCACCTCTTGCTGAAATTTTGCTTTTCCTTTCATAATCTAAAGCCCTTATTTTTCCAGAGAAAGAACAGTTGGGGTCATGGATGGATGGGGGTCAAAGCATCCTCTCTTTCACATCAGTGTATCAGGGGTTTCCTCTGGGGGTTTGGGTTTTGTATGAGCGTGCTCTTACAGCAATGACCAATAGTGGAAGTAGGTTTTGCAAGATAATGCATGGATGGCCCAGATCAAATGGCTCACCCTCTCAGGCTGGGGGGAGGGAAGGGAAGGGAAGGAGGGGGACAGTTTGGATCTTGTCGTTTTGCAAAATGTGGAAAACTGGCCAAATAAAATAGCTTTGAGTTTAAAAATTAAAACAAAATAAAACCATTATTCTAAATAGAGTCCCCAAGCTTCTCCAGACTGCCAAAGGAATCCATGACCCCTGCCACAGGAAATGATCAAGAGCCCTAGCCCTAAAACTATGCAAGAAAAGATTTTTTTCTACTCCACTCAGTTGCCTACTCTGTTTATTTGTTTGTTTGTTTTTATAAAAATCCCTGACCTTCCATCTGAGAATCATCAATACTGGCTATTGGTTCTAAGGCAGAAGAGCAATCAGGGCTGGGCAATGGGGGTCAAGTGACTTGCCCAGGGTCACACGACCTACTCTGTTAAATAGTCAATTCCCCATGTTGTAGGATAGGTTCATTATGCCCCGGCCCCCCAATCCCCACAAGTTTCTCATGAGAAGGGAAAGAAGCCTTGCCTGTGCCTTCTAGATAATATGACATTTTGTGAGTAGGGAAGCCTTTGTGGGTCAGAAATTTCTTTTTCATTTGGCCCAGCTTTGTGCTTTGCACAGCTGTGTAAAATTCGAGTTCTGTTCAAATTGCTAATAAAGATTATGATCCCCACATGTGCATTTTCCCCACAAGTCAATCACTGATGGTTTAAATAAACATTTCTAGGCACAAAATCTTAATCGTTGAGGCTTTTTTAAAAAAAACAAAACTGGCTTTCCGATTTCATTCACTTCCTCACACATGGGAGAAACTCCAAATGAGTAGCCTGATTAAACTGCAAGCAATGCCACTGCTTATCCATTTATTCAAATGAAATATTTGCATGACAAATATTTATGGGTCGCCAACATATACATGGGATTCAGCCGGGGGAAGTGGGAGTGAAAAAAAAAAAAAAAAAAGATGGGCAGCACCGTGTCCACATTCTATTGTTGTTCAGTCACGTCCGTCCCGCTCTTCGTGACCCCGAGGACCATAGCTCTTCCTGAGCTTTTCTTGGCAAGGATACTGGAGCGGCTTGCCTTTTCCTTCTCTAGTGGATTCAGGGGATTGACAGCCTTTGGGTAGGCAATTAGAGGTTAAGTGACGTGCTCAGCTAGGAAATGTTGGAGGTCAAATTTGAACTCAGGTCTTCCTGACTCCAGGCTCAGTGCTCCATCCACTGAGTCACCTGGCTGCCTCCTACAGATAGTATACATGTCTCCTCCTTGAGCTTTGCCTTATCACAGCTACTGTTAATTTAAAAATCTCTGTCCTTGTCAATAAGTCTGAGTGACTTCCTGGAGCTGCTAGGCTATAAACTAAAAGTAGATAAAAAGTTCTGAATGTGCCTCCAGAGTGGGAATCTCTCCTCCCAATTTCCTGACAGATAGCCATCCAGTCTTAGGGGCAGGGGTAGGGTCTTAGCTAAACCATAAATCTTCCCTAGCTTCTCCTTTTACTGGAGTCCCCAGAGGAGACAGACCCAAGATGACTACTGTTGCTTTCCTTGGGGCCAGTGGATGTCTCTGCTCTGTCTCCTTTGCCTGTTGGCCCTGCCCTTGGCCAGCCTCTAAAAGCAAGAGACTGAATCTGAGCTCAGGGATGTATGTGAGATTAACTCCTCTCTGCCTAAGTGAACTGAATACTGCACCACACCCCCACGCCTCCTTTATGGCTTTAAATGCCTTAATCGTGAAAATATTCCACCACTTTTCTTATTTCTACCTTTCTGTCCCTTGCCCTTTGGGCTGCCAAACAAATCTGGAACTAAAGAGTCTCGAATTACTCCTGGGAATTAAAGAAATAGCATTTCCTTCCTAAGAAGGAAAAGGGTGTCCCGTTAATTCTGGTCAGAGGATTTGAATTCAGGTCCCTGCACTCCTGTTCTGTCAAGCTCTTCTGGACAGACTACAAAGTAAGTTGCTTCCAAATATACAAATAAAAGAGCACTGACTTGGGATCAGAGATCCTGGGTTCAAATCCTGTTTCTGACACAACATAAAATGTTTTCTTGCGCAAGTTGAGTCAAGTCGCTATGTGATTGATGGACAATAATAAATGTTCTTAAAATATTTTTAATAAAACCCTTACCTTCTGTCCTGAAATCAATACTGTACATTGGTTCCAAGGCAGAAGAGCAGCAAGGGCTAGGCAATGGGGGTTAAGTGACTTGCCCAGGGTCATATAACAATTTTTTTGGGAAAATTTTTATTTAATTAATTGATTTAGAATATTTTTTCATGATTACATGATTCATGTTCTTTCCTCCCCTCCTCCCACCCCCCTCCCATAGCCAACGATCAATTCTACTGGGTTTTACATGTGTCATTGATCAAGACCTATTTTCATATTATTAATATTTGCATTAGGGTGATCGCTTAGAGTCTATATTCCCATCGACCCAGAGTCATATAATTATAAAATGTCTGAGACCAGATTTGAACCCACATCCTCCTCTCTCTAGATCTGACTTTCTATCCACCAATTCCTCTAGCTGCCCCCCAATAATAAATGTTCTAAGCACTGATCAAGCCATTTAAACCCTCTTGGCCTCAGTTTCCCCATCAGCCAAATGAGTGGAGTGAAATCCATGGTGCCTACGCTCTCCTCCAGCTCTGAATCTCTGATGAAGGCTCTCAAAACCAGCTTATCTGGCCCTTTAAACTCATCCTTCGGTACTCAAGTGGCAAAACCCTTGGAACCCTGCTCAGGAAAAGCTGATTAAAAATATAGCATGTCTCCTTTGTCTTACAGACTGAATACCGCCATTAAGGGTTGAATGTCCTCTTTGTTCCTTTAAATAATAGGGTTAGGCTAAGTCATTAGCTTGGAGATAGCCTCTCCTCTCCACTGGGCTATCTGTTCCAGATCAGGGAAGCAACTCAGGTTTCCTGGCTCCTCCTCCTGGGTTGCTTCACCTGGAGCAAACAATTGTGACATGAAATGGCCCAAGCCATTACCCAAAGAGCTTTGCTGCCTCAGGTACCCCAAAGAGGAAAATCGAGTGAAAACTCTCTTCTCCTCTCCAGCTTGTTGGGTTTTTGAAAGTGTGGTGCCATCTTCAGTATGGTTTCCAAGTCTTCCCAACAAATAGGCAGGAGGACAATGATTGATGAAGTCTCTGCTCTCAGTTTCCTGCTTTCCCCCAAGCTGCATCCTATTAATGCACCAGGAGGAAAAATGTAAGAGTGGGAGGAGGGTGTGGGACTAGCATGGAATCACGCGCAACGTTTTAAAAGCCAAAAAAAGAAAAGAAAGCCTTTTAAGTCTCACTTTTGCAGGCTTCTGTTGTCCCTGGTGCCATCTGTGGTGGAGGAAATAAAAAGTGAAAGGCAGAAATTAAAAATAAGTTTGGGAATCAGGAAGGGATTAAAGAAAATGGAGTTGGTTTGGGTTGGGTTTCTCCTTTTTTTTTCTGGGCAAGTAACGATGGATTCGGTAAAGGAGGAAATATGCTATAGGACTGAGGGCTTGGCTTTTTGTTTTTTGTCCCATCTCCAAGGTGCTGCTTGCCAGGAATTTGTTTTTTCCATTTCCCATGCTCCCAGGCCTGCCACAAAGAAATGAAGCGTGGGTTCCCATAAGCCTTCGCTGGGCTCGAGACAGGAAGGAAATCTACCTAGGAGCCGAGGGACCGCCAGAGCTTGGCTATTCTCAAAGCCCCCACTCTGATCTATTCCTTGTCCTTTCTAGTCTCTTCTCCTCTGGGCCCCAGTAAGCCCCTTTCCTCTTTGGGTGGGATGTGGTTGGTGGTGGAGGGCTTCCCATTTCCACGAGTTCCATAGCATGATAGGACAGAATAGTTTGTTGCCCGCCCATTGGGGGCGTCGTGCCTACCTGGTGTCACCTGAGAAGATGTTCCTGGGCTTTCAGTTGTGTGTATATATGTGTGTCTGTGTGTGTCGAATATATGTATCTTTGTGTTTTGTATATATGCACATGGACATTTGTTTCATTTTATGTGTTGTGTATGTAATCGAGTGTGCCAGCTTGACTCTGCTGACTCATTTTCCTTCATTTCTTTTTGGCTGCCATCTTCCTTGGGAGATATTGAGGCTTAGTTTTCTGGGCTTGGAGTCAAGAGAACCCCTGTGTTCAGATTGCACTCCTCCTTCTTACCAACTATGTGACCATGAGAAAAACAGATGGGGAAACTGAGGCCTAGAGAAATTATAATTTGCCCAAAGTTATACAGTTAGTCATTGGTAGGGCTTAGGCTTCAAACCCAGATCCTCTGACTCCAGATGGTAGACTTAGAGCTGGAAGGGGGCCCAGAGGCCATCCAGTCAACATTAGCCACCCAACTTTGCCCCATTTTAAAGATGAGGAAATCGAGGTGAGGCTGGGAAAGGAAAAGTGACATCCAAGGTAAAATGAAAACTCCAGGACTCAAACCCTAGGATCACAGAGTGAGAGCTGGAGGAGGCTTCAGAGGCCACTGTGTCTCACTCACTTGTTTTATAGATGAGGAAACTGAGTCTTGGAGAGGTTAAGGGATGTGAATCCAAATCCTCCGATGTGTCTAATCCAGCATTTTCCTCACTGAACCGTGTTGTCCCCTCACTTATGCTTCTGATAAGATCTCAAGATGCTAGATTTCAACCTGGAAAGAACCTTGGAGGTCCCTTAGCCCAAGTGCCTCCTGTTGGAGTGAGACCCAGGGAAGTCAGTCATACAAGGGGTCAGCAGCCAGAGGCTCTCTAGAGCTCTTTCTCCTGCCCTTTGTGCTACCTTCCTGCCAGGGTTATTGGGAGGCTGGAATAAGCCCGTGGAGATGGGAAGCTTTGAAAAACATCAACCTCTGCGAATGGCACTTATTTTTATTTTCATTCATAAGAGGACAGCTATCCAAATGCGGATTCGTTTACCTAATCAAAACCTTCCAACTGAGGTGGCGAAAGGGGAGAGAGGGGAGAGTTGGAGAGGCAGAGATCAAGAGACAGGAGAGAGGAAGGAGAAAGGGGGAGAGGAAGGGAGAGGAAGACACATAGAGACAGAGACAGACACTGAGAGCAGATACATACAGAGCAGAGAGCAAGAGATCAGAGGAAAACAGCATAGAAAGACAGACAAAAAGGGACAGAGAGACTATCAGAGCCACAGAAACAGAAAGCAGAGCAAAGAGAGAAAGAGAAAAGGAGGGAGGAGGAAATATGGAGAGAGAGAGAGAGAGAGAGAGAGAGAGAGAGAGAGAGAGAGAGAG
>NC_058134.1:242535922-242617934 GCF_016433145.1 Gracilinanus agilis
AGAGAGAGAGAGAGAGAGAGAGGGAGGGAGAGGGAGAGGATCCGATGGGAAAGAAAGTGACATGAGAAAGTGAGAGAGAGAGGGAGACAAAGAGAGAATGGAATAGAGAGAGAAAAGGAACAAAAGAAGTCAGTGTGTTTCGGGGGATCATTCACGGGGCTGGAATCAGAATCTTTCTTCCAAAGAAGTTAAATTGACTCTGACAACTGCCAGACAATCGGAGCTCCCGGTTTTGCCGCCAGGGGATGGCTCTGCTGGAAAGCGCGGGCCCTCGGAGCAGGCTTGTCATTCCCAAGTGAATCATACTTCCCTGAAGAGGCTGCTGCGCCAGAGTAGGTGGTGAGATGAGTGATGAGGGCAGGGCACACCCCACCTCCTGGGGGAGGATGGGAGGAGTCTCTCTGGCCCAGACCCAAAGGGTAGGAGGACTAGACAGAGGTGGCCCAGGACATTTGAGCAGATTCCTCTCTGGTGAGAAAGGCATCTGTGGCATTTTTCTGAGCTCCAGGAGAGGACTGGGCAGATTATTACGCTGCCCTGAGGCCAGATTCCCTGGGGAGCTCTGTATTACAGAGTTAAATGGCTTGGGATAATATATTAATGCCTTGGGCCCTTTCAACCTGTAACTACATAGCTGAAAATACAGGACTCTTTTTTTTTTTTTAAGATGGGGAAAGAAACTGAGGACTAGAGAAATTATGACTTGTCCAAATTATAGTCACTGTCTGAGCTTAGTATTCAAACCCAGGTCCTCTGATTCCAGCTGGTAGACTTTGAGCTGGAAAAGGGCCTGGAGACCACCCAAACAACACCCACCACTTTTTGGTCACCCCATTTTATAGATAGGGAAAATGAGGCCTAGAGAAATTGCAACTTGCCCAAAATTATACAGTCACTGGCAGAACTTAGACCCAGAGGCTATCCAGTCAACACCTGCCCCACAACTTCACCCCACTTTAAAGATGAAGAGATTGAGGCCAGGAAAGGTAAAGTGGCTACCAGGGTCATATGAAAACTCCAGGACTCAAACCCCAGGCTCTTCTTTTTTAACTAGACCTGATGACTATCTCTTTCCTTTGAGCCACAGCTCCCTTCCATCTTTACAAATAATAGAAAAGCGAGGAGTTGCTTTATTTTTAGAAGGTAAAAATAGGAGTGTCAAAGTGCGATAAAAAGCAGCAGAGGAGCCTTTAGCTCTGCCACTCCCTCTGAGGGGGCCAGAGGGCGACCTCAAGCTCTGTAGAGGTTCCGCTGCAGGCAGGGCTGATCCAGAGGTTCCTTTGATTGGAGCCCAGCCGATGGACCATTCCTTCAGTTGTTGGTGGGAGGGGAGGTCATGCACTGAATCCCCAGCTAAATTAGAAGTTCCCCATAATGCAGTGCTCTCCATTTTAAGCACAGAAGGCTGATGAGGGATTGACGCGTGAGATGGGAGAATACATTTACCTCAAAATGTTTAATAAAGGTCTACCATGGAATTCTGGATGGTTTAAAGCTTGGTTTTAGTCCTTGGCAATTCTGAGAAAGACTTAGTCCTGAATCCAGCCTATTTCCTCTTTTGGGGTCTCTGTGGGCATTCTCTGGACTCGAGCCTTTGGGAACATAAAGTGAGTAACAATTTGGAGAACACCCCAACACCCTCAGAGGGACCCCTAGAACCCTGGTGGGCGAAGCAATTAGCCACCCACTAGGGCCCCAACTCTTCAGTCCAATAGGTTTGGGGAAAAAGTCCTGGCGGTGGTACTCTATATTAATTCATTCATTCCATTTCATTTATTCATCTGAATCCCTCTGTTCTCAGGAATAAATATTAGTTATTGTGTTTACTCATCCATAAACTGAGGGGATTAGCCTGGGAGACCTCTGAGATCCCTTCCAGGAAAATCTTATTCTGAGTTTATTGTATCTTTTTTAGACCCTTATCTTACCTTCTATCTTTCGGGAATAAAAGACTCCCACAGGTCCAGGAAAATCTCAGTGGTGGGGCAGCATCAGCAAAATGATTGAGACAAATGAGAGTAATCAGGGTGTCAGCCAGAGCCAGGCATCATAAAGATTGCTCTGGTCAGCTTTTGGGCTGTGTTTATTTTATATGCTTTGAGATCACACATAAAGTTGGCATGGAAATCCATTCTCACCATACATCTTTTCTTAGAGACAATGTGTTAGGTGTGTTTGACGTATCTCTTGGGCTTCAGTGGTGGGAAAGTACAGGCTTTTTCATGGGAGACAATTTCTCCATATTTCATTCATTTTCTTTTATGTGTACTCTACCGAATCAGGAGGGGGGAAACTTGGAGATTGTTCTGGCCTTTTTTTGCAGGCACCTGTGTATGGGAGTGAGAGGCCCAAGTTAGGGTTTTTAAATCTTTAACATTAACTCACTATCTGCTGGTTTGTTGTGAAGTGACTTCTAGAGGAATTTCTGTATTATAACATATAAAGGTGGGGCTTTTCCTAGGAGTTTGTAGGGGGCATGTGAGGGTTCTAGTAATGGCCTATGATGTTCCTCTATATGTTCCTGGGGCTAGATAGAGATATTAATTACAATAATTCCAATAAAAGGGAATGTTAGTGAGAAGAGTCACATAGGGGAATTTGAGTAGAATTACCATCCTTCTGTCACCTGCTGTGCGGGTTCCAGAACTCATGCCAAGCTGTGCAAATGTCATAAGCTTTGATGGCTTCCCACACTATCTTAGAATCAATACTGGGTATTCATTCCAAGGCAGAAGAGCAGTAAGGGCTAGGCAATAGGGGTTAAGTGACTTGCCCAGGATCACCCAGCTAGGAAGTATCTGTGGCCAGATTTGAACCCAGGACCTTCCATCTCTAGGCTTGGCTCTCAATCCACTGAGCCACCTTGCTGACCCCTTGTAACTCTAGCTCCTAACACACTGCTTGGCACATAGTAGACACATGTTTACAGACTGCTGTTTGGGAGGAAAGAAGATAACTTATGCAAAGTGCTTTTTTTTGCAGGGTTTTTTTTTTTGACAATCAATCAATTAGCATTTATTAAAAGTATAAAGTGCTTTGTAAACCTTAAAGCCTATATAAATACTAGCTATTGCTACTAATGAGTTTCATGTTAACTATTGGACTCTGTAGCAGTTACTTTATTTCTTAAACCCTTACTTTCTGACTTAGAATGGATACAAATATCTGTTCCAAGACAGAAGAGTGGTAAGGGCTAGGCAATTGGGATTAAGTGACTTGTGCAGGGTCATACAACTCCAAAGTGTCTGAGGCCACATTTGAACCCAGGATCTCTTGTCTCCAGGCCTGGCACTCTATCCACTGAGCAACCTACCTGCCCCTCATTTGTCTTTTTGTGTTTTAAATCCTTACCTTCAGTCTTATCGATTCCAAGGCAGAAGAGTGGTAAGGGTTAGGCAATAGGGATTAGGTGACTTGCCCAGGATCACACAGCTAGGAAGTATCTGAAGCCAGATTTGAATCCAGAACCTCCCATCTCTGGGCCTGACTCTCAATTGTCTGAGCCATCTAGCTGCCTCCTGCCCTCCACCCCCTGCAGTTGTCTTTTCGTGTCATCCTCACTTACAACTCTGTATCATAGTTTCTCTAGTCCTCTTGTTCCAAGCTTTCTTTGCTCTGTATCAATCCGCCCATAATTTTCTGAATTCCTCATATCTGAAATCCCTCCTAATGTGATAATATTACAGGACATTCTTCTATTACTACCTGCCAAATGATGAATGACCATAATATTGCTTCCAGGTTTTGCTATCGTCAAAAGTTTTGTTCTACTAATGATGGATGGCAGATACACACCCAGAGCTTTAAGGCTTACAATAAATCAATAATAACGGCTAACATTTCCATGGAACTTTAAGGTTTTCAGAGCATTCTACAGATGCTATTCCTTTTGATCTTCACAACAAACCACTGAGGCTATTGCTAGGAGGGCCCCATTTTGGAGATGCTAGGATTATCTCTGGCTTACAGATGAAGAAACTGAGGCTCGGAGGTTGTGACTCACCAGGTTCACTCAACAAATAAGCATTTAAGGCAACATCTGAACTCAGGACTTTTAAATTTTATAGCAGAAGTGTCACACTCTGACATCAAAACTCCCTAGTTAGGTCCCTACCAGATTAAATGTAATTTTAATTTTTAACAAAATAAATAAAAATACAATATGGCATAGATAATGTTGATTTGTCATTTTCTTAGTCAAAATGCAGGGCACAGGCTTCTATTTCAGTTTGATAACACTGATTTAGGGCAAACTCCTCCACTATGGGAAGTGAGGGGACACAGTGGACCAAGATCCATGCCTGTAGTCAGAGAGACTCACCTTCCCGAGTTCGAATCTGGCCTCAGACATTTACTACTAACTGTGTGACCCTGGGCAAGTCCCTTCACCTTGCTTGTTTCAGTTTCCTCAAAAGCAAAATGATCCGGAGAAGGAAATGGAAAACCATTCTGGTGTCAAACCTAGGACCTCAGACTTGTAATAGGTATAGGCTTTAAAAATCTGCTTTCCTACTTTTAAAGCCTATACCTATTACAGACTCCAAGTCCAATGTTCTTTCCTCTTTCCTCTCTAGCCTCCCCACTCTCCCAGGTGCCCTCCCACAGGGTAAATACTATATGTAAATGTCATAATAATTACGATGATGATGATTGGATCTCTAATTTCATTGGCATAAAAAACTCCAAGACATTAGTGCAAGTCAGCACTTGCTCTGTATTTTATCTCGTGGCCCTGAGATTTTAAATGATTCATCAATTGTCACACAGCCAATATGGGTCAGAAGTAGGACTTGAACTCAGATCTATCATGGCTCCAAGAGCTGCTCTCAGAGGTGTGCTGATAAATGTTTAACAACCAGCTCTCTCCATGGGGGAAGAAATGTATCCAGGACATATTTTTAAGTTTGATCTTCAATATTAATATTTTCTCCATCTCTTTCTCACATCTAGGCAATCAATAAAACAAGAAATCAAGCCCTGATTTGTAGTATTTGCCCAATTTTGAGGGACAAATGCTCACATGGAACATTTAATGATAGGTTCTCTTGTGCCAGCATGAGCTGGTTCCATCACATCCAAGTCTGCTCTCTACCTACTGTACTCTTTTTATTTTTTAAACATTTACTTTCTGCCTCAGTAACAACTCTAAAACAGCAGGACAAGAGCTAGGACAGTGATGGTGAAGTTTTTAGAGACTGAGTGCTCAAACTGCAACCCTCACGCCACATGTGAGCCCCATGCCTTACCCCAGACAGGAGAGGGAGGAAGCGTTGCCATTGGGCTGCTGGGCAGAGGGCAGTGGTGGAGAGAGGGGAAGGAGCAGCCCTCTCTGGCAGGTATGCCATAGATTCACCAACATGGGGCTTGACAATCAGGATTAAGTGACTTTCCCAGACACAGGTAGGAAGTATCTGAGGCCAGATATAAACCCAGGACCTCCTAGCTCTAGGCCTGGCTCTCAATTCAGCTGCCTCCTCTAATATTGTTTTAAAATATTACATAATACAGTGCTTTAGGGTAAAAAAAAATTATCTCCCTATACTCATAAGGCTTAGTAGGGTTCCTTCTAGACCAGTGATTCCCAAAGTGGGCACCACCGCCCCCTGGTGGGTGCTGCAGCGATCCAGGGAGGCGGTGATGGCCACAGGTGCATTTGGGGGCGGTGAATAACTGTAAGGGGGTGGTGATAGTATGTGACAGGGGGTGCTAAGTAATATTTTTTCTGGAAAGGGGGTGGTAGGCCAAAAAAGTTTGGGAACCACTGCTCCAGACATTCACTCCTTTGACTGTTCATACGCAAAACCTTAAGAGCCATCAACATGGGCAAAAAACAAAACTTTCGTTACAGTCTCAAAAAAAATTTATCTTATATGCATTATTTAGTTTGATCATTCACAGATGACGATTAATAGCTGTGTGACTTTGGGCAGGTCAGCCTCTCTGGGCCCTGGTGTTCTCATCTGTCAAATGGGGACATCAGATAATCTCAAAGGTGCCTATCATCTCCACATCTAAGGGGGTGTAACTTCCCTGGGGTTATGCATCGAGTGAGGGCTGGATTCAAATACTGATCTCCTGGCTTCAGGTTAGTTACATCACCTGTACCCAGCCCTAGCCCCTCTCCCTCCCTTCCCACCTCCCTTGGATGGTTATAAGACCATGCTGGTGAAGATGTGGCACATGTGCAGAGCCTGCACTGGGAGCTGCCCCATTCCCCCTCTTCCCAGCGCTTGAGGATGGTTTTTTGCATTGCCCTCCCTTCTGTCTAGCAGCTCAAAGCAAGCACTTTCTCCCTCAACTCTCTCCTGTTATCTGGGGGTTCAAAGACAGCTTGAATTTGCCCTCTGGGCACTCAAACTTGGAAAAGGTTCACCATTGCTGTCTAAGGTGTAGATGAAACAGGGCAAACCTTGAAAGCAGTCCCTCAAGGCTAGCCATTATCTACCTAACAAGCTGGCTGTGATGAGAGCATTTTGTAAACTGTAAAATGGACATAAATGCACTCTCACGTATTGTCTAGGGAAATGTGGGGTCTCGCCAGATATTTTAAAGTGTCAACTTGAATACTCCACAGCGCTTCCAGCATCTGAAGCCTATCATCAGCCAGAAAAGTCTTGACACTCTGCAAATGCTCCTGGAGAACACAAGGGAATCCTCAGCTGCTGCTAACATTTCACTCTTTGAGGAGCCAATTAAGAGAAAAGATTTTTCGGGTACTTCTGTCAAGGAGCAGAACCTTCGTAACCATGAGGGAATAGCTCTCAGGCAAGTTTTTAATTTTTCCTCAGGAATCCTTTTTTTAACCCTTACCTTCTGTCTTAGTGTCAAGTCCAAGACAGAAGAGCAGCAAGGGCTAGTCAATCATGGTTAAGTGTCTTGCCCAGGGTCACACAGCTAGGAAGAGTCTAAGACCAGATTTGCACCCAGGTGCTTCCAATTCTAGCCCTGGGGCTCTCTCCAGTGTGCTGTCTAGCTGCCCTGCTCAGGAACTTTTTATTTTATTTATTTTAGATGTCAATGGTAAAGTTCTTATTTTTATAATATTAGAATATAACTCTATTATATTCTAATATTAGAATATAATTGCTGAATAGACTGGATTCAGTGAGTTTTCACTCATCTACCAATCAGGATACTGGGAATAGGTTTTTCAAGATCCAATAAAGAGAATGCTAAGAAAAGGGCTAAACTGCCAGCACAACTTTAGATATGTTAGCTGGCTTCCTTTAAGTGCCAGATAAAATTCCTTTTCTTTTTTTATTAAAAATTATTTTTTATCAATTACATGTAATAACGAATCTCCAGTTATATGATTCAAACTGTCTCCCTCCCTCTCTTCCCTTCCCCCTCCTGGTGCTGGCAGGCAATTCAGTCTGGGTTATATACATATTATTATGGAAAATAGGTTTCCATATTGCTCATTTTTCTAAGTGAGTAATCTTATAAAAACCAAAATTCCAAAACTTAAACCCAAATAAACAAGTGGAAAATTGTATGTTTTCATCTGCATTCTGACTCCAACAGTTCTTTCTCTGGAGGTGGGGAGCATTCTTTGTTATAAGTCCTTCAGAACTCTCCTGGATCATTCTATTCCTGATAGCAGCTGAGTCTTTCACATTTAATCATTCTACAATATTGCAGTTACTGTCTATAATATCCTGTTTCTGCTTATTTCACTCTGCATCAGGTCAAGTAGATCTTTCCAGCTCTTTCTGAAATCATCCAATTCATCATTCCTTTGAGCACAATAGTATACCATCAGCAACAGATACCACAGTTTGTTCAGCCATTCCCCAATCAATGGACACCCCCTCATTTTCCATTTTTTTGCCACCACAAAGAGTGCGGCTATAAATATTTTTGTACAAGTCTTCCCCCCCTGCTTTTTTTTTTTTATCTCTTTGGGGTATAGACCTAGTAGTGGTGTTACTAGATCAAAGGGTATGCATTGGTTTATTTAGGGGCCCTTTAATGATCCATCAGAAGAGTGTGTGAGGCAAGTTTTAGGGAATAGAGACAAGTGCTAAAATCCCATGGATGCTGAAAGGTTCATTGACACCT
Organism: Gracilinanus agilis; assembly: GCF_016433145.1. Classification (NCBI taxonomy): domain Eukaryota; kingdom Metazoa; phylum Chordata; class Mammalia; order Didelphimorphia; family Didelphidae; genus Gracilinanus; species Gracilinanus agilis. The sequence continues at coordinate 242,543,984 of NC_058134.1, forward strand.
ATGGGGCAAGGCAGGCAAGTCCACCATATTGGCTTTTTAGCATATTTCCATCCTAAAGGGCAGTTTGTAACTTACTTAAGGGAGTTAGTGTGCTTTAGTGAGAAAGATGCTGGATTTGAACATGGGAAAGCAGTGATCCCACATCTGCCATTTACCTAGGCAAGCGAGCGCCCAATCAACAAACATTTATTAAGGATCTACCATGTTCTAGGCACTGGGGAAAAAATAAACAATTCCTGCTCTCAGCAAACTTATATTCTATTGGGGAAGAAGACAACTGGTACAAATATACAAATATATGCAGAATAAATATGAGGGAAGGCCAGGTAGTTGGGGAAGCATGACACCAGTATTTGGGGGAATCAGGAAAAGCATCAGGAAGAAGCTGGTGCTGCAACCGCATCTTGAAGGAAGAAAGGGATTCTGTGTGAAGAGTGAAGAGGGAGTACATTCCAGGCACAGGGGACTGACGGTGAGTCCTCCAACAGACAGACTCAGAGATGGGAGACAGAGAGGCATGTCTGGCTGAACTGGGGTGTGAGGGAAGGACAGAGATGTGGAATGAGCCTGGAAATATGGTTTGGAACCAAAAGAAGGCCTTCAAACATAATTCTCTTCTTTGGGAGTTGAATTCCTCATCTCTAAAATGAGGGAACTGGTGAGGTTAGGGCTTTCCTACCCCTAACTTCTTGACATTCAGTAAACCTCCTCATATCCCGAGTCAACAGGAAAAGAAGTAAATTGTAGACTTTACCATGAATATAGGCAAAAGAAATAAACACAGCAATAATTTTAACAGAATATATAATTATTTACCAAATATTCGCTATGCCTCCCTTAATAAATTTATACCACCTAGATATAAGTAATAAATTAATTTTATAACATGTATATATAATAAATTAATTTTATACTACCTACATATAATCAATAAATTAACTTCCACACATCTATATATAATAAATTAATTTTATATCATCTACATGTTAATAAATTAACATTCTAATATCTAGATTTATAATAAATTAATTTTATGCCACCTAGGTATAATTAATACATTAATTTTATACCACCAACATATTAATAAATTAACTTTCTAATATCTAGATATAATAAATTAATTTTATATCACTTACATATTAATAAATTAACTTTCTAATATCTAGATATAACAAATTAATTTTATACCACCTAGGCATAATGAATAAATCACTTTTACACCCCAGGGTCAAGGATATCAGGCCAAGATGATCTCTTTGGGCAGTGTCCCAGCTACAAGACATTTGGCATTAGAATGTGAGCTCCTTGAAGGTACGAAGCTTGCTTTAGCTTTTGTTTGTATCCTCACTTAACACATTACTTATGGTGCCATATGACTGGCACATAACATGCCTTGGATTATTAGTTAAACGGTTAGGTGGCATCATAGTGCATGGAGTACTGGACCTAATCCAGAAGACTTAAATTCAAATCCAGACTCAGATTCTTATCAGCTGTGTGACCCAGGGCTAGTCTCGTAACTTCTTTCTGGCTCAGTTTCCTCTTTAGTAAAGTGAGGATAACAATAGCACCTACCTCCCAGGGTTGTGATGAGGATCAAGCGAGGAAAATATATGAAAAAAATATATGAAAAGCACTTTAGCAAACCTTAAAGCATTATTGTTGTTGTTAATGGTTGTTGACAGATTGGTCCGATTATGACATTCTTTATGCCAACTTCCTGTACATTTTTCATCACCCTGGAATCTCGTTAAGTCCCCCTTTGAACTTTAAAGATCTTCCCTAGGACTCCCTTGCCAATCTCACTACCCTCACCTCGTTCTCAGCCGGACTCTTCTCAGAGACCACCTTCCATTGCCCCATTTGTTCCCTGCTTCCAAGGCTTCACCAAAGCTGCAACTTGGCCATATTACTTTGGAATATAATCCCCCACCCTGCTTCAGCCAGCTCCACTCTACCAAGCTCTCTTTGGACCGTCATTCTGCACTTCTACCATGGTATTTATTTTTTATTTTTTAAACCCTTACCTTTTGTCTTAGACTCAATACTACATATCAGTTCCAAGGCAGAAGAGCGGTAAAGGCTGGACAATGGGTGACTTGCCCTGAGTTACACAGGAGGATGTCTGAGGCCAGATTGCAGATTTGTACCCAGGACCTCCCATCGCTAGGCCTGGTTCTCTATCTACTAGGCCACCTGGCTGCCCTTATAGCATGATATTTCAAGGATCTGTGATTGTGACTTTGCTAGTCTCTTTACCAATATCAATTTCAACTCTTCTGTGATTTAGGAGAGGGTAGGCTTGAGTTGTTGAGGCTAAAAAGTTCATCATCTTGCAGCCTTCTTCATGAAATACTGAGTCAGGCTGGACCTCGGATAACAGACACCCAATCCATGTGCAGACCTGTATGCTTAAGCATTTCTAGGTTGGTAAAACCTATCAGAACATACAAGCCACGGATTTATCCATAAAGAATCTGGGTAAGATTTTTTTAAAAAAATAAAGAGGAAAGTACCTAAATGTACAAAAATATTCCAGCTGCTCTTTTTGTGATGGCAGAGATTTGGAAACTGAGGAGGTGTCCATCAACTGCGGAATGGCTGAACAAGTTGTGGCATATGGTTATAATGGAATATTATTGTCCTAAAGGAAATGAGGAGCAGGATGATTACAGAAAAACCTGGACAGACTTATATGAACTGATACAAAGTAAAATGAGCAGAACCAAGAGAATACTGTACACAGTAACAGTGATATTGTATGATGATCAATTATGAATGATTTAGCTATTATTTTTTTTTAAACTCTTACCTTCCGTCTTGGAGTCAATACTGTGTATTGGCTCCAAGGCAGAAGAGTGGTAAGGGTAGGCAATGGGGGTCAAGTGACTTTCCCAGGGTCACACAGCTGGGAAGTGTCTGAGGTCAGATTTGAGCCTAGGACTTCCCTTCTCTAGGCCTGGCTCTCAATCCACTAAGTTTCCCAGCTGCCCCCATGACTTAGCTATTCTGAGTAATTCAATGATCCTAACTTATTCCTTTGATGAAAATGCCCATTTCCAAAGAACTGAGGAATCAGAATGCAGATTGAAGCAGACTTTTTTTTTTTTAAACCCTTACTGTGTATTGGTTCTAAGGCAGAAGAGTGGAAAGGGCTAGGTAATGGGGGTCAAGTGACTTGCCCAGGGTCACAGAGCTAGGAAGTGTCTGAGGCCAAATTTGAACCCAGGACCTCCCATCTCTACACCTGGCTCTCAATCCACTGAGCCACCTAACTGTTCCCTTGAAGCATATTTAAAAACAAACAAACTTTGCCAGTTTTTTATCTGTTTTCTTTCTCAACATGGCATTAATATGGAAATATGTTTTGCAAGACTGCATATGTATAATCTCATTTGCAAATCATTTGCCTTCTTAAGAAGAGGTGAAGGGAGAGAGTGTGGAACTCAAACATTTTTAAGTGAGAATATTAAAAATTTTTTTACATGTAATTCAGAAAAAATAAAATATAAAAATTAAAATGATAATAATCTGAGGTTGCCTTCAAGCAATCATAATGGAGTAATGTGGTTAAGAGGATTAAAAAAATTTTTATGGAATACTTCAAGAATTTGCATGTCATCCTTGAACACAGGCCACACTAATCTTCTCTGAATCATTCCAATTTTAGGACGTGTGCTGCCAAAGCAAGCACTTAAGAGGAATTATTTAAAAGCATGGCAGCTATCCAGCCTTTGGAAAATAAGACGGTGTTCAACATTTTTTTGGTTGATGGATGCTAATAGTGGCCCTCATGAAAAAGACTGGCTGGATAGAGCATACCAAGCCAGATTCTTGTTGAGACTGCAAGCTCCTTGAGAGCAAGGACTATCTCTTGCCTTTCTCTGTATCCTCAGCATTTAGCCCATCATCTGACACTTTTGTTGTTTGTTGACTGACTGACTAATTGACTTCTGTGAGAATTTATTTGGCATTTACTATATTAATTCCTACTTATTAGGGGGAATTACTGTGTATTTCTGAGTCTGGGACCTGGGTCGGAGACACCATGTCATCTGCTACTTCCTGCATTTTCTTTGTCCCTTGGAATCCCCAAGAATGTCTTCCTTTTTTACAGAATTTGGTTAATAAATGAAAGAAGCAAAGATTCTTTTCCTGTGAATGTGGCTGTTCACCTGGCAGTGTGGGTAAGGGCTGAGGGTCCGAGGGACCACTTCATAATTAGTCATCACCAATTAAAGATGTCTTGGACAGTCCAGAGAGGGGCCGAATACTGAGCTCCTAACAATCTATTTCTTACACTGCCAAGGGCAGCTCAGCTGGTCCTTGGTTTTTGAGAGACAGCCATGGAGCATCACCTTATTGCTTACGATGCTGGCCTAACCAATAAACCTGATAGAGCCCATAATGCGATATTCTTACCCCCAAATCAGTCGCATTTCAGATTATAGAAGCATTTCCTTATTATTTATTATTGTCATTGAATAACAGTCTCTCCTACTAAGTTTTTTTTCCAATATGACAATTATTTTAGATAAACATTTGGATGAATGTAATGCAGCTTTCCTAATAGAATGAGACACATCAGTGTTTTATTCTGTTTTGAATGGGTTTTGCCAAGTGGCCCAGCACATTAGATCGGATTCAGAAGTCTTGGTGTCAAGTGTCAGCTGTGATACTAGAAGACTGTTTGATTAAGAAAGTCATTTTTTGTCACTGAGAGCCTCCATTTCCTCATTATAAGCAGCTAATTGACAAGATGGATAGAGGGACAGAGTCAAAGTTAGGAAGACCTGAATTCAAATCCTGGCTTAGACACTAAGCTGGCGGACTGAACAAATCTCTTAACTCCTGTCATTCTTATTTTCTTCATCTGTTAAATGGAAATAATAATGATGTGTACCTCACAGGGTTATTGTGAGGCTGGAGTGAGGGAATAAGAATTTATATAACATCCACTACTCTGCTAAGTACTTTACTAAGATTATCTCATTTGATCCGCACAACTCTGGGAGGTAGGTGCTCTTATTTTCATTTTACAGTTGGGGAAACTGAGGCAGAGGTCAAGCAATGCACAGGGTCACACAGCTACTAAATGTCTAAGGCTAGATTTGAATTCTGGTCTTGCTGATTCCAAGCCCAGCATTCTACCCACTGCAAATGAGCAAATATGTTTCAAATTTTAAAGCATTACCAAAGTGCTAAAACCTTCCAGATCTCTCCACTGAGGGTGAACCAGCCTGGCCAATCAGTCACATCACTAGCTGACTGGCTGGCTGGGCAGCCCATAAAACAGAAACAGACAAGCATGGAAGGGAGCAGCCTGCCTCCTACAGTGAAATCTCAGATCTCTGCACTCATTGGTTGATTTGAACACTTGAACATTGAGACAATGTGGAGGACTTCACAGGTCTGTGGGGACAAAAGCCTTCGTAGCTTTTTTTTTTTTAACCTGAACAATGCTATATAAATACGAGTTATCATTTTTCTCATTGAGAGGCAGTGTGGCTAAGTGGATAGGGAGCTGGCTTCAGAATTGGGACAAGCTTGACCTTCAAGACCCATTCGAATTGCCTGATCTTGGGCAAGTCACTAAGTCTGGAAGAGCTGCTGTTCTGCATCAAAGGAGAGAGGTTCATCACTGGGAGTTCCCATACCAATCCAGTTGTAGATCTGGACCCAGAGACATTTGTGAGAGACAGCCATGGGGCAGTGGACAGGGAAGTAGCCTTGGCATTAGGAAGATCTGGGTTCAAAACTTACCTCTCTGTTGGCAGTGTAACCCTGGGCAAGTCGCAATCTCAGTGATCCCAGGCATCTCTCTAAGATTATAAAATGCCAAGCAGTGGCCAATCAGTATCAGGAGATCGAGTTTCCTCCCCAGGAAGCTAACTCCTTATGTCAATGAAAGTGCAAGTCTATGACCAAAATTGTTATGATTCCTTACAATCTTCTGCTGCAATCTTACCCTCATGTTTCAGCACAGGACTTTACAAACAGCAATGGCTTTGGAAACTGAGGACCTAGGTTTGAATCTTGACTTGGCCAATTATTGTCACTTAAAAAAAAGTGCTGGGACAGCTAGGTGGGACAGTGGATAGAGTGCCAGGCCTGGAGTCAGGAGAACCTGAGATCAAATCTGTCCTCAGACACTTCCTAACTGTGTGACACTGGGCAAGTCACTTACTCCCAATCACCTAGCGCCTGACTTGGAACTGATACTTAGCATCATTTCTAAAACAGAAGGTAAAGGGTTAAAAGAAGTCAATTTGGAGAGAATTAACCTCATTTGCCTAGCCCATGCCCTTCTGTGTTAAATTTGTTATTGAGACAGAAAGTAAGGATTTAAAAAAGAGAGAGAGAAAAGAAGGGAGGGAGAGAGGAAGGAAGGAGAGGGGGAAAGAAGCAAGGAAGGAAGAAGAGAGAGAAGGAAGGAAGCAAGGAAAGAGGGAAGAAAGGAAGGAAGGAAGAAGGGAAGGAAGCAAGCAAGCAAGAAAGGAAGGAAGGAGGGAAGAAGGGAAGGAAGGAAGGAAGGAGGGAAGAAGGGAAGGAAGGAAGGAAGGAGGGAGGGAGGGAAGGCAGGGAGGAAAGGAAAGAAGGCAGGAAGGAGGGAAGGAAGGAAAAAAAGAAGGAAGGAAGGAAGCAAGGAAGGAAGGAAGAGATGGAGGGAGGGAGCCAAATTGCATTGGTAGAGAAGATTTCTCTACATCAGTGAAATCAGAGGTTTGACCCTCTTCATTATGTTTATAGAGAACTTAAAGATTTATGAAGGCCTCCCTTGTGGGGAAGGTGAGGTAGTAGAATGGAAAGAATACTGGTTTCAGAGTCAGAGAACTTGGGTTCAAAGTCCATCCCTTTCCCCTTACTACGTGCACAACTTGGGGCAGTCACAAAACCTGCTTCTGCCTTGATTTCCTCATCTTTAAAAAAAGAGAGAGTTGGCCTTTAAGGTTGTTTCCAGTTTTAAATCATAATCTTATGGCTGCTTCATGCCTCAGTTTCCTCATCTGTAAATAGAAATGGTTGGATGTTAAGGTCCTCCCCAAGTATAAATCTAGGCTCCCAGGACCCCATGATAATGTTGGGGGTTGACCCCTGGGTTCCTGAGGACTGTGCCAGCAGGGCGTAAGCTCTAGCATATTCTCTGATGCTGGAAAGGCTTCAAATCCAAGGCCCTGCAGGGCTGGGATGCCTATCTGGGCTTCCAGCACCACCCCAGCTAAGTTTAGAGAGGCTCCCCGTGGAAGTTGGCAGTTGGAAAATGATTTTTTTTTTTTTTTGCCACAGCAATTCCCAAAGAAGGTCTTCCAAGGCACTGGGCTCAGCATGGCAGGATGGGGCAAGCGCCCACTCATGAAACCATGGATCCTTGGTCTATCTGGGTGTGATGATGATAGTTATTAACTGGGGGAGGGAGAATACCAGAGTTTAAATGATGTTCCTAAAAAACCACAGGAGGAATGCTTTTAATTTATCTTGTTGGGTAGACTTTGAAGATTTGCTGTTTCCCAGAATCCTGGAGATCCTGCAGTTGGAGGAATTTGGTCTCAGCTCATTTTTGCACTTCAATGAGTCTGTGATCTGGCCCATGTGCAGAGTCTATGCATTTTCCCATGTAGGTTAGGGGCATCCTCTTGGGTTTATCTAAAGGCAGCTCTTAGGAAGGCACGATTTCTGAAGTCTTGCCCACCTAAACATTGCTGGTCTGGGCCAGCTAGGGGGCACGGTGGATAAAGCCAGGCCTGGAGTCAGGAAGGCTCACCTTGGTTTTTCTTAAACCCTAACCTTCTCTGTCTTAGAATTGATGCTGACTATTGGTTCCAAGATAGAACAGCAAGAAGGGTTGGGCAACTGGGGTTAAGTGACTGGCCAGGGTTACATAGCTAGGAAGTGTCTGAGGCCAGATCTGAACCCGGGATCTCCTGTCCCCAGGCCTGGTGCTCTATCTACTGGGTTAACTAGATGCCCCAGGAAGGCTCATCTTCATGAGTTCAAAATCTGGCCTCAGATAGCTGTGTGATCCTGGACAAGTCACTTAACCTCTTGTTTACCTTAACCGCTGGAGAAGGAAAGCCCAAACTAATATCTGTGCCAAGACAATGGCCCATGGAATCACCAAGAGTGAGACACAACTGATCAATAGCAGAGGCCCCTTCCATCTCCAGATCTACAATCCATCATCATTGACCAGATGAAGAATGGAAAAGTTGTTGTTGTGTCTGTGTCACAGATCTTGACATGCTGCACCAAGAGGCAGAGCAGCTCAGTGGATAGAAAGCCAGGTCTGGAAACAGGAGGTCCTGAGTTCAAATCTGATCTCAGATACTTCCTAGCTATGTGACCCTGAGCAAGTCACTTTAGTCCAACTGGCCAGCCCTTACTGCTCTTTTGCCTTGAATCCAATGCTTAGTATCAATTCTAAGGCAAGGTGAGGAGATAGAGACAGAGACAGAGACAGAGACAGAGAGACAGAGAGAGACAGTCAGAGACAGAGAGAGACAGAGAAAGAGAGACGGGGGAGGGGGGTAGAGAAACTGAACCAGGGGACAGAGAAGTACACGATTTGGAGGGCCCTGAGGGGTTGATTCTCAAGGAGAATGTGAAGGAGGGGGAGAGGTGTGAAGGATGCCAAATGTTTGGGGGGAATCTTGTGATTTTATCACCAAAAAATGATAATGAAAATATCAGTAAGTACTAAGCCACAGGCCAGCTTTTCCATCACCTCTCTAAAGGCATCATGGGAATCTCCTACACATGCATTAAGGTCATCTCGGAGGAGGCCTGAGAGGAGAGCATGCAGGTTTCTGCCAATGATACTGATCCCATGATCTTTGCTATTTGAGAGGAGACCACATCTCCTTACTCTTACCCCCCAGTATCCCAGTTTCAGGGAATTCAGTCTCCTTTATCAGGAGAGTATTTTCCTGTTGTAATCTACAGTAAAGTGGGATTCGAATGGAAGTTAATTTTACATAGGCAAATTTATAATTTATAAAGAAACAGAATCAGGAAGTAAAATGGTGGAAAAAGATTCTAAGCTCAGGTTACTCTCTCTCAACGATCCCAGTTCTGGCTCCAGAATCTTATCTCCATCTGCCTCCTGGACATTTCCATTTGGATGTCCTCACTATCACTTTACAAACCATTTTGAAACCCAAATACATCATCTTCCCTGTCCAAACCGGACGCCCCGCTCCCTCTGACATCACGGCCATCTTTGACTTCTCCTTGAGGCCATTGGTCCAGCCAGTCACCGAGTCTTGTTTTTGGAGTGTTCCCGGCAGCTATTTCTTTTCCATCCTGACAGTCACCACCCCGGTCTAAACCCTTGTCATATCACTAAGTATCCTGGGAGCTATATCAGTCCTTTGAGGTATATTTCCACTACGAAGCCTGTCTTGGCTCTTCTGTTTTGTACAGATCTTGTTCTTAACCCAATTCAACACACATTTATGAAACAGAGATTAAGTATAGGGAGTCATTTATGGTAGGTAAAGGATGAAAGGACGGAGAAAACAAAGGTTCGAGCTGCCATGTTAGGCACTGGAGACAAAGAGACTAAAGTGAATCACCCCCCACCCTGCGGATGCTCAAAATCGGCTTCACTGTAAAGATACAAACAGTACACAGACAGACATATTACAAAGCAGGGAATGGTGTGGCCAAAGGACTTGGCCACGCTAGGTTTATTTGGGAGCGAGCAATCACTAAAAAGTAGGGGGCTCGGGGGAAGGTTTCATGGGGAAGGCCCCTAGGCTGAGCCCTGAAGGAAGATAAGGAACAGGAAAGACAAAGCTGAGGGGGAAGTGTTTTCCAGGCATGTAAGAAGGCACAGATCTAGAGGATGGCACGGCCAGTACAGGCAATAGCTAGCTGCTAGTTCAGTTTGCCTGGAATGAATCGACGTGAAGGGAAGAAAGGTGAAGGGGTAGATTGCAGGTAGATTGGGCAGTCGAAGGTATTTATTTGTATTTTACTCTAGAGGCAAAGGGGAGCCAGGGAAAGTTTTTGATCAGGGAAATGCCATGTTTCAGATGCACGTCTTCGGTGAATTATTTGATCCTCTTTGTGAAACATGGAAAAGATTGACTAGAGTCAGAGAAACCACCAACAGGCTCTCTAAGTGAACAGGGATAAAGGCTTGAGCTAGGCTACTGGCCTAGCTCATTGGAGAGAAGAGACAAATGAAAGAGGGAGTGTTGACTGCACTTGACAACTAATGAATTATGGGAGGGGGGAGAGGGGTGGGAGAGACCTTGAAACTGGTGACTAGGCGATGACTGAGAGTGGTCCCTACTTGCACCCCCAGAGAAATGGGTAAATTCGAAGAAGGAATGGGATGGGGGAAAGGTGATGTTCAGTTTTAGACATGGTCAGCTTGATTTCCCAGTGGGACACTGGTATAGATCTCAAAGGCTCCTTGCAGATGCTGGATTGAAGTTAAAGATAATGGATTAGGACTGAACCCAGTAGAATCTGACCAAGACATTCCAAGACCCTTCAAGTGAGCTGAAAATTACACTATAGCAAAGAGCATTATTCATTCATCCATTTATTTATTTATCTGTTTGTTCATTCATTCATTCATTTATTTATTTGTTCATTCATTCATTCATTCATTCATTCATTTGTTTATTTATTTATTTGTTTTTAAGCCCTTAACTTCTATATATTGGCTCCTAGGTGGAAGAGTGGTAAGGGCTAGGCAATGGGGGTCAAGTGACTTGCCCAGGGTCACACAGCTGGGAAGTGTCTGAGGCTGGATTTGAACCCAGTACCTCCCGTCTCTAGGCCTGACTCTCAATTCACGGAGCTACCCAGCTGCCCCCAAACAACATTATTTAATAAGTATTTATGACTTTTCTTAAGGACTTATCATAACTACCAGCATCACTACTTGGGGGTCATTCTTTTTCTTGTAAACCCTTATCCTCTGACTTGGAATCAATAGTATTGATTCCAAGCAGAAGAGCTGTAAGGGTTAGACAACTGGGGTTAATGACTTGCCCAGAGGCACACGGTTAGGAAGTGTCTGAGAACACATTTGAACTCAGGACCTCCTGCCTCCAGGCCTGGCACTCTCTCCACTGAGCCATCCAGCTGCCTCTAGGGCCATTATTAATAAATAACTAGATGGCGCAATGAAACAGAGAAGCACTGCTGTAATGTGGACACAACTCGTTACGAGTGAGAACTCCTGACAAACCCGGATGCAGGAGCTGATGTTGGGCACAAAACTGTAATGACTCACATGAATGCTTCTCAGAGAGAGAATGAGCACAATTGGGAAAGCTGCTTCGAGACTTTATCATGCTTGGGGAAACGGCACCGATTTGGCATGTAATTAGATATTTTTATTTTGCATATTTTTCTGCCTTTATTTTTTTGGTTGCACTTTGCATATACCTGAATTCATGTACGTTGAGTTTGAGTAAAACAAGGTTCTACTGTATAGATTTGGGTGGCCTCCATACGGTAGCCACAGTTGCCAATGAGATTATTAAGGAAAGAATAGAGAAGAAATGTGGGATCACGGCAGAGCCTTGAGAGCTATCCATAAAGGAAGCCCAAGCAACTCCCAAATGGGTAAGAGGAGAACCAGAAGAGAGCAATGCCAGAGAAGCCAAGGTAGGAAATGATATCAAGAATGGGGGCAGGCAAGAGTGTCCAAAAAAAGGCGGGGGGAGTGAGGACCAAGAAAGGCAATCTACTTTAGCAATTACCTTGGAGAAAGGGATCTTATTAGAACCAATTAGTAGGTCAATAAGGAGATAACAAGGGGGTAAGGAAGAAGTCAGAAGGGTTGTAGAAATGGAGATGGCCCCCACTGACTCTTATCATGCTTCAGTGACTATTAGCAAAAGGCATGTGAGTATTAGGGCATAGAGCTGTGTCCACTGCAGATCCTTGTGTCTTCTTGAAGGATCCCTTATAAGGCTTACATTCTGGTTGATCACCAAGCCTTTGGTTCCCCTATGTCAGTGATGGCGAATCTTTTAGAGACTGAGTCCCCAAACAACAACCCTCATGCTGCATGAGCCTCCCAGACAGGGGAGGGAGAGAGCACTTCTACTGGGCTGCTGGGCAGAGGGGCAGGTAAGGAGAGAAATATCCTCAGGCACACGTGGAGAAAGGGAAGGGAGGCAGCTCCTGAAGCACATTCTGGCATACATGCCATAGGTTCACCAACATGGCGCTGTGTGCATATTTGGTACAGGCAAGTAACCTGAGCATCCATGGTAGGTGCATCCAGGGGCAGCTAGGTGGCACAGTGGATAAAGTGCCAAGTCAGGAGTCAGGAGGACCTGGATTCAAATCTGGCCTCCAACATTTCCTAGCTGTGTGATCCTTAGCAAGTCTTTCAACCCTGTTTGCTTAGCCCTGATCCTTCTGTCTTAGTTATTACTATGACAGAAAGGAAGGGGTTAAAAAAAACCCAGGAGATACATCCTTATGTGAAATGATCTCAAAATATTCCATTTAGCACAGACTTTTGCAAGAGACTCTTAAAATGGAATGTTATAAGAAAAAAGTCCCCATACACTCCAAAATATTTACAGCAGCACTTTTTGGGAGAGCTAAGAATGGGAAACAAAGTAGATGCCCATCAACTAGGGAACAGATAAACAAATTATGGGACAAATATGATGGGATATTCTTATGCTATAAGAAATGATATATGTGGGGCAGCTTAAGTGGCTCAGTGCATAAAGTCAGGCCTAGAGATGGGAAGTCCTGGGTTCAAATCCAACCTCGGACATTTTCTAGCTGTGCAACCCCAGGCAAGTCACTTAACCCCCATTCCCTAGTTCTTACAACTCTTTTGTCTTGGAACTAATACTTAGTATCGATTCCAGGCTGGAAGGTAAGAGTTTACAAAAAAGAAAGAAAGAAATGACATATGTGATGAAGCATGGAAGGACCTATAAATCCTGATACAGAGTAATGTGAGCAGGGCCAAGAAAACACCATACAAAGTAGCTATAACAACGTAAATGGAAAGAACGACAAACCAAAAAATTAAAAGTACCTGTAGGGGCAGGCAGCTGGGTGGCTCAGTGGATAAAGAGCCAGGTCTCGAATCGAGAGGTCCTGGGTTCAAATGTGACCTCAGACACTTCCCAACTGTGTGATCCTGGGCAAGTCACTTAATCTCCCCCCCTTTCTCCGCCCCCCCCAAGCCCTTTCCATTTTTTTGCCTTGGAACTGATACTTAGTATTGATTCTAAAGCTGAAGGTAAGAGTTTAAAAAAAGTATATATAATAAAATGACACAGACCAAGTGGGATCTAAAGGAAGAGAGAGAAGACACCCTCAACTTACCCCTTCATGGAGCTGGGAGGTCCACGGGTATCAGACGTTGCACATATTTTTAGACTTGTCTCAATTTCTTCCTCTCTAAAAAATGCTATTTGTCACTCTGGGGGGGGGGGGTGGAGGTGGGAGAGGGGGAGGCAGCCAAGTGACTCAGTGGATGGAATGCTGAGCCTGGAGTCAGAAAGACCCAAGTGTGAATGCAGCCTCAGATACTCACTAGCTGTGTGACCCTAGCCAAGTCACTTAACTTCTGTTTGCCTTAAGCCACTGGAGGAGGAACTGGCAAATCACTCCAGGATCTTTGCCAAGAAAGCCTTCATGGAACCGTAGTAGGGAGATATGGTCCATGGCGGTCACAAATGAATGACGAATTAGCTGCTGGGGAGGGGAAGAAGGAAGGACACACAGGACAGCATACTGATGTATGAAACAGAAAAAAATGGACTGTATCAGTGCTAAGAGATTCTGGAATTCAACAATTCCAGAAATATTGGTTAGGCCCATTCTGTGCATAAGAAATCACGTTAAACATCAGGAAATAAAGGCAGATCCCTAAGATGGTCCTCTTGCTCAATCTTGACTTCTTCCCTAAGGCCCAGGAATTTATGAGTGGGGAATTCCCGTGATTGCCCAACTCAACTGTTATTATTTAGTCTTCTTTTAGTTCTGTCTAACCCTTCATGACCCCATGTGGGATTTTCTTGGCAGAGATACTAGAGAGGCTTGCCATTTCCTTCTCCAGCTCATTTTAGAGATGAGGAAACTGAGGCAAAGAAGGTGACGTGACTTGCCCAGAATCACCTAGCTAGTGTCCGAGGCCAGGCTTGAACTTGGGAAGATGAGTCTTCCTGTGTCCAGGCCCAGAGCTCTCTTGGCTGTGCCATCTAGCGGGCCCTCCAAACTCAACTGAAGCACACCCAAATGAACTCAGTCCTGTTGCATTTACTCGTGCAACTATTGGCACCTGTTTGGTTTGTTCTCATGCTATTAAAATGATATGTTCTAGGTTACTTGGCGCTTTCTACGTCATTTGAATTCCCATCCACGTTATTGAGGTTTTCCTATCTAATAAGTCAGTTATTTATCAAGCGTTAACTATGTTCCACACTGTATTTGGAGGACAAATACAATGACCTGGAATACATACGTAGATATCTGCCAGTCAGCTGTTAAGCTCTGACTATGTGCCAGGCACTGCGCCAACACTGAGTTTAGAGAGAAGAGGCAAAAACAGTTCCTGGCCTCCATGAGCTGCCCTTCTAATGGGGAAGACAACGTGCAAAATATTATTCAGAAAAATGAACATACAGGGTAAATGGAAGATCATTTCAGAGGGAAAGCAATGGGGAGGGGGCGGGAGGAAGGGCTGGGAATGTGCTCCTGCAGAAGCTGGGATTTATAGAGCGCTTTAAGGTTTGCAAAATATCTTGTGAATACTTTATCATTTGACCCTCGCAACTCGGGTAAGCAGGTGTTATTGTTTTCTTCATTTTACAGATGAGGAAACTGAGTCGGAGAGAAGTCAAATGATTTGTCCTGGGTCGCACAGCTAGTGACTGATGCAGGACTTGAACCCATGACTTTCCACTTTCTAACTGCGGGTCTAGAATTCTATAAGATGATAGTTCTATCTTTTGGTTTGGCGCGTGGCACAGTGTTATGCCATCTCGGAGTGCTGGGACCATGGTTTTACTAAGGTCTTTCAATGATGGCCGCCATTTTGGATCGAGAGCATTCATTCCTTTCTGTATTTTTTTATTTTAAACCCTTACCTTCTGTCTTAGAATCGATACTATGGCAAAAGACTGGTAAGGCTAGGCCCAGAGTCACACAGCTTGGAAGCCTCTGAGGCCACATTTGAACCCAGGTCCTCCTGACTCCAGAACTGGCCACTCTTCCCCTGGGCTACCTGGCCCTCCTTTCTGCATTATGCCCTCCAGTTCCTAGATCTACCTCTTCCTCCAGCCGCTTGGACACTTGGGAACCTGGCCTGCCCAGAACTTCACACCCAGACACTTCGGGGCTTCTCTAGCCTTGCCTTGGATTCCTGTAAACAGGCCACCTCCAGCAGGCTGGAGTTCCCCAAGGCGATAACCATTAGACTCGCTCCCTGTTTCACACACAGACCCCTACAGACCCTTTGGCTCTTGCTGCCTCCTCTTTTTTATTTTCAAATCTGAGATGGCCTTAGACGAGTTTTTTCTTTTCAAAAATAATAAAAAAAAAATAAGTGTGGCCAACCCACACTTATATACATAATCTTCTATCTTAGAAAGGATACTAAATATGAGTTCCAAGATAGATGATTGATAAGGGTTAGGCAATGGGGGTAAATGACTTGTCCAGGGTCACAGGGTAGGAAGTGTCTGAGGCCAGATTTAAAGCCATCATTATTGTTGTTATTAATTATTATCATTATTATTTCTCACATGGAACATCGGCGAGGGCGGGGGTCCATATGTATGCATTGTAGGAGTTGCAGAGGACCTCTCACATCCCTTCCCTCTCTGAGCTAGGAAACCAAAAAAAATTCAAGTTAAAGTCCATGTGGGATGAGAGCGTAATGCGGCACTCCCAACAGCAGGTGGCACTCTTCTACCACGAATGAATTGTCCCAGCGGAAGATCACGTGATCTAGTCTAGGGCTTACCAAAGCCGAATCATTGATTAAAGAGCCTGAGAGAAGTTAACGTTGTCCGTATTGGCAGGGGTGGGGGAGGAGGGAGGTTTCCTCTTTCGCTGGTGTGCTGAGCCCCCTTCTCCATGGTGGACCATCTATAGTTTAAGAGTCTTAGGAGGCTGCTTGGGGGGCAGTGAGGGTCACACGGATCAGAAGCAGCTTCCGGATTCCAAGGGGGTCCCTCTGTCATGCTGCCACTAGAATTACAATCAAAACTACTTATTTACAAGGACCAGCAAGTACACAGGTGGTGCAGTGGCTAGAACGCTGGGGCTGGAAGTCAGGAAGACGTCTCTTCCTTTGTTCAAATCCAGCCTCAGACACTTCCTAGCTGTGTGACCCTGGGAGAGTCACTTAACTCTGTTACCTCCGAATCTGTAAAATGAGCTGGAGAAAGAAAATGGCAAACCACTCCAGTATCTCTGCCAAGAATACCCCAAATGGGGTAGAGGACTCACACACAACTGAAAGAAATGACGGCCAAAAGCAAATACAATCCTGTGCCTCAATTGGGTCTTGTTGACATTTAACTTCTTCAAGATGGATGCAAATTACTTTTTAATGTGGAGGTGATTCTTCTTTTTTTATTTGTTTTTATATTTTATATTTTCAGTTTTTTGAATAATGTTTTATTTTTCTCTAATTACATGTCAAAACAATTTTAGGAGGCAGCTGGCTCGCCATGTCTAGAGGAGGGAGGTCCTAAGTTCAAATCTGGCCTCAGATACTTTCTAGCTATGTGACCCTGGGAAAGTCACTTAATCCCCATTGCCCAGCCCTTATCACTCTTCTGCCTTGGAACCAATCCACAGTATTGATTCTAAGGTGGAAGGTAAGGATTAAAAACAAAAAAAAACCCAATTTTTTAACATTCTTTTTCTCAAGTGCTAAGCTCCAAATTCTCTCCCTCCTTCCCTTTCCTGAGATGGTAATTAGATTTATATTTTACATGTATATTCATGAATCAGGAAAACTAAATGGTATCCAGGTTTTCTACCTGGCTGGTTTTCCCTTGCTGTCTAGGAGTGACCATAGAGCCCCATCTGCTATTTTGCTTTTTGGAGAAAGAGAAGAGAAGGGAAGAACAGAAAAGGGAGAGATGAGGAGGGGAAAGTAGTTGGAGTGGTTTGTTCCCAGTGGGGTGGTTTGCATACTTCCAGGATGGTCTGCACCCACTAAAAGTGGGAGATTAAAATGAAAGTCACCAAATGAACAAGTATGTTATGTTCCTCCACAGCAAGTCATACCCATGAGTAGTGGACAGAGAACTAGTCTCAGAACCTGGACTTTTTTTTTTAAAACCCTTACATTCTGTCTTAGAATCAATCCTCTACATTGATCCCAAGGCAGAAGAGAGCAATAAAGGCTAGGCAATGGGGTTAAGGGACTTGCCCAGAGTCACACAGCTAGAAAGTGTTTGAAGCCAGATTTGAACCTGGGACCTCCCATCTCCAGGCCTGGCTCTCTATCCACTGAGCCACCTAGCTGCTCCCACAGTATTGGTTCAAAGGGGGAGAGAAGGTGGGGGGAGGAGGAAGGGGAGAAGGAAGGAAGGAGGGAGGGAAAGAAGGAAGCAAGAAAAGAAAGAAAAGAATCAGCTCTTGGTCAGGAGAACTGGTCCTTTGAATCTGGAAATCCAGAGAGACACTAGAAGAAACCCTGGGAATAGGAGACCTAGGTTCAAATCCTGCCTCTTACAAGTAATCCCCAAATGGTTTGAGGTCCTTCCCCTCCCTGAGGCTGTTAGATCATCTTTAAAAATGGAGCCAATAATACTTCTGATCCTCATTTACTGAATGATGAGAGAAAAGTGTCTTATAAACTCTAAAGTGGTTAACAAATTTGAGTTAGTATTATCCTCCTTTAGTCACCCATATACTGGGCAAGTCACTTATCCTCCCTGTCTCAGTTTCTTCTTCTATAAAATGGAGATAACAATAGCACATGCCCCACAGGGTTGTTTTACAAACTTTAAAGTGCTATATAAAGGGTCACTATTATTAGTATGCAGGGATTTGATTGGTAGTTTGTAGGGATCCCTATATCGAGGGGACTTCCTCCACCCATAGAAGTGGACATCTTTTCTGTAACTTATCTTTAGAACATTGACAGGTGACTTGTCCAGGCTCACACAGCCAGGCTATGTTGAAGGCTGAACTTGAACCCAAGTCTTCTTGGCTTTAAGGACATGCATCCTACCTCTTAATGATTATTACTAGCCTCAAAGTCCTAAAGGGGCAAGAGACGGATGAACTTTTAGTGAGAATTTTTGCCTCTAGAGACAAAATGGGATGGGAGGGGACCCCCCCCCCCCAGAGACAACAAAGCAAGGGCAGGAAGGTGGACAGGGGTGATGAGGAAGGGAGGGTCAAAAGACATAAGTATGGAGGAAAGATGCAGGCAGAGAGAGATATAAAGAGAGAGAATGAGGGGGGAGAGGAAGGAAGGGAGGAGGGGGAAGCAGAAAAGGAAAAGAAAGGAGGGAGGAAGATTGACAGAGAAGAAGGAAAGAGATGAAGAGAGAAGGGAGAGGAGATGGAGCAGCAGGGAGGAATGGAGAAGAGAAGAGGGAAGGCGAGGTGTGGAGGGTTGGAGAGGGAGAAAGGAAAAGGGGAAGCGAATGGAGGGAAGAGGGAGGGGAGATGGGGAAGAAAGAGGAAGAGGATCAGAAGAAATGGAGACGGGAGGGAGGAGTAGAAGAGGGAGAGAGTTAAACAGAAGAGGGGAAGAAAAGCAGAAGAAAGGAGGAGGGGCAGAGAAGGATTAGAGGAAGAGGTAGGAGTGAAGAAAGAGGGTGGAAGGTCCTTGGTTCAAACGTGACCTCAGTCACTTCCCAGCTGTGTGACCCTGGGCAAGTCACTTGGTTCCCACTGCCTCACCCTGGCCGCTCTTCTATCCTGGAACAGATACTATGGATTCTAAGACGGAAGGTAGAGTTAAAAAAAGAAAGAGGGTGGAAAAGGGAGGGAAAGAGAGGACAGAAGAAAAAGAGGATGGAGAATGGGCAGTGTTAATTAATGAGAAGAGCCTTGGGTTTGAATTGCAGCTCTGCTATTTACCTGGGCCCTTATCCTGGTGACTTTTCCTCTTTGGGCCTCAGTTTCCCAGTCTGTAGCAGGAGAGGGGAGGACCGCTTTCGAGCCCCTCTCGTACAGACGCGTTCCCTTTAATGTAGAATCGATCACAGATCGCGTCGGTCCCAACAACTCCCGCTCCGCCTCCCGCTTTCTCCGCGGTTCCCGGTGCGGACTCCCGCCGGGTCCTAGCACCGCCCCCTGCTGGCGGAGGCGAACCCCAAGCCAATAGAGGGCCTTGACTGGGCTGCTGACATCATAGGTCGGAAGCGGAACTGGCCAATGGGGCCTGGGCGCGATCGGGGCTCGCCTCGCCGGGGCTGGAGCGCGGGGGGTTTGACTGGGCCGCCGTCGTTGTAGTGACGGTCCCACGCCGCGGCCGCCGTCAAACGGTTCCGGGCCCCGCACGGTTCCGCCCGCCGTGCCCACCCCCGACCCTGCCGGTCCCGCCCCATCCCTCCTCTCGCCCGGCGCTGGCGCGGCCGCATCCCCATGGCCTTTGCTCCGGTAAGGATGGATCTGCTTGGGCGGGGAGGGTGGGGCGGGGCCGCGGGGATGTGGGGGACAGAGACGGGGCGGACCCCGGGGCTTCGGAGCAACAGCCCCGCCCTGCCCGGGACCGGCGGGGAAACTGAGACCTAGTGTTGCGGGAGGCGGAGGAGGAACTGCCCAATCCTACCTCTTGGACGAGGGGGGAAACTGAGACACAGGCAGCCTAGCGGCATTCCCAGGGACACTCCAAGCAGGAGGGACCGTCGAGTCCAGCTCCCTCGTCCTACAGGGGAAACTGAGGCATAGAGAGGCCAAGGGACTTACCTAAGGTCACTAGGCTGTGAGCCAGAACTCACCAGAGGAGGAGATAGATGTAAGGGGGCACAGGCCAGCCTAGAGTTTTTACAGAGAAGGAAACTGAAGCCTGGAAGTGAGCCCATCATCATTAAGTAAAGACCCACTATGGGGGCAGCTAGGAGGCTCCCGGGATAGAAAACCAGACTTGGAGAGGAAGGTATTGGGTTCAAATTTGGTCCGGTTGTGTGACCTTGGGCAAATCACTTAACTCCCTAGAATCCTTTGGAATCCATACCTAGTATTACTGTAAGACAAAAGCGAGGGTTTATTATTATTTAAGTCTTCTTTTCTGGGACAGCTAGGTAGCACCGTGGATACAGAGATAGAGAGCCAGACCTGGAAACAATAGGTCCTGGGTTTAAATGTGACCCCAGACACATCCTAGCACCATGACCCTGGACACTTCAACCCCAGTTGCCTAGCTCTTACTGCTCTTCTGCCTTGGAACTGATAGGATTTTAAGTGAGAAGGTAAGGGGGAGGGAGAGAAAAGGCCTGCCACATGCCAGGTGCTGTGCTAAGAGCTGGGGCTAGGAATGGAGAAAACAGAGCCCTTGCCCTCAGGGAGCTTACAGTCTTACAGAGGAGACTACATGCAAACAAATATCAACAAAGCAAGCCATAGGCTGGATAAATGGAAGGAATTAGCCAAGAGAAGGCTCTAGAATGAAGAGGAGTTCCTGTACAAGGCAGGATTTTAGCCAGCATTTAAAGGGAGTGGAGGTTCCTTGCCCAAGGACCTTCAATGAGTAGGAGATCTGGGATTCCAAAAACATTTAAGACAAGTGCACTACCATTCCTGGAGATGGGAAGTCCTGGGTTCCAATCTTGGCCTCAGACACTTTCTAGCAGTGTGACCAGGGCAAGGCACTTGACCCCAGTTGTCTAGCCCTTGCCACTCTTCTGTCCTGGAATTAATACTAAAACAGAAGGTAAGGGTTGAAAAAGAAAAAGGCAACTACTTTTGGCTGGAGGGCCAGTGCCAGGGCCGGCCCATTGTTTCCCTCTTAGAAACATTCCCTGGTAGACATTTGTCACATTCTGAGGCTAGGAGGGACCTCATAGAATCGTCTGATTCGGAGCTGGAAGGGCACTTTAGAGTTCTAGTCCGATTCTCATTTTCCAAAGGGGGAAGCTGGTTCTCCGGAGTGGAGCTGCCTTGTTCTATCACTTAGTCAGTGGGAAAGCCCCCCTGTGAACCCAGGCCCTGTTTCCTGGCTCCTCTTTGTGCCTGGAAGTGGCATGCTGGCTCCTTTGCTAGACTATGAGCGTCCTGAGGCCAGGGACTGTTAGTTTCTTGGTGTGTCCCTAGGGATGCACACGCACAGTAAATCCTTGTTGAAAGACCAGAAAATTGGTATCCCTCTTAATGCTATCACACCCAGTTGGAGCAGCAGCTGCAAGCCTTGTCCCCTAGAGGAGCCTCAGATGCAGCCTCCTGCTCAATTCCACCCCAGACTCGGGCTAGAAAGGAACTCGGAGGACTGCTGGATTTAGAGGCTCAGGGGCACTTGGCTGTCACTTTGTCCAAGAGTCTTTAACTCATCTGGGGTCCATGGACTCCCAAGGGCTCTGTACATACATTTCAACAGTCCATGAGCTTGGATTGGAGGGGGGGGGGAGGGAGAATTCATCTTCATTTTCATTCACTCCTCCTTGGAATCTAGCTTGTCACTGGATTATTTAAAAACATGGTTTTAGGGCAGTGAGGTGGCTCAATGGATAGAGAGCTAGGTCCTGGATTCAAATGTGGCCTCGGACACTTCCTAGCTGTGTGACCCTAGGCAAGTCACTTAACCCCAGTCACCTTGCCTTTGCCACTCTTCTGCTTTGGAACCCATCTTTAGTAGCGATTCTAAGATAAGGGTTTAAAACAAAATAAAACAAGGTTCTGAGGAGGGCAGCAAAGGCAGCACCAGATTCTGCCAAAGGGTGAGAAAGGGCAGGTCTGTCTGAATGGATTCGTTTATGCCAACCACCTCTCTCGGGGGGAGTCTGAAGGAAAGGCTGGGAATTGTTTTAGCTAGAACTGAAAAGGAGGGGACCTTGTTATTTCTTTGGTTTTTGAGCTGTTTCCATAGGAGGGAGATTTGGTCCTGCTCCTTAGCCCTTCAGATCCTCTTGTCAAAGGTGAAAATTGTTGGTGAGTTTCTTGTTCATTTGTTTAAGTGGAGAGGATTGACATTCAGCTACCAGTGTGACCTTGGGCTAGTCAAGGAGCCTCTCTAGCCTCAGTTTACCCATTTGTAAAATGAAAGATGTGGCCTAGAGGGCCTTTAAGGTTCCTTCCAGCTCTGAATTGATGGTGCTACTCTTAATTAGCTCCAAAGCTAAGAGCTGAAAGAGGCCTCGGAGGCCATTTAGTCCAACCCCTTCATTTTAGAAAGAAACCAAGGCACAGAGAGAAATGAATGACCCCAGGGCTTCTTCATTCCAAAGCCCAGGGTCCCATATCCACTACACCTCCTTCTCACCTCCAGTTTTCCAACAGAAGGCTGGCTTTGAGGGTGGAAGCTGCCCATTTGCTTACCTTTGTAAGGCTTCCACTGATTTGTGAACTGTAGGGCTTAGGAGGAGGAGGGGATGAGGGGGGTTCACCTGCCTACTGTTGCTCCTCCTTTGACCAGTGACGTCATGGGGGGGTCTTGACTTGCTCTGAACAGGATATGAGTGAGGCAGAGTGGCCCCTCCCTCTCCCAGAGTCAGGAGGGCTGCTGGTGGCCCCTGCCATGGGCTCCCCAACCCTGGGCCCTCCACAGCGTCTGCTTTAGCCCCCTTCTGTCGGCTCCCCAACCCGAGCCAGTGACCTTACCCCGATGGTGGCAGGTGCTCCCTGGGAGAGGCTGACAGCAGAGGTGGCCGCCCCCCTCCACCTGTTGGCTAGCCGCTCCTCCCCTGGCCAGTGGGCCACTGAAAGGGGAATTTCATTTCCTCCCTGAAATGGGGCACCGCCCTTTGACCCCCTGCCGGCCTGTCCTTCCAGGAGGATCCCATTTTGGAGCGTTATTTCAAAGGCCATAAAGCTGCAGTGACCAGTGTGGACTTCAGCCCCAGTGCCAAAAGACTTGGTAAGTGGCACAAACCCCCTCCCCCTTTTTTGTTTTCTTTGTAATCCTCATTCACATGGAAAGGTGACCAGGCTGCAGGGGTTAGGGTCTGGTCTCATGCACTCACTGGCTGTGGGACCCCGAGCAAGATCCTTACCCGCTCTCTGCCTCAGTTTCCTCATCAGCTCCAAATTAGGCTTTGGGGCCACTTACTCTGACCTTGCTTATGGAGACACTTTCCCTGTGCCTCAGTTTCCTCACCTGCAATGTGAGGGGTTTGTATTTGCTCCCGAAAAGGGCCGCCAGTTTGAGACCCACGAACTTGACTTGACTCAGCCCGGAGATTTCCGGCCGAGGGTGGGATGGACCTTGGGAGGCCAGGGTTGGGGTGGAGGTAGGGAGGGCTGGTCCCTCGGGGTCCAGTTCCGAAAAGCTCCTCCCCAGTCCAGTGCTGGCGCCTGCCCGGCCCAAGTGGGGAAGAGGGGGCGCCCCCACCCCCCCTGCAGCTGGAGGCGCGGCTTGGGGAGGGATCAGGCTCCGAGGAAGGCGGGTTTCTGGGGCCCAGCCGCGCCTGCGTGGGTGTGAGAGTGCCCGGGGAGGGAGCGTGTGCCCTGAAGTTGCCGGGCGCTCTGGAGGAAGTAGTGAGCCCGGGAGTTTTGGCTCAGGCGCGCTGCGCCTGGGGCGGCCCAGGCCCCGCCCAGCGGCTGCACAAACTTTTCCGCTGGGCCGGGCTGGGAAGAGAGGCAGCGGCTGCTGCTGCAGCAGCAGCAGCGGCAGCACCACCGGCTCTGGCACCAGCACCGGCACCGCACCGGCGCCAGCCATGAAGGTGCGCGTCCAGGCCAGGTGGGCTTGGCTCAGCAAGGGTTGCGTGCTGCTGGGCGCCCTCACGGTGGCCTACGTAGTGCTGGAGCTGTCCGTGGCCTCGCTCCGGGGCGCCCCTTCTGGGCACAGCCTCACCCCCAGCAGGTGGGACAGCCCGCAGGAAGACCTGGCGCAGCCCTTGTACAAGAAGCCCCCGCCCGACCCCGGGGCCCTGGGCGAGTGGGGAGAGGCCAGCCACCTCCAGCTGCAGGGGGACACGGAGAAGCAGCAGGCGGAGGAGCTCACCGAGAAGTATGCCATCAACATCTACCTGAGCGACAGAATCTCCCTGCACCGCCACATCCGGGACGACCGCATGTACGAGTGCAGGCTCAAGACCTTCGACTACCGCAGGCTGCCCACCACCTCGGTCATCATCGCCTTCTACAACGAAGCCTGGTCCACCCTCCTGCGCACCGTCCACAGCGTCCTGGAGACGGCCCCCGCCGTCCTGCTCAAGGAGATCATCCTGGTGGACGACCTGAGCGATAAAGTGTATCTGAAGGCTCAGCTGGAGACCTACATCAGCAGCCTGCAGCGAGTGCGCCTCATCAGGACCAAGAAGCGCGAGGGGCTGGTCCGAGCCCGCCTCATCGGAGCCACCTTCGCCACCGGGGAGGTCCTCACCTTCCTGGACTGCCACTGCGAGTGCAACCAGGGCTGGCTGGAGCCGCTGCTGGAGAGGATCGGCCAAGACGAGTCCGTGATCATTTGTCCCGTCATAGACACCATCGACTGGAATACCTTCGACTTCTACATGCAGGAGGGGGAGCCTGTGATCGGGGGCTTCGACTGGCACCTGACCTTCCAGTGGCAGCCCGTCCCCGAGCACGAGAGGAGGCGATGGCGATCCCGAACGGACCCCATCAGGTCCCCCGTCATGGCCGGAGGGCTTTTTGCCGTCAGTAAGAAGTATTTCGAGTACCTGGGCACTTACGATACCGGCATGGAAGTGTGGGGCGGGGAGAACCTGGAGCTGTCGTTCAGGGTCTGGCAGTGCGGAGGGGCGCTGGAGATTCACCCCTGCTCCCACGTGGGGCACGTCTTCCCCAAGCGAGCCCCCTACGCCAGGCCCAATTTCCGGCAGAACACGGTGCGAGCCGCCGAGGTGTGGATGGACGACTACAAGGAGCACTTCTACAATCGCAACCCCTTAGCGAGGAAGGAAAGTTACGGGGACGTTTCCGAGAGAAAACTATTACGAAAACGCTTGAATTGCAAGAGTTTTGACTGGTATTTGAAAACCGTGTTTCCCGCCTTGCGGGTGCCGGAGGATCGCCCGGGCTGGCACGGCGCCATTCGCAGTGTGGGCATCTCCTCGGAATGCCTCGATTACAAAGCTCCGGAGCGGGACCCCACCGGAGCTCACCTCTCCCTCTTTGGCTGCCACGGACAAGGAGGCAATCAGTTCTTCGAGTACACCCTCAAGAAAGAGTTCCGGTTTAGTGTCCAGACGGAATTGTGCCTCGTCGGCCCGAAGCAGAAAGATGCCGTTGGAATGCAGTACTGCCCCAAGGAGGGGGCTCCTGTTCCCGAAGAGATGGTTTGGCATTTTAAAGAAGATGGAGCCATCTATCATCCCCAGTCTGGCCTGTGTCTCAGTGCTTACCGGACAGCGGAAGGGCGGCCTGATGTACACATGAGAACTTGTGACAGTGGAGAGAAGAATCAGATTTGGAGGTTTGAGAAATAGAGGGGGGGCTGGGCGGGAGCAGCCTCACTGGAGACCGTATCTTGTTAAAAAGTCATTTGAATGTTGATGGAGATTGGAGATCCTTCCAGGAAAGGTGTTTCCCCACATCATCTAATGCCTGAAAACTGGTGGTGGGCCCAGGACCACTTTTCCTGTTAGTAGGTGCCTTATGGACCGACTTCATTTTCTAAGCCAGGCCTACTCCTTATGGGGAGAGCCCCAGAGGCTTTAAGTTCCCAACCTACAATTCAAGAAATCAAATATCAGCTGTGTGAGATACGGCTTAGAGTAATGCATAAAGCACTGCCATTTGAAGAACTTTGCAGTGTGATTACACTAAGACTGGCCCGGTAAATATAAGATTTTTATTTCAAGCATCAATTTGAACTTTCAAGTGATTTTGTTGTCATAGAGGTGGAAGAGTCCATTATTCACCTTTGGTTTTTGTTTTTCAAACCCTTATCTTCTTAGAATCTGTACTAAGTAGGGTGATAAGGGCTAGGCAGTGGGGGTTAAGTGACTTGCCCAGGGTCACCCACCTAGCATCATTAGCCTTTCTTTGCTTGGGAAACCACAGTTCTAGAGCAGAATTGGGTTATTAAATGATGCCATTTAATGCTGGACATCTCAAGAAATCTCTAGGTGTCTGGGGAAAATGGAGAGGTGTCTCAAGTTTTTCTCCGGGGTGCATTTGCCTGGTGCCTATTAGAACCACTCACTGGGACTTGATTAAGAAATCCCAGTGAAGACTCTTATACACATATCCACAAGCTCATTCTTTTGATGCACTTTTTTTCATTTCATAAATAGAAGAGAATCAAAGCAGTTATTCCTCTTCCCCTTTTGGGTTAATATTTAATCATTTAAAGTAAACCCAGAGGAAATGGCCCCAAAACAAAGACCAACAATATTTACATGATTATGTGAAAGAAAATACAGTTTGACCAAAATATCTGTAGCACTCTTCTCCTTATGGTTATGTTAGGAAAATAACATTACTTCTTAGCACCGCAGTCTTCCAATCATTTTCCATCTTTTCCTAATGCAGATGTAAATGTCGTTGAGCCACATACCTCTCAACCATGAAGCTTGAAAAGGTTTTGGTTTGTTCTTTTTCTTTCTTTCTTTTTTTTTTTTTTAAATGAGCTGAGCTCAATTAAACTTCTATGTTTTGGTTGGGGGATGAATGTTAGCTGTAGTTAGCTAGTCACTGTGTTTATGTGCTTTTGATAACTGTTGAATAAACTATTTTTTAATGGATGAGGAATGAGAAATGTTTCCCAAACTCCCTTATTTGAGAAGCAATGCAGCTTTGAAAGTGAGATTTGGGTGATCACAAAAACTTGCTCTTTTAATTTGTCTTGTTTCTGTGAGACTAAGCAACATGACAGTAAAAGTTCTTTGTTCATAAAGAACCAATATAGACAAAATTTTCAAACGAGGCTCATACCTCATTTTGTTTTTTTTTAAGTAGTTTATCAACTCACTTGGGGGGATACCACTATCCAACCTTCACTCTCCAGGCTGCCTTCAGGACATCATTTTGCTTGCAACACTTCCAGCTCTCAAGTGTACAGTGACACCTAAGGGAAACTGAGCTCTTCAGCTTCTAAACTGCCGGGCCATTTGACAAGGCAATTTCTGGTAACTAGCTGTTCTAGCCAAGGGAAGCCCTGGAGGAATGGCTTCTAGGTATGAAGAGGGAATAACCTTATGGAAAGAAACTTGAGGTCCGTGACGGAAGCCGAGAAAGGGTGCTTGCCTCTCTGGTGGTGTGCCATTAGTGGAGAACTCTGAGCAGGGGATCTAGGACCAATTTATTAAATGCCCATTAATGTGCCAGACACCAGTGCACTGGGCTTTGGGGGTTCCAGGACAAAAGTGAAACAAACTGGAGGGGCCATCCTTGACTAACCTTAGCAGAGCGCAGCTCTCTTGTTGTGTGTGACATGCTGGAAATTCCATGCGCCCAGACACTGGCTAAAGTCAAATGTAAATGATTATTGTTGTTGTTGACTACCTGAAGTTTGGGTTTCTCGGCACCATCTGTCTCCTGTGCCTGGACAGCTCAAGCTCTCTCGTGACTGTTTAAGTCAGTCTTTCTGCTTGATAGTGGCTCTGGTGAAGTTTTTGATGAGATAGGAATCTGAAACTCTGGGTCAGATTGAGAGTGTGAACTGTGTATGAACAGTGTGGGCTTCAGATTTCTACACTAACCTCCATTAAAATGGAGAAACTCGAGGCAGGCATTTTTAAGGATGAGGACATGCACCTGAAGACATATTTGCTTGCAGATGAATTTAGTTTACCCAGAAGGATCCAATCCTTCTGGGAAAGAAAGACAAAGAAATGTATGTTGGCAAAGAAAACTTTCCTTGGTTGAAGACAAGAGGAAATTAAATGGTCTATATGTTTGTTTTGTTTGTTTGTCAATGAAAATTTGTTCTTTGGCCTTTGAGTTGCTCTTTTGAATATTTGTGAAAGAATGTTGAGGTGTTTTAATCTGTTGTATAAAGTGAACAAATGGCTCTCTGTGATCACTTGGAATGTGGATCCATCTTTTTTTTCCTCTAATGGTTTTTAAAGTGATATTGGAGGGGACAGTTGGGTGGCTCGGTGGAATTGAGAGCCAGGCCCAGAGATGGGAGGTCCTGGGTTCAAATCTAGCCTCAGACACTTCCTAGCCTTGTGACCCTGGGCAAGTCATTTAACTCCCATTGCCTACCCCTTACTGCTCTTCTACCTTGGAACCAATATGTAATATTGATTCTAAGATGGAAGGTAAGGGTTTAAAAATAAAGTGATATTGGAGGAAATGAAATAAACTGTGAGGGGGGGGGATAGAAGCAGGTGTTTTGATTTACTTTCATAGGTTCAGCTGCCACTGAAAGCCATCATTGATAGGGTAATTTTGGTTTCTAATTCTCTTATTCATTCATTCATTCATTCATTCATGATAAATATTTATTATGTCCCTGCTATGACCCAGACCCTGTGCTAAGCTCTGGGGAAATAGGAAGAGGCAAAAGACAGTCCCTGCCCTCAAGGAGCCTACAATCTGTTGGGGGAGATAACACAAAAACAAATCTATACAAAGCAAGCTAGCCACAGGATAAATGGGAAACCATGAAGAAAGGGAGGGCTTCCCGTAGATGGAGTTTGAGTTGGGACTTAAAAGAAGCCAGGGCAGTCAGTAGCCAAATTAGAGAAGGGAGAGCGTTTCAGGCATGGAGACAGCCCGAGAGAATGCCTGAAGCCAAGAGATGGCGTGTCTTGTCCGGTGTCACAGGATCAAGGAGTACATGTCAAGGTATCAGGTGTAGGAAGCCTGGAAAGGTAGGAGAGGGCTCAGTTCTGAATTTTGAAGGCCAAATGGAGAATTTTGTATTTTATCCTGTAGGGAGCCATAGGAGTTTGACATGTGAGGAGGTGACAGCATCAGATCTGCACTGTGGTGGCCAAATAGAGGATGGATCTGAGTGGGGAGAGACCTGAGGCAAGCAATCCCACCATTCAGCTGTTTATTGCAATAATCCAGGCATGGAGTGACGAGGGCCTGTACTAGAGTGGTGGCAGTGTCAGGAGAGAAGGGAATATGTATATATGAGGGATACTGCAGAGGGGAAATCCACAGGCCTTGGCAACAGGTTGGATATGAGGGTGGAGGGAGTGGGAAATAGTGAGGCCAAGATGACTTAGGTTGTGAGCATGAGAGACTGGAAGGATGGTGTTGCCTGCTATAGTAATAAGGAAGGTGGAGGAGAAAGATAATGAGTTCTGTGTGGGACACATTGAGTTTAAGATGTCTACTGGACATCCAGTTCTAGTTATCTGAAAGCCTGTTGGAGAGGCAAAATTGGAGGTCAAGGGAGACACTGCGGCAGGAAAGGTAGATTTGAGAATCATCAGCATAAAGAGTGTCATTAAATCCATGGGAGCTGATGAGATCACCAAATAAAGTAGTAGAGAAGGAGAAGCAAACAGGACCCTGGACAGAACCCTCAGGGCCACCTACAATGACAGCGGGGTGATCTGGAGGAAGCTCTAGCAAAGGATGGACAGAGAAGGAGTGGTCAGATAAGGAGGAGGAAAACCAGGAGAGTGGCATCCCCAGAAAAGCAAGGAAGAGAGAGTGGCCAGCAGTGTCTAAGGCTGCAGAGGGGTGACGAAGAATGAGAACTGAAAAAGGGCCATTGGATTTGGCAGCTAGGAGATCAATAGTAATCCTTTATAGAGAGCAATTTTGGTAAAATGACAAGTCATTTTTTAAGAATGAGAGGAGAGAGTAAGAGAAGCCTTTTCAAGGAGTTTGTCTGCAAAAGGTAGCAGAGAAATGAAGATAGTTATTGGGTACTGAAGGATCAAGTGAGGGCTTTTTCAAGCTAGGGTAGATGTGGGCTTGACTGTAGGCAATAGGAGAAGAGGCGGGAGACAGAGAAAGATTGAAAATAAGTGCAATCTGTGGGAGGAGCCAAGATGAAATGGGATCTGTGAAATATAGGGCAGTTAGGTTTTCTGATTTTCTAAGACATTGTTAATCACTCATTAATTATTGAGTGCCTACTGTATGTCCTCCATGGTATACTGAGTGGTGCCCTCTGTTGTATTTACAGGGTGGGATCTTGCCTTATTTGCATTTGTATCTCAATCCTTTCACTGTCCCTTGCACACAGTAGGCATTCAGCAAATGTTAAAATGAATGATTAACATTCCAGCTTTTTGATAAATGACCCTCTAGGAGCCCAGTGCCAGCATTATGCTTACCAGTCTTGAGCCTCGAGTTTCATGGATTGGGAGGGGTAGTTTTTCTCCTTCTCCTTTTCCTTTTCTAATAAAAAAGGCTTTTCATTAGACAGTTCATAGACCCTTGGATGTGGCCTTTGGTGTGGGGCAAGGGGCAAGAAGAGGGGTGGTGACCAGAGAGAAAGCAGGAGGGCAAGGAGGGAGAATAGAGAAAATCGCTGCACGCATCACCATCACATGGGCTTCCTAAATTAAAAAAAATTTTTTTCCAGATTACATGTTGAGACAATGTACAGTAATCATTTTCTGAAATTATACAATCTCTGCTCTCTTCCTTCCACCTTTCCCTCTGCGCTCCCCAAGTCTGCAGGTAATATGATATAGGTTGCACATGAATCACCATTACTTGGTAAATACAGAAAGAGCTGATAAGGCTCAGTAAAAAACAAACCCTCCAAAAAGGCTTTTCATTAGACAATTCATAGACCTTTGGATGTTGCCTTTGGGGTAGGTAAGGAGAGGGATGGCAGCCAGAGACAAAGCAGGAGGGCTGGGAGGGAGAACAGAGAAAATACAGTCAGATGCAGGTGGGCTTGGCTTCCTAGAGAATTAAGGGCACCATCACCCAGCCTCTCTCCAGGGCCCCAGGATGCAGAAGAATTCCTGTAGCAGGAAAGGAGCTCCTCAACTAAATAGTTTGGGGTCTGCCGCCCAGGGTCCCCAGGACTCCTTTTTTTTTTTTTTAAATTCTGTCTTAGTATCAATACTAAGTATCAATTCCAAGGCAGAAGAATGGTAAGGGCCAGGTATTTGGGGTTAAGTGACCTTTCCAGGGTCACACGGCTAGGAATTATTAGACTAGATTTAAATCCAGGATCTCCCATCTCCAGGCCTGGCACTCTTATCAAAATCAATATTCTTTGGATTTGATTGTTCAAACACATATGACTCTACCTAACTCTTCTCACTTAGCCTACATTTCTCCATTTTGTTCATTAAACTATCAAAAGATTTTTTGTCAAGTGCCTACTGAAATCCAGATGTACTGTGTCATCCCCTTAATCGATCGACCTAGTCACCTCACCAAAAAACAAAATAAAATTGCTTTGGTATATCACTCATTCTTAGAAACCTCTATGCTGACTGTGAGTGAGCACTGCTTCCCAATTCTAAGTGTTCACACACAATGTATTTAATAATCTGCTCTACATGTAGAAAATGGGGACACCGTGAAGTGACCTAACCATTTTGGAGAACAGCAATTCCACCATTGAGTCTATTTCCCAAGGGGATCAGAGATAAAGAAAAAGACCTCAATGTTCCAAAATGTTTAGAGCAACTCTTTGTGGTGGCAAAGAACTGGAAATTGAGGGGTTGCCCATTAATTGGGGAATGGCTGAACAAGTCGTGGTTTATGGTTGTAATGAAATACTACTGTGCCATAAGAAATGATGAGCTGCGTAATTTTATTTTGTTGACTGGTTTTTAAAAAATCCTTACTTTCTGTTTTAGTAACAACTCTTAAGACCGAGGGGCAAAGGCTAGGTGTCTTGTCTAGGATCACACAGCTAGGAAGTGTCTAAGGCCAGTTTTGAACCCAGATCCTCTTGACTTTAGGGCTGCCATTTTATTCAGTGTGCCACCTAGCTGCTCCAGAACAGGTTAACTTTTTTTTAAAACTTGGAGAAACCTATGTGAAATGTAAATCAAAATAAGTGGAACCTAGGCACATCTTATACAGCTACAGAATTAAGGTTTGAAGAAGAACTTGTGGATGTCTGTATCCAGAGAAAGAACCGATCAATAGAAACACAAAGGACATCACTTGTATATGCACAAAAAATCTAATAATATAAATATTATCTGCTCTAGAATTCTACTAACTACTGACATCAAGCTCATTAATTTGTAGGTCTTCTCACTTTCTTAGCAGTTCACTCCCCGTATACACCGCCTTCTCTTCTTTGACACTGGCTACTAGTACCACCCCTGTGGTACAGGCCCCCATCAACTCACAACGGAATCATTGCAGTGGTCTGTTGGTTGGTGTCCCTACATCAAGTCTTTCCCCACTCCAGCCCAACCTCCACTGCACTGTCAGATAAATCTTCCCAGAGCACTAGGCCAGCCACACCACTCCTCTGGTCAGGAACCTCAGCAAAGACTACGTGCCAGGCATTGTGCTAAGGGATACAAAGGGCCAAACCAGTCTTTGCTCTTAATGGGGGAGATGGCACGCAGAGAGCTGTCCAAAAACGTGTCCCATATGTGGGTAATCAGAGATCGTCACAGAGGGAAGATTAAGGAGGACTAAGCCTGAAAGGAAACCAGGGAAGCCAGGAAACAGAGATGAGGAGGAAGAGCATTCTGGATGTGGGGGACAACCAGTGAGCATCTGGAGTCAGAAGATGGAGAGTTGTGTTTGGGGTGCAGCAAGGGGGTCAGTGTCACTGGATTGCAGAGGAGTAGGGGGGTGGGAGGGGAGGGTCATGTAAGTAAGCCAGGAGAAGGGCTTCAAAAAGAGAGCTCTGTATTTGGTCCTGGAGAGCAGAGGTAGCCACCTGCACTTACTGAATAGACAGGATGGTGCTGGCAGACTCGAACTGTAGGAAGGTTAATTTGATAACTGTAGGGAGAGGGGCAGGGAGAGCCTGGAGGCAGGCAGATCAGCCCACCAGTCTGGTGAGTCAGAGGAGGAGGGAGGTGACGAGGGCCTGCACCAGGCCGTGAGTAGCGCCAGAGATTATGAAGTCAAAACCAACAGGTATTTGCAGGAGATTGGCTATGGGGGAAAACAGCAAGGGAGGAGTTGAGGAAGCCATCTCTGTTCTCCTTCCTAGTTGCCACCCCTCTCTCCACCCTGCCGCCTCACCCCTAAGGGCCACATCCAAGGATCTATGAATTTGGCCCTGTGTTCATCAGGACTTCTCAAGGAGAGAATTGCCCATCGAGCAATGAATTCACATCTTATCCAGGAAACCTCAGCAGAGACAGACCAAAGGCCAAAGGGAACATGGAGGACCCGGAACAATGCCTGGGTGTTCCTGCTGGCCACATTTATAACTCCTGCACTTGACCTTTCATCTCAAAAAGGATCCATTCGGTGATGAATGACACAGAGCCACTGACACTTTTAATTATATGTCAGTGTTTATCCAGGGTGGGGCTTCACCTGGAAATATTTGAAAGTAAATTATGAGCTGACCGAGGCCTGCACTGACCTCAGTAATTAAATAACTTTTTCTTTCATGATGTGTTGGGCTTTGGCGTGGCCAATTCTCTCCCGGGAAAGGACAGTGTAGAAACAAAGAACTAAATTGTATGTAACTTGGTATTATTTTCTAAAACTGGGATGAAATAAGAATCCATAAATACTCCTCAACCAGAACAACAGTAGCAAACCATGCAGTGATAGACTGGCCCTACTTTTTCTTTTCGCTGGAGTCATTACTTGACTCCCCTGCTGCCAGCTGATATTCATAGGCCTGGGGCTGGATGATGAGGCCCAGAGAGGAGAAGGGATTCGCTAAGGGTCACCTAAGTGACAAGTGATTAAACTGGGTCTTGAGAGACCCTTTGACTCCAAGTCCACTATCCCAGGGTTCCTCTGAGCCCTACCATTCCTTACTGCTGCACCTTACAGTGCAACTTGAGGTCTCTACCATTCGTGGTTTACCTGTTGCTGATTGAATGCTGGGTCCCTTCACCAGTATTTATTGAAAACCTACCTGCAAGCAAACCACTGGGCCAGGCACTGTGGGGGAGCACATGGAAGACAAGAGAGAATCGTAGAATCTCAGGGTTGCAAGAGACCTCAGAGATTATCCATTTAGGCTTAGTGCTATGTGTCCTGGTGAGTTGACACAATTCAACAAGAAACAGGAACCAAATGAATGCATATAATGGTTATCCTTCCAAATTTATCTGTTTAGCAGTTAATTCAGTCCAAAAAACACGTCTGAGGTCCCCCGTATGCAGACACTATATGGGAGTTAAAAAGGTGAAAGCACAATTCTTTTTTTCCCCAGATTATGTATCAATAAAATTTTTAATAGTCATTTTCTGACATTTTATAATCCATATTCTCTCCCTGCCTCTCATCCCTCCCCCGACCTAAGCCATCAGGTAATATGGTGTAGGTTGTACATGTATTATCATACAGTACATATTTCCATGTTTGTCTTGTTGTGAAAGAATTCTTTTTTTTTTTTTGCTCACACTAGAAAAAAATTCATGGAGGAAGTAAGTGAAGAATGGAATGTTTCAGGCTGCATTCAGATTCTGTCAGTTTCTTCTATGTCACAGGTCCCTTGCAGTTGTTCTGGGTCCTTGCATTGCTGATAATAGTTAAGCCATTCACAGCTGATGGTTGCCTCACTTCATATAAGTAGGCTTTTTGGTGATTGTCCTGTTTATCATTTCTTATGGCACAGTGCTATTACATTACAACTTGTTCGGCCATTCTTCAAGTAATGGACATCCCCTCAGTTTCCAGTTCTTTGCCATCACAAAGAAGAGCTGCTAAAAATATTTTTGTATAAGTAGGTATTTTCTCTCTAGCTTTGATCTCTTTGGGATACAGACCCAGTAGTGGTATTGCTGGGTATTCAGTCTGATAGCCCTTTGGGCATGGTTCCAGATTGCTCTCTAGAATGGTTGGATCAGTTCACAGCTCCACCAACAGTGTATTAGTGCCCCAATTTTCCCACATCCCCTCCAACATTTAACATTTTCCTTTTTTATCATATTAGCCAGTCTGATAAGTGTGAGGTATACAGTCATAAGACTAGCCTAGCTAAGGGTTCTCATGACTAAATGTTTAGCTTCCAAAGGATCGATTGCTTTGGCGTGAACAACTCATGAAAACCATTTACTAAGGTGTAAAGAACTGGGTCACCAGAGGGTAGAATCGCTATACTTATGAAAACAAAAATTCATGGAAGTAAGAATAGAATTTGCAGTAGCATTACCAAAAGTTATAAAAGTGTGGCACAGTAGCCACAAACTTCCAGATCAATTGTTAAAGCTGGGGATACGCTTCCTTCAGTGCTCCAAAAGGCTATGATTTGATCAGAATGAAGGCCCCGTCCTCTAGTGCAGATAAAAGCTCCTCGTAAGTCAGAAGACAGTTTCCTGAGTAGTTGCAGCCTTCTGGTGTATCCTACTCCCCCCACATTAAAGATCTTTGTATTTTAAAGGGTGAGGTGGGAAAAGAAATTAGTAAGGAAATGAAAGAAGGAATATTCACTCAATTTAAACCAACAAATATTTATGAACTTGAAAAATTCCATTAATATTTTCAGAGAAGCAAATATGTCTATCAATATCTATCAATAAAACTATTACAAATAGTTTTAACATATTTGTTAAAGAAATGACATACAAATATTTAAGACTGACTTCCCTCTAAAGTCCCTTTTAGCAATGGGATCATGGGTTTGGAGCTGAAGGAGGTTTTAAGAAGCCAGCCAGCCCAACTCCTTTTACAAGTGAGAAAACTAAGACCTGGAAAAGTTAAGGGATTTCATCTGAACTCAGGTCCTCAGATTCTCTTTTTGGCAATCTGACCCCTTTGCTATCACAGCTCTTGTTTATATATAATTTGAAAGTAATAAAACTGCACAGGTCTTAAAAGTATTCTTTCGGTAACATTGACTTTCTCCTCCACTTGTAAGAATTCTTGTATCCCAACACAAGTTAAAATGAGAAAAAATGTCAAATTCAGATAGGGGTGATGTTTTTGACTGCCATGGAGTATTTGCTTGGACCGTAGATTGCATCCTATAGTCCTCGCCTGGCAAGCCTCAGTGCCGTTGTTTGTCTGATGCTCCCTGGG
This sequence comes from Gracilinanus agilis, assembly GCF_016433145.1. Lineage (NCBI taxonomy): Eukaryota > Metazoa > Chordata > Mammalia > Didelphimorphia > Didelphidae > Gracilinanus > Gracilinanus agilis. Next base: position 242,580,086 of record NC_058134.1, read on the forward strand.
TTACCCATCTCTACCAGTCATGAAACAGGTATTGGTTCTGACTGGGTAGAGTGTCTAGGATCTATGCCAAGGGGATTACAAATAGTAACAACTCCCATTTATGTAATGTTTTAGAGGTTACAACGTGTTTCCAATTTTTTACCCCTCAATCATAGATAAAATAGGAGGCTGGCCCTGGCATCACCAAAAGCTGGGGTCCAATGTTTCCTCTGATACATTTGGTAACTGTGGGTGGGCAAACCAACGAAGCTCTCATCGAGCTGAAGGGCCCCAGAGAACTAAGACTAAAAGGTGCTGAGCAGCCTGAGTGGAGAGCTCTCAGCTGGACACTCCCTACACAGATAATATTAGTGATCTAGACTTTAAAAAAAATAGTAACTACAAATGAGGAAACTAAGGTTGCAAGGGCAAGGAGCTTACTCATTAGTAGGTGTCAAGACAGGCCTCAAGCCCGGAACCAAACCCACAAGGCTATGTTTCCCCTAAGAAAATTGTATAAAGCTGGTAATTTAATGATGTGGACTTATTTTTTATTGTTCTTGTTAGCTCCTCCATGTAGCTTTCTATATCTCCAGCCCCTGCTGTTACCTTGTTATTCGATATAACACATTGTAATGAAACTCAGATACTTAATTCTCACGTTTTCCTGTGTACAATGAACTCTGAGTACAACCTGGATAGTTTTGCTTTAACAAAACAATGATCATTCCTTCTGTTCTTGATAGCCAGTGCCTCTTGGGATACCTTTCTCATGCTATGGGATTTCAAGCCACAGCCTAAAGCTTTCAGATATGTGGGTCACAAGGATGTTGTGACCAGCGTCCAGTTTTCACCTCTTGGAAACTTAGTAGCATCAGCCTCACGAGACAGGACTGTTAGACTATGGATTCCTGATAGGTAAGTATAATTGACAGAAATGGATATTCTCAGAAATTGAAATGTATGGGGAAAGAGAGTGTTCGGCTATAGAGGGCTTTGTTCCTCATTAATAATAATAAATAGCCAACTCTTATAGCTCTTACTATTTGTTGGGTGTTGTGCTTTATAAAATTTATAAAAATTTATTTCGATCACAACTCTGGGAGGTAGGTGCTATAATTCATCCAAATTTCACAGATGAAGAAACTGAGGCAAATAGAGGTTAAGTGACTTGTCCAGGGTCAAGTAAGTAAGTCTCTGAAACTAAGTTTCAGTTTGGGTCTTCCTGATTCCAGGCCTGGTTCTCTATCCACTTAGCCACTTATCTTTTACATTAATCCATTTGATCACATAGAAAAACAAAATAAAATCTTTGTATTACAATTGATATTTATACATTTCCTAGAGCCTCCAAATTGTTGAGTCCCAAAATTATCTATACCAGACTTAATTTCAATATATAAGACTTCAAATCTTCCATAACCTCCCTCTCCCCTACTTGCTCAGCTGAAAACTTTGCTTTATATATGCATTACCAGAAATGTGGAGACGTTTGTCAAGAGCTCACTCTTCTTTCCTGTTCTTCACCTCACATCACAGAAATATCTTTTCTTGCTCCTGGCTCCTTCACACCTTTATCTTTAAAATCCCATGCTTCATCCATCTATCCATCGTTGATAGTACTCTTTCCTTTCATGGCTAAACTCTTTGAGGAGACCATCTACAGCTAGGTGCTTCCACTTCCTCTCTTCAGAACCTTCTGTCCTCATTATTCAAATGAAATTGTGCTTTCCAAAGTCACCTATAATCTCTTGCCTAATATGACACTCTTAATTTTAATTTAATTTTAATTTTATCCTTCCACTTGATGGAAATCTATTTTTCCCTCTCTTCTGTCCATTGAAAAAAAGAAAAAAACCACAAAACTCTTGTCACAACTATACATAGTCAAGCAAAACAAATTTCTGCACTGGAATTACCTTTTCTCAATCTTTATCCTTTTAGCTTTCACCCTGATGATCATTCTCTTCTCTCAGATACTCTTTCCTCTTTCCTGATTCTCTCACCTCTTTGACCACACTTTCTCAGACTCTTTTGCTGCACTTCTTTCTAGGGCATACCCACTTACTGAGGGTAATCCCCAAGACTTTGTCCTTGGCCTTCTTCTCTTCCTTTATGTTCCCTAACTTTGGATATCATCAGCTCTCATGGTTTAGTTATCATTTCTCTGTAAATGATGCTCAAACAGGATTATCAAGGTCTAACCTCTCACGACCGTTAGTCTCATATCAGCAACTTCTCATTAGACTTTTTTCCCCAATACCTTCTGTTTTAGAATCAAGACGAAGTATTAAGTTAGATTCTAAGGCAGAAGAGTGGTAAGGGCTAGTCTATTGGGGTTAAGTGACTCTCCCAGGATTACACAACTAGAAAGTGTCTGAGGCCAGATTTGAACCCAGGATCTCCTGTCTCCATGCCTGGCTCTCTAACCACTGAGCCACCTGGCTGCCCCTAGAAGTGGAAACATGTTGAAACTTACTTAAGGAAGAGTTCTTCCTTCCTTCCTTCCTTCCTTCCTTCCTTCCTTCCTTCCTTCCTTCCTTCCTTCCTTCCATCTACTGCATTTTATTCCTCAGATATCATTCTCCATCTAATTCCTGATTCTGCCTTTCATTAGATGCAGAGCATCTCTAATTCAACAGATATCTATTAAACATCTCTAGGGGCTAGAAATTCAAAGGTGAGAAATGATACGGCATTCTGATGGGGAGGAAGGACAGAGATATAGCACATACACAGGTATTCAGTGGTATATTAGAACCCACTTGTATTAGCTCAGAAATCTAATTACTAAATTTTTACTGAATACCTACATCCTAGAAATTGACAGACACTAAACATCAAGACTCGAGTTATTGTTTTGTTGATTGTCAAGATCTGATGGAGAAAATATTAATAATATAGATTAAACTTTCAAGCACATTTATTTCCTCCCTGCCCCCCTACAGAGCTGGTAGTTAAACATTTGCTGGCACCCTCTAAGGCTTGTTTGGCACAGTGTAGCATGTGATCAGGCAGATTGCTATGGGAAATATGAAACTGGATAAATTACTCTTTTTTTAAGAAATAAATTTTATCAACATATTTTGTTTTTTGTTATTCAGTTGTTTCCATCATGCCTGACTCTTCATGACCCCATTTGGGATTTTCTTGGTAAAGGTACTGAAGTGGTTTGCCATTTCCTTCTCCAGTTTATTTTTACGGATGAGAAAACTGAGACAAACTGGGTTAAGTGACTTGCCCTGGTCACACAGCTAATAAGTGCCTGAGGTCAGATTTGAACCCAGGCCCTCCCAATGCCAGGCCTTGTACTCTATCTACTGTGTTATCTCACTGCCCCAGAATCATCTTTTTAAATGTGTATAGTAAAATATGGAGGCTAGCAAAGGAAACCAATGACATTGAACCAAGGATGTACTTTTATCCTCCTTCTTAGTTCATGGGCCTCCTGAAATCTACTCATGAGACTACTGGGGACCCGAAGGTAAGGAGCCCTACTCTAAAGGCACCATGATGTAATGGAAAAGGCATTGGCCTGGGAGCTCAAGTCTGGGGTCTTGATTTGCTGATTGTAACTTTCTGTGATCTTAGAGAAATTCCTTACCCTCTTGGGGTATCAGGTTCCTCAAAGACTTTTAAAATAAGAGGATTTGATGACAAAATTACTGAGTTCCCCTCTCAGCCTGAAGGCCTTCAAATCAGAGGACTTGGATTTGGGCCCCAAGTGTTTGTAGCATTCAGTGACTAAGAAGTGCTGGGTGACCAGGCTTTGTCTGCACTGGGCAGTCTGCCCTGCAACAGGAAATCAAAAGACCTCCAAAAAGCAGAACCATTGTATTTTTCAGAGGAAAGAGGCAGAGGGTGTGGTACGGATAGGGGGTGTTGGGGAGGGATTGGCAGGCAGGGCAGGGAGAGGAAGCTAGAGAGCAGCTCAATTATTTCCTGTTTCTCTCAGGTAGTTCCCAAGTTTGTGGGGCTCCTGTTCTGGCTAGGTCTCAGGGTGGGGGAGACCCTGGCCCTGGCTTAGCAAGCTCATCCTCCTCAGCTGATAGCCTGGACTTAAATGTCACCTTGAAAGAAAGGGCTGACAGCTCAGGCTGGGCAGGGAGATGGTGCATTTGTTTCTGAGGTGCCTTCTTTTTTTTGTTTTTTAATACTTTGTTTTTTCCCTCAATTACATATAAAAACATTTTTTGCCCTTCAGTTTATTCTTTGTTTTTTAATTTTGAGCCACATTTTCTCTTTTCCTTCTCCCTGAGCCCGGAAGTATTCTGATGTAGATTTTACATGGGCCATGATGTCAAATATTTTTCTTTTTCTTTTCTTTTTGAAAGCTAAAGGTTGAATTTATTATACTATCAAATGGCAAGCAGTACATAATAGTGACCTACAGTTTAAGGGACAATCCCCTCCTTTATCCAGCAAACATTTTTCCATAGTAGTTACTTCTTGAACAAAAAAAACAAAAGGAAATATAATATGTTTCGGTCTGTATCCAGATTTTCTCAGATGGGCTTTTTTTAAATCCCTTCCCTTCCATCTTAGAATCAATATTGTGTCTTGGTTCCAAGACAGAAGAGTGGTAAGGACTAGGCAATGGGGGTTAAGGGACTTGCCTGGGATCTTGTAGCTAGGAAATATCTGAGGCCAGATTAGAACTCAGGACCTCATCTCTAGGCTGGGCTCTCAATCTGCTGAGCCACCCAGCTGCCCCAATATCACTTCTTTGTAGGTGAATGGCATTTTTCATCACAGGACCTTTGGGACTGGATTGTCTTGGGTCCTTGTGTTGCTGAGAATAGCCAAGTCTTTCATGGTTGATTATTGTACAGCGTTGCTGTTTCTGTATACAGTGTTCTCCTGGTTCTGCTCTCTTCTTGCCTCCTTGAGGATACTTCTGCCCCCTGATCCTGAAGATCTTATTGCCAAATGTGGCCTTTCCCTGGTTCTGAAACCTTCCCCAGGCCTGGACCCCAGGATCCCAGGGGCTGCCCTGGGGAAAGGACAGATTCATACCTGGGTGTGCTCAATTGTTGAGTTAGGATCGTGACATGGCAAACACTTGGGCTCTGGAGTCAGAGGACCTGGCTGGGGGGCTGTGAAATGAAGGGCTTGGACAGGCCTTTGAGGGTGGGGGAGGGATTTCAGCTAAGGGAAGAGAGGAAACTTAGCCCCAAGCCCTCCACTCCCCTAAGGCGAACCTTTCAGAGCCCAAACTGCACCCTCACCTGAGCTGCAGCACCTTACCCCAGGCAGGGGAGGGAGGAAGTGCTCCCATTGGCTACTGGGCAGAAAGGCAGGTCGTGTGACAAATGACCTCAGGCATGGGGAGGGTAGTAGCCACGTGTGCCATAGGTCCACCAACACAGCCCTAAGGGATGCCACATTTCAGTAGCCTGGCAGAGAGAGCACCAGGCCAGGCACCGGGAGAACTGGCTTTGGTTCCCCCTCTGACACCGACTCTGTTTCCTCCTCTGTCAAATGAGAGCGCTGGCAGGGGCCTTTCCCCAGGCCTCTAGCAGGCCTCGAGCCCCTGTCCTTTGGGCCTTCCACAACTTCTTTTGAGTTGCACATCCATAGGGGGTTTTCTCCAGAGAAGCCTCAGAAGCCAGTCCCTCGGTTAGGATGACGATGCCGTGAAGAATTCTACCCAAGACAACAAGGAAAGCCATGAAAGGATCTCTCATAGCTGTTTTACATAGGACAGCAAAGGGCCCAAACGTCCGAAGGTTGGGGTGGACTCAATACATTACGGTTCATTGTAGCAGGGAATGAACATTAGAGAACGTCATAACTCTCTTCACATGGACAAATAGGCTGTGTACAGTGAGACCTGGAAAGTCTGTTATGGAGGGATACAAAGGGGAGAAAACCCGGCCCACGTGCTAGAGGGAAAGGCTGGCCAAAGATTTCTGGTGGGACTTGGAAGGAGGGACTGAAGTAGTGTGATGATGCTTACTTAGGAGCTGAAAGTTGACCTGAAATCAGAGGACTCCGAGTTCAAATGCTGACTCTGCCCCTTCCTATCTTCTGGGCTCCATTTCTCATGTAAAATGAGGGAGGTCCTACTAGTTGTGCCATCCCTTCCAGCCCTAAGTCTTTGATCTTATCACTAATTTAACTGTCAATAGTTTCTAAGGAAGTTGACTAGTAAAACACTGGACCAGCTCTTGGGACCTTTTCTTCCTCCTCAGTAAAAGCGAGGCCACGGACCCAGACGGACCCAGACGATGCTTTTCACTCCTTCTAGCCCCCTGCCCTATCGCATCCCTCTGTTTGCTATAAGTTAACACCTTTCCCTCTCCTCCTTCCACACCTTCCAATAACCAAGTTTTTTGGATGCCAGATGTAGACTTAACTCACTTGGCACATAGCCGTTATCAGGTACTAGTTTAGGGGCAGCTGGGTGGCTCAGTGGATAGAGAAGCTGGCCTGGAGTCAGGAGATTCTAAGTTCAAAGTTGGCCTTGGACACTTCTGAGCTGTGTGACCCTGGACAAGTCACTTAGAAGGTAAGAGTTTATCAACAACAGCAACTCTCTTGTAACCGCCATTTTAAGAACATCAGAATCTTGTTCTTGTTTCCATCCATTGTAGCTTTAAATACTCCCCTCTGCAGCCTCACAAGAGCCGTGTGAACACACAGTATCTGGCAGAAGGCCATTCAAAATATTGTTTCCTCCATTTCTGGTTTCAAACAAAAATAGCCTAACGCATGGGGGGAAAACTGAACCCAAACCTCCTCATTAAATATAATAATAATATATATATCCTCATTATACATAATAATACAAGTCGTTGTTTCTGTTGACAAAGCAAGTGTGAAAAGGCCCTATGTGGGGAGATCTTTTCAGCTCTGCTCACTTCCATGAGAGGCGATTTTTCAAGCCTCCGTGTCAGTGTCTGTCCTCTGTGTTTCCAGGAAAGGGAAGTCTTCGGAATTCAAAGCTCACACTGCCCCCGTCCGAAGCGTGGACTTCTCCTGCGATGGCCAGTTTCTTGCTACGGCTTCCGAGGACAAATCCATCAAAGTCTGGAATATGTATCGGCAGCGCTTCCTGTACTCCTTGTATCGACATACCCACTGGGTGTGCTGCGCCAAGTAAGTGCCAAGGGATCGCCGTGAACTCGCCTGGGGGCTCCCTGAGGCCAGGCAACATTTCCAGCCGCAACTGTAGTTGGGATCTCTCCACGGTTGTTGTTTTCTTAAACCCTTCATGTTCTAAGGCAGAAGAGTGGGAAGGGCTAGGCAAGGGGAGTGAAGTGACTTTCCCAGGGTCACACAACAAGGGAGTATCTGAGGTCAGATTGGAACCCAGGACCTCCCAAATCCCAATCCAGGTACTGACATTCTACCCACTGTGCCACCTAGCTGCCTTGAAAATTTCAGATTTACAAAACTGTCCCAGCGTGAGAAGTAACTCGTTTTGCATAACCCTGAAGTCTTGAAGGTAAAGAACTTTTAGTGTTCAGACTATCGTCCGGCAGATGGCAGCCTGGCACGATGCGAATTCTTCATTCAGATGTGCATGTGTGTGAGAGATGGTGATTTGGAGGTGAGAAAGGAAGGAAAAGCTAGCCGGAGGTCTGGATGGCCCTGTGAGGTTGGGGCACTCACGCCCCAGTCCTGAGCCTGCTCCTACCTTCATCTTTTCTGCGCCTGAAGCTTTAGGCTCAAGTGGGACTTGTAGCGAAACTACACACTGAAAGTCACTGGGAAAGTGGTGGGTGGACGGATGGACAGAGCGCTAGACAGACAGTAGACATGCTAGAGAAGGCGGAGGTGGACACAGAGCTGATGACGATGAATGGATGGATGGTGAGAGAAAGGAGAGCGAGAGATGAAGGAGGTGGATGGCTGCACGAGGGCCTAGAGATCGGGGACAGGTAGCGCCTTTATTAAGCCCTTACCGTGCCAGGCACCCTGCTAAGAGCCGGGAGTCAAATACAAGCGGGAAGGAAGCTCCGTCTCCTCGAGGGTTCATTTTAAGGGAGGAGATGACACCGCCGGTGGTCCTGGAGCGTGGGCAGGGGGACGGGAAGGAGCATGAAAAAAGCCCAGAAAACCAGTGAGGGAGCTGGGAGAGGAGTGAGCGGCTGAGCTGGGCCCTTCCTGTAAAGGGGGCCCAGGCAGGAGCTTCCCGCGGTCACAGGAGAGGCCTCAGCACTCGGGCATCTCCCAGGGAGGCGGCTGCTGGCCCCAAGGTGGAAAGGTCTGGAGAGTCCGGAGCAGAGGTGGGGAGCAGGGAGTTTACTGAATACTGAAGAACGTCTAAATAAAGGAGTTAAGAATTGCTGGAACAACATAAATATTTTTAAATTGGCAAAGGAAGGCAATGAAAGGAAATTACTAAGCAAAGAGGATACTTGAGACTTGTTTTTTTAAACTAGAAGGAGAGAGTGGAGACAGAGTCACGTACATGCAGCAGAGTTCTCAAGTCGTTAAAAGGGACAGTAAGGGGCAGCTAATAGCCCAATGGATAGAGCATCAGGCCCAGAGACCAATCAGAGGACCCGAGTTCAAATCTGGCCTCAGTCTCTGCCTAACTGAATGACCTTGGACAAGTCACGTAACCCCTGTTGCCCAGCCCTTACCTCTTCTGTCTTATGATTGATACTCAGTATCAATTCTAATGCAAAAGAAGGGTTTTTTAAAAAGGGATATTAAAAGTATTAGAAGACTGATATTTTTACTGTTTTAATCTTAGTCTTGTAAAAAAAGAAATAAAAGTGACACCACTCTCAGAGAAGTTGTTCTAAATTAAGTCTCCTTTCCCTCCACAATGTGTCACAGTCCTATAAATTAGACATGTATAGCGACTCCCAAGGAGAAGGCAGCCACCCCACTGGCCCTTCCTCCCCTTTTCTCTCAGGATGGAGGGTAGAAGAGCTGCCCTTTGATGTCATCGTCTGAGATTCGTACAAATGATTTTACTCGTTGCCCTCCTTCCTCCGACACTCGTCCTGGGGCCACTCCTGGGGGTGTCTTGTCAGAAGCCAGATTTAGCCGGTGTGGTGGATGATGCTTGGTGCTCACTGGATGCAAAACAAGGCCCCTCACTACTCTGCAGGGGCTCAGCCCGGCTTCCTGGCCCTCCCCACCTCAGAACCAGATTTACAGACATACTTGGGAGATGGGCCGTCTCTGCAGAGGTTATTGAATAAGCCTTTCTTCTCAAAAGTGCTTCAGAGGCAGCGCAGATTCTTTCTAGTTTCTTAATTGCACATGATCTCTTTTGGAAAAGTTCATCTATTTTAGCTTGCATGGAAACATTTATGGAGGCTTGTAGGGATTTTTTATTCTTCAGACTGCATAGTTTGTATTTACATGATTTTGTGAATTCTTTCTGTTGGTTTAAGTCAGAAATTTAATTCATACAAGGTACCTACTGTGTGCCAGGGCCCAGGGAAACAAAGAAAATAATAAAATACCTCCTGCCTTGTGGGACCTTGCAGGGGGATGCAACACATACACAGATTGGTGTAGTAAGGAAAAAAATCGAGGGGGTAGGGAGCCCCGACATTTGGGAGGATCAGCAGAAGCTTCCAAGGAAAGGCATCCGAGCTGAGCCTTGAAGGAAGATCCAGTTTCTGAGAGACAAAGAGGAAAAGAAAAGCACCAGAACCAGAGTCTTGAGGACTATGCAGAGGGAGCAGCTGAGAAGTAAATTCAGTCAATGGCTGCTAACTCAGTGTGGCTGTCCCAGGGAGGGCATGAAAGGAAGTAGAATGACAAAGCCAGAAAGAGGGATGGGAGCCAGATCAGGAGGGCCTTGAATGCCAGGCTGAGGAGTTTGTATTTTATTCTTAAGACCACAGGGAGTCATTTTGAGCCAGAGCAGCACCCGGTCTGACTTGGGCAGGAAGTAGACGACTTCTTTAGGTGAATGGAGGTGGAGTGAAGACAGAAGAGACTCACCTTGAAGGCCTGCTCCCCTGGATCTTTTCTGCACTTTCACCATCTGCCTCTTCTTGGCTCCAAAGTAGAAAACCTCCGGGCAGCTGGGGCCACAGTGGATAGAGTACAGTGCCCAGAGTGAGGAAGGCCTGAGTTCAAATCCTGCCTCAGACACTTTTTGCCTGTGTGACCTTGGGCAAGTCCTTTACCCCTGCTATTCATTTTAATTGATTATACCACAAAGTCCCCTAACAGATAACTTCTGAATAAGAATGGGAGAGCCTTCTGGCTCTTGTTCTCGGTGTTGGTATCACTTTACCATGTCTCACTGGTACCGGGAGATCCATTGTCTGCTTGCATTAGGATCTCGACTGCTTCCTCCTTTGTGGTGGTGTGGCAGGGGCTCAAGTGACAGGCAGGAAGACCTTCCATATTTGGAGAAACATTTTAACTGCTCCGTTTCCTTATTTGCAAAATCAGTGAATTAGGTTTGAGGCTGCTGGATGGCAAAATGGATGAACCCTTGGAGTCAGGAAGGCCTGAGTTCAGATGCAGCCTCAGACACTGGCTGTGAGCCCTGGGCATGTCCATGTCCTCATCGGTAAAGTGAGAGGAATAATGGCACCCACCCAGGGCGGCCTGGGAGGATCAGACGGGCTCTTGTAAAGGGCTTTGCCAGCCTTACCGGGCCGTGTCAGGGCTAGCTTGGACGCTGAGCTCTCCTGAGCTTCCCTCCAGGCCAGATATAGGACGCCGGGTCTGTGGCCGGCCCGTGTCTCCTGGCAGCGCCGGGTTCTCCCGGAGCTCTTCTCCCCGGCCTGGCGCAGCCGTGTCTGGCGGAGTCCGTCTCTGAGGCTACAGCTTTCCACAGGAAAGTCTTTTCGATTGTTTCCTAAGACTGGGTAGGTCTGGCCTCTGCCACTTCTCGCTGGGTGAGCCTGGGCAGGTCCCTGAAGGCCACAGCCAGCCCTGGAACCCGTACACGGCACCGAGCCTGAGGCAGAAGGTAAAGGGTTAAGAGAAAGGAGGAGGAAAGGCTCTGGGTCAGAGCCCAGGCCACGAGCCTCGTGTCAGTCTTGTCTTTTACGGTGCGGGGCAGAAATCCAGGGTCTCCCCAGACCCCATGGCTTCACTCTTGTTTTTACTCCTCTACCTTCCATCCTATGCTAAGTACGGTTCCCAGTGACTTGCCCAGGCTCACACAGCTGGGAAGTGCCTGAGGCCAGATTTGCACCCAGGTCCTCCCATTTCTAGACCTGGCTCTGACCGCAAGAGCCCGAGCTCTTAAAGGGCGGTTCTGTGGCCAAAGCGGCCGCCTCTCCTCTGGTGCCCCTCCAACAGGAGGCAGCTCCCCCACACCCAGGCCTTGAGCTTTCTAGGATCTTGCCCAGGACGTTGTAATCATCAGGGAGGCTCCTTTGAGCCTTCCTGTCGGGTTTGCTCGTCCTCTTGTGAATCATCAGAATGGATGCATTCAGTCACCGGGTCTAGCGAGCCTCAGATCTTCCTTCCGGGCCGGGTCACAGGCGCCAGCAAGAGAGACTTTCAGACTTTGGACAAAGGCAACAGAAAGCTGTCCTAGTGAGCATGGAGGGGGATCCTCTCTCCTCCTCCGACCTCTCCTGGAGGGAGGCCTGGCTCTCTATCCATCGAGATACCTAGAGGCTCCTGTTATCATCCTAACGAAGGGCAGCTCGCTGGCACAGGGGATGAAGTGCGGGGTCGGGAGTCAGGGAGACTCATCTTCCTGAGTTCAACTAGGAAGGTCATTTTCCCCTGCTTGCCTCAATTTCCTCATCTGTAAAATGAGCCGGAGAAGGACATGGCAAACCACTGTAGCATCTTTCCCAAGAAAACCCGAGGGGGGGAGTCACAAAGAATGGGACATGACTGGAAAAAAACTGAATCGACGGCACCTGTAGACAAGCGCCATCATTTCTTGGAAAACAAGCCGCTACCTCCTACTCTTTGGCACGAGAGTCCGTGTCTTAGATCCAAGCATTCAGGGGTTCTTCTCTTCCACTGAACTTCCTGAGCCAGATCAGGAGGCCTCTCTCCTTCATAGCTCTTTCTCCTTTGTTTTCAAAGAAGAATTACTATTGACCAGGTATATGAGTAGTTCTCCCTAGTAATTCTAATATTAATAGTGTTCATTAAGAATAACAGATCTGTGCTTTCAGACGTGCCAAGTGTGTTCCTCACGCCTAGGTGAGGTAGGCAGCTCCACGGATTATGAGAAGGCTCTGAGGAGTAAGTGACTTGCCCAAGCAAGTACCGGACCAAAAATGAGCCTGACTATATATCTCCAAAAACAACAGTTCACTAACATGGCAGTCAGCTTTCTGACTCTCTAGAAGTGTAAAGTTCAGAGCCAAAACGAAATCAGAGGAAAGGGCAAATATGGGCAAGAAACCATTTGTGTAAACGCCGCAGCTCCACTCTTATCTATTTAAACATTATAAGCTCTGAAAAACCAGAAGGAAAAAAGATATGAAAATTGCCACATCTTAAAAGTTCGACAGGCCTAAACCACTCAGCACAAGACCAGTGGAGACTCTTGGCGCCATAGTTACCTAATGCTGCCTTTGAGGCAAGAAAAGAAAATGGCGACCCACTAATCTAATGGAGAGAGGCACACTGTTAGCTTGGGAGAACAGATGCATTTTTTCCCCTTTAAACCTTTACCTTCCATTTAGAATCAATACTATATATTGGTTCCAAGGCAGAAGAGCAATAAGAGCTAAGCATTGGGGGTCAAGTGACTTGCCCAGGGTCACACAGCTAGGAAATGTCCAAGGCCAAACTTGAACTTAGGACCTCCTATCTCTTGGCCCGGCTCTCTATCTACTAAGCTGCCCGGCTGCCCCAAATAGATGCATTTTTTTAAAAAACCCTTACTCTTTATCTTAGGAACAACTCTAAAACAGAAGGGCAACGGCTAGGCAAATGGGGTTAAGTGACTTACCAAGCGTTCCACAGCTAGGAAGTGTCTGGGGCCAGACTTGAACCCAGGTTCTCTTAGCCTTCATGCTCTATCCACTGAGCCAACTAGCTGCTCCTAGGAGCATAGTTTATGTCCATTTTGGCTGCCCTTCAGGTTTGCCCACCTGAAGCAAGTATCTAATCTACCTCATTCTGTGATGGTTCTGGAACCCAGAAACCCCCTTCCACTAGGAAACCCTGGATCTCCCTGCTACATGATTAGCCACAGCAACAAGAGCAGGACTTAGAGTAGAAGCTAATTTGTGAAACATGGAGGAGGGAGAGGACGGAAGGCTGAAGAGCAATCTCATGGAACAACGAAAAGCAATGAGGGACAAAAGGAACCTATGTGAGACCCGGCCAACCCAAATGATCTGACACTTTTGTAAATGAAACCCAGAGGACTGTAATAAACCAACATGAACTCCAAGAGAGAGTGCTGACATTCCTCTGGTGATTTATTTTCAACAATAACTACCACTGTTTCTGGACTCTACTGTTTCAAGAACTGATGTCCTCTATGAGAAAGTAGCAATGAAATGGCTTCCCAACTGCCTTTGTTGGGAAGGGGCACTGAACCTGACCAGATACATGCAGAAGAAGGCGGGGATGAAGGCACTTGGAGATTGCATTTCAATTTATCTCAAGGAGAAAATTATTTTTAAAAACTGGGAAAAAATCATTTATAAAAACCAAATTGGCAACAAGGGGACCACCACTACTTCCTCATTTGCTTACTTTCTCAAGTTTAAAAAATCCTTAGAAGAGGGTTCTCTGCATGCATTAGGAGCAACCAGGATAAAACTATGGGGCAAAAGTGAGCCATTTTCTCCCTGGACTTCATCTTTTTAGTCCCTACACTGAGAGTGTCAGAGAATATAAGAATCTACTGTTTCTACTATTTGTTGACTTCAACAGATCATCTGAGAAGGGAAAGCAAAATGAAGTCTTGACAGATTTCCTCAAACAAGACCCGTGAAAATCCCTCAAAGTTCTATCTGGGATGCCATAGTGATGATCAGGTGACAATGAACTTCCAGCAAGGCCTATTCCCTGAGATGTGCTCGCCTAAGGCTCTACCAGTGCTGTGGATGTTCTGTGCAGAGACCAAACTGGAACAGGACTACCTGGCCAAGATAAAGTTCTTCAGGAGTTCCTTTTCATAGATTATCTTGTGATCATTTCACTGAGCTCTGGAACACTACAATGTCACTCACAGTCATTTTTTCTTTTTTGCTAGCCAAGGCCTGCTTTCTCTACTCAGTTGTTATTTTGGCAGTCATCACTAACATTCTCCTAATTGGGAGAATGCTTTTATTGTGACAAACAAAAATACACAAAAACAGCATATTGTGACAAACAAAAAGTCAAGCAGTTCTGTCCTGATGGATCTCTTTAACTTTTCACTGAGTTAATTCTATCTCTCCTTTAAGACATGAGAAGATAGATCAGCTAAAAAGACATCCTAACCACCTTTTTTCACCCTAAAAGATGGCGACATATTGGGAGTGGATGGAACAGTGCCTAGCTTAATGCTTTGCACAAAATAGACACTCAGCAAATATTTGTTGAAATTAATTTAATTTGGGAGATGAAGACAGAAAAGGTGGGAAATAATATGACTCCTTTTCTTATTTCCATCATGGAATTAAATGTATTTATCATGGATCAAGATAGACAGTTTATGGGGGCAGCTAGATGGCTTAGTGGATTGAGAGCCAGGCCTAGAGACAGGAGGTCCTAGGTTCAAATCTGGCCTCAGACACTTCCTAGCTGTGTGACCCTGGGCAAGTCACTTAACCCCCATTGCCTAGCCATGTAACAAATAAAATTAATATAGAAGGATATATATATATATATATATAAAAGATATTAGGGTTAAAAAAAAAAGATAGACAGCTTAGAGCAATGGTTCCCAAACTTTTTTGGCCTCCGCCCCCTTTCCAGAAAAAATATTACTTAGTGCCCTCTGTCACATACTATCACTGCCCCCTTACAGTTATTCACCACCCCCAAATGTACCTGTGGCCATCATTGGTCCCCCGGATCGCTGCAGCACCCACCAGGGGGCGGTGGTGCCCACTTTGGGAATCACTGGCCTAGAGGGTCATGAGATCATCATAGACACAAATATTTGTTACCAACTTTCAATGTTTAGACTTGGATTTATTAGCTCACTTTGGCAGTCAGCCTTCAAGCTTTGGAGTTACATTAACTAAACTCATGAGAGTATCTAAAAAACCCAAATGCCAATTTATAGATTTGTCCCAAACCCAGAAAAATCTCTTGTGGAAACAAATCAAAGTTATGGAAGTTGAATGATCTGAAGGAATAGTATCATCAAGCTATCAAAAAATGTGATTCTCATATATGTATCTATATAAGATGTCTGTTTAAAGGACAGATATACTCATGTGGCTTACCAGGAAATCTTCCCTCTCTTAGACAAAAATAAATACAGAGTATTAGATCCTAGATTAAAAGTAGATACATCAGTGGTCATCTAGTTCAGCCCTCTCATTTGACAAATGAGGAAACCAAGTCTCAAAGCTATGAAGTAACTTGCTTAAGTTTATACAGTTAGCAAGAAACAGAGATGAAAACTAAAACCTGCCTACTCTAAAAATGGCAATTCTCATCTCTTATTCTATCTTCTGCATTTAAGCATTCATTATCCCCCAGATATGACTTCTAGTTAATAATTATTTTATATTTTACTTATATGAAAATGTGTTATATCATCTTATAGAATATATATTATTATATATTATAGACTATAGCTCTTCGAGGGTAAGGAGAGTCTCACTTTTGTCTTTGTATCCTCAAAGTATCTGTTTTTTATTTTTAATTAAAAAATCTTTTTTATTATATACTTAGTAACCACCACCACCATCAAAAGACATTTAGCTAAACAAACGCATAATAAAGATTATGTGCAAGATTACAAACTCTACGTTGTTTACAGCTAGTTTAAAAATGTGTAAATTATGTGCATGCTAATATAAACATCTTCAAATAAATATTCGTTTTACTTGGATACTTTTCTCTCTTGGTTTTATGTCTGAGATTTTTTTTTTAAATCATGGCATATAGTATTCTCTTTTCTTCTCTCTTCAACTCATCATATATTTCTCTTATTTTCTTGATATTTACAGTATTTGTCATTTCAATAATATAATACAGTCCATTACATTCAAGTATCACAATCTATTTAGCATTTCTCCTGTTCATTGCATTTGTGTTATTTCCAGTTATTTTGTCATAATAAATCTTCCATGAATATTTTCATACAAACACAGCTTTTTACTCTCTTAAATGTTGTATTTAATATCCCTAGCAATGGAATCTCTAGGTCAATGAGCATGAACAGCTTTATGGCTCATAATATAGATTTTCATCTTGTTTTCTTTTTTAAAAAATTCACAACTGCTCTAGCAATGTAAAATTAAGCCTATTTCTCCATGTTCCTATCAGCATTTAAGCTGATCACTTTAGCTAGATAGGTCGTTAGGCAACAGGCACAAACTGTTACCAGGACTGTTCTCTTTCCAAAATAAGTCTTTCCAGCTTAGTCATACCCAGTGGAACCTTTGTTCCAGTGCCGCAACCCCTCAGGGATGCAGGGTTATCCCCATAGTAGGATGAGTGTTAAGGTAAGCTTTTTGCAGAGTATTTATGCTCTCTAAGCCATTGTTATCCCACCAGAAACTCTGTTTTGATTATGTGAATGCTTAGGCTTAGGACTATTGCTAGCTTTATGCAAGTGTGTGTGGGGCTAACTTCATAGTTCCTTGAAAGAGATCTGCCGAATCATGCCCACTGCAAGAATGGAATTGATGAAAAATCTGAGGAGCCCAGAATACATCGGTAGTAGGATGGGCAGCCCACTGAGTTATTCCATCAGCATATACATGGTGTCCCTAAAGGCTTAGTGCCTTTTATAAAAAGAAGCTTTAAGCTACACTGAGACTTTGGAGACAGCGTGTGTGTGTGTGTGTGTGTGTGTGTGTGTGTGTGTACATGTGTACGTGTGTACATGTGTACGTGTGTATGTATGTACACACATGCTACTGACGCAGTGAATTGAGGCCACAATCACATAAGAGGACATCAGCTTGGTCTGTACTCAAGAAACTGCACAGAGTTTTTAATGAGTCCAAGTTTCCTGCTATATTGTAAAATCCAATTCTCTCCTGGTGATGATGACATGTGGCTAAGAATCCTGAGGTATGATGGTTTTGAAAAGTAGTAGTTTACCTGAAAGGCAATTGAATGATACACAGTGAGTCTAAGTTGGGCTACAATATTTTACCAAAAGTATTTGGCTGTGAGAGAAGGCTTCAAAGACATCACTTGAGTACCTGGAAAAGCGAATGAGCTGCTCAGGTAACAAGAGTGAACACTAACAATCTCCCACAAAATATGAACACTCTTAGTAGAAAGGCTTGAGACTGCTGGGTGTGTCTCCCAAGAAAGAATTTATGGCAGGACAGAGAACAGTATTTCACAGGATAAGATGTCGAGAGATAAGTCGAAATCAGTAGCACAGTGTAAGGATGAGAGTCTCCTTGTGTAGGATAATAACAATGGCTAGCAACAGTAGCTTGAATAGATTGATTTCTAACAATCCTTTCAATTCTAGTGCATTAGGAAAATTCCCCAAAAAATAAAGAACTTGGATGGTCTTTTATAAGCCAGTCTGATAAGATAAACTTCAAGGTAACAAAATCTTTAGATTTTCTTCCTTCCTTCCTTTCTTTTCTTCCTTCCTTTTTTTTTTTTTTAAAGTCAACAAGCATTCATTAAGTCCTTACAAGGAAGTGCCAGGCACTGTGCTAAGTGCTGTGGAAAAATAGGTGAGATTGATAATGGCCAATTCATACATGTGGGGTCAGAGTTCCATTTTAGCCACAGTGCCCTCTCCTGGTTTTCCTTCTACAAGTAAGACTGCTAATGGGCTCTTTTAACTAGCTATCCCATCATCAAGCAATCTCCAGGGATTTTCCCTGGCTCTGCCCTAAACCTTCCCCCTTCTCTCCCCTTCCCTCCCCTCTCCTTTCCTCCCCTCTAAACACCCTTCTATAGCTCTTCAAGTACCTGTTTCCAGGTATTATCTCCATGTAGGTGATTTTAAATTTATATAATCGTCTCTCTTGAACTATAATCAAATGTCAACTCTCTCTTGAATACATCGTAGGAACCTCAACTCAAATATATCCAAAATAAAATTCATTTTCTTTTCTGCCCCCGCTCAAAACTTCCCTACTAAGGTCAAGGACAGTGCCATATTCCCAGTCACCCAGGTTTATAACCTTAAAATCCTTCCTTAATTCCTTCCTCTTCATCTATCACCTCCTACTAAAGTTGTGAAGTCTTGACTATTCTACTTTCACAGCATTTCATATCCAGCCCCTTTTCTCTGCTCAAGCACTACCACCCTAGACCAGGTCCTCAGCACATCTTGGCATGACTGTTACAGCCTCCTAATTGGCATCCTGTTGGAAGCACCAGCTTAGTAAACCAAGCACACAGCGTCTCAGTAAGGAATAGTTGTCTTTTTTGTCATCTAGTAGTTTTCAGATGTGTCTTGACTCTTTCTGATCCCATTTGGGGTCTTCTTGGCAGAAATACTGGAGTGGTTTGCCATTTTCTTCTCCAGTTTATTTTATAGATGAGGAAACTGAGGCAGGCAGGGCTAAATGACTTGCTCAGGGTCACACAATTAGTAAGTATCTTAGGCTCCATTTGAATTCAACTCTCTCCACTGTGCCACCTAGCCGCCCCTAAGTTTTCTATTCTGGACCTAAGAAAAGTGTTAGGCAGAATGTGAAAATGCAGAAAGATTCAGTGGAGTGGACTTTCAAGGTGAGAGTTTCTTCCATCTTCCCTTCATTTCGATGTGACTGCAAAAGTCATCTACCACCTGCCCAAGTCAGACCAGGTGCCAACCCTGCTCAAACTGGTACCCATTTGTCTTATTTTTTTTTAACCCTTACCTTCCATCTTAGAATCTAAACTGGTTCCAGGACAGAAAAATGGTGAGGGTTAGGCAATGGGGGTTAAGTGGCTTGCTTAGGGTTGCATAGCTAGAAAGTGTCTGAGGCCACATTTGAACTCATGACTTTCTCTCTCTAGTCCTGACTCTCAGATCACTGAGCAGCCTAGCAGCTCCCTCCCCATTGTCTTAAAGAATTCTTTCCTGTTAAATTACTCCCTTGCACTGATTTTATGCGAAACCTTTCCAGCTTTATGTAATCGAAATTGTCCATAAATTATGTCTCCTGTCATCCTTTCTCTCCTTTGGTCAAGAACTCTTCCGATAGTCATGGTCATAAAAGGTATCATCTTCACTGTTCTTATTTGTTTGATGTGACCTTTTATATCAATATCATGAATCCTTTTGGAGATGATCTCATAATATGAAGTGTTGTTTACACTGAATTTATACCAGACCACTGTCCAGTTTTCTTATCAGTTTTTGTCAAAGAGTGAGTTGTTACTCCACAGTAGTTGTTTGTATCTTTGGATTAATGAAATACTATTCTACTTAGACTGTTTGCTTCTATATTTTGGGTGCCTAATTAGTACCACTGTCAACTTTTCTTTTTTTTAACTGATGGTAAATATTTTTAATGTTGACTACCTTTTAGTATAATGGAAAATTTAGTCTTGCTAGGCCCCTTTTTTGTCCTTTAAATTCTTTTCATTATTTCCCTTAAGATTCTTGACCTTGTGCTATTTTAGATGAATTTTGATTTTTTTTCCTAGTTCTGCAAACTAATTGTGGGTGGTTTGATTAGCATGGCACTGAATAAGTAATTTCATTTAGGTACTGTTCTCCTCTTTTTTGTTATATTTATACAGGTCAACCATGAACAGTTAATATCTCCCCAATCATTTAGGGTTGACTATTTTTGTGTGTGTAATTTATTCAACTCCCTTTTATAGGTATATTCATATAATATGCATTTTGGTACCTGAACTCCCATTTTATAAGTTCTGTAGTTTTTATGAATGGAATTTCTCTTTTTTAGCTATTCCTGTTGGATGTGGCAATATACAAAAAGATGTGCAACTTTGATGGGTTGATTTTATGTTCTACCACTATTCTGACATTATAGTGGAATCTCCTGGATTCTTTAAGTAATCATTCTCTTCTCTCCTAAAAGCAATAATTCATTTCTTCTTGGACTGTGCTTATTCTCTGAACTTATTTATTTTTCTTATGACAGCTGCCATTTTGACATAAACTATGTGAAGTAACAATGGTTGCCAATGGACATCATTGCTTTATCCTTGTTCTTCCTAGGATGGCCTAGTATTTCTCCATTGCAGATGATACTACCTTTTGGTTTTAGATAGAAATAATCGATCACATTAATGAATAGCCCATTGATTCTCATACTTTTTACCATTTTTAACATGAGTGGTATTTTTGTCAAAAGTTTTTCTGCATCTGTTGATAAAATCAATGCAATTTTTTCATTGGTTTTGTTATTAATTTTGTCAGTTACATTTGTAGCTTTCCTAATACCAAACTCATCCTCTTCTTTCTTTACAGTATCCCACGGATGTAAACAGAGAGCCATTTCTGTTGATTAGATTTTTCAGGCGACTAAGTAACTGTGGTACAGATCTGACTTGATTATAGTATATTATATTTTGGTTATGTTGTTATAGTCTCTTTCCTGAGAATCTTTTTCCATTGTTTTTGCATATATATATTCATTAGAAATATTGGTCTATAGTTTTTCCCCCTACTCTATTATCTTTCTTTGGTTCAGATAATCAGGACCATGTTTGCCTCACAAAAGGAGTTTGGTAGGATTTCTGATTTCCTCATTTTTGCAAACAATTTATGTAACATTAGAAATAATCTTTCTTTGTATGTTTAATAGAATTCACTCATAAATTCATCTGGTACTTTTTTTCCCCTCTTCTTCAAACTGTCTCTAGTTTTGCCTGCATATAATTGGGCAAAATAGTTTTCAACAAACTCCCTTATTTCTTCATTTTTTGTGAGTTTTTTTACTTTTTTTTTGGCAGTTTAATTTTCCTCTCTTTAAAAATCAGATTAGCTAAAGGCTTACTGTTTTTATTTGTTTAAAAAGCCATTTCTAGGTTTATTGATCGATTCAAAGTTTTTTTATTTCCTTTATCTCTTATTCTTAGACTCTCTACTGTTGTCATTAATTTGGGATTTTTATTAGATACTTTTAGGTTTTTTGTTTGTTCATTTCA
This sequence comes from Gracilinanus agilis, assembly GCF_016433145.1. Classification (NCBI taxonomy): domain Eukaryota; kingdom Metazoa; phylum Chordata; class Mammalia; order Didelphimorphia; family Didelphidae; genus Gracilinanus; species Gracilinanus agilis. The sequence goes on from NC_058134.1 coordinate 242,601,185, forward strand.
TTTCTAATTCATTGCTCTATTCCTTCTCCCTTTTGTTGATGAAAATTTTTTAAACATAAGGATTTTCTTCTAAGGACTCTCTTGAGTGCTTTCCCAGGGATATAAGATTAGTTCTTTCCCAGGTACCACTTGACTCACCTGACTTCTTTGCTTTCCAGATTTTCAGCTGATGGAAGACTAATAGTATCATGTAGTGAGGATAAGACTGTTAAAATTTGGGATACAAACAATAAACTGTGCATCAATAGCTTTACAGACTCTGAAGGGTAAGTCAAGCCATTCTGGCACATTTTGGGGCATGTGCTTTGTTAAAGAAGACTTTGATCTTCTATTATTGAAATCTCTTACTTCATGAAAATGACAGTGTCTGACATTTGGTTCATTTTCCCCACTAGGTTTGCCAACTTTGTGTCTTTTAACCCCAGTGGTACGTGCATAGCTTCAGCAGGTTCTGATCATACAGTGAAACTCTGGGATATAAGAGTAAACAAGTTACTTCAGAATTACCAAGGTGACAATTTCTAAACTGTAGCCAATGAAGTCTTACAGAACATTCGGAAAGCCCTTGAATCTCTTGATGATGTAGCCGAGGCCTTTGAATGAGTCCTTAAAGTTACCCCAGCCTACCTTTGTACTGCTCTGAGAAAATCTACATGCTTTATACAGTTACTTTCTTTACAGTATCCCACGGATGTAAATAGAGAGCCATTTCTGTTGATTAGATTTTTCAGGCGACTTAAGTAACTGTGGAAATGCCCATTTTCTTTCACCTTTTAACTGGCTGGCACAGATTACATATCCTTATTCTTATTATGAATAGACTTTAAAAAAAAGTTTCTAAGGGGTTAGGAACAGATTTCTGTTGCTCTGGCTCCATCAGTAACTGATAAGATGAGATAGGTGCCAAGAGAACTAGAGCAAATTCCCTCCCCTGTAAATGGATCCACTGCCACCAAATCCCGGGTTGTAAGCTTACTATAGGGGAGCTCCCGGAGCCCGGAGTCCATGTCCAGTGAATGAAAGGCATTTATAAAAGACTTATTCTGAGCCAAACACTGTACTAGCCCCTGGGGTGCAAATACAAACTTGTCTTTGTATCTCCCCTATTGTTTAATATGGGGCTAATTTTCCTCTCGTAGTAGGCATTTGATAAATGGTTATTGGCTGGCCGAATGAGTCCTTTTCTTTAAGAATGCTACTAGGTCTGCTTGTTAAACTGCAAACCAAACCTTACATGTAGAAATGAACTAACTAGAGGGACTCCAGCCTCAATTTAAGGCAGAAATGGAGGCAGCTAGGTGGCACGTAGCTAGGGCATTAGGCCTGGATTTGGGAGGACCTGGGTTCAAATTTGACCTCAGACACTTCCTAGCTGTGTGACCTCAGGCAAGTCACTTAACCCCCATTGCTTAGTGCTCCACTCTTCTGTTTTACAATTGATGCCAAGACAGAAGGAAAGGGTTTAAAAAAAGAACTGAAGTCAGAAATGAACAGTTTCTTAAGGACAATTCTCTTCTACCACTTGTTCAGGGTTTGATGCTTTACTTTTCTCCTCTCCTGATTTGTTTTTTGATTTTGAGCTAAGTTATATGTATTTTCCAAACTGGTAATAGTTACTTGATAAGGATATTGGATATCTTTCCAGTATCTTGAGAATTACAAAGCAAAATACATTGCTGTTCCATGACTCATTCCCTTTTTCCAAGTGCTCTTGTCAAGCTAGACCAGAAGTACACCTCCTTAATGTCAAAACAATGTTCAGATCTCTTCTTTAAATTATGTCAAATAACTTAGTTTTATTTTTAATAGAATTTAATTTTGTTGACTTGGTCTGCAACAAAACATTCTTTTTTTAAAATGATTTTTTTTTACACTTTTACAATGGGGGTAAAGTTACTGTTTTGAAATTCTAGAACTTATCTAACATATTTCAAAATGTAAATTGATGCCCGAATGTCCCTTTTTTCCCTTGTGTAAATCAGTTCACAGTGGTGCAGTCAACTGTTTGTCATTCCATCCTTCGGGTAATTATCTCATCACGGCATCATCTGATGGCACCCTTAAGATTTTGGATCTCGTAGAAGGAAGACTCATATATACACTCCAAGGACACACGGTACTAGCAATGACATTTTAAATTTTAAAATAGATCAATTTCTTTAGCTCCTCACTATTTTATGTTTTACCGTCTCTCTAGCTGCAGCATATTTCTTGCTGCTGTTATCAAAGAAGTTGCCTTTATGTGATCGTATAATATTTTCCATTTTAACAACTCCTAATATTGTAATTTGTCACTGGACAGTGTTGAAATTTCTCTCATACTTACTAGCCATTAAATTAGCCCTTCATTATATTCATACATGTAGAAATAGATTGGATCTGGTCTGTTTTCAAGGAAGAGTCTTGCATAATTTTCTACGTACACAACTTCTGTAGTTTTCTTTGGGACTTTATATCCTTGAGATTGTCTTTTTCCATAATATGAGTTTATAGATGAGATCTCAAAATAGAATTGTACTGACAGAGAGCCAAGCCTGGAATTGGGAGGACCTGGTTTCAGATCTGGCCTCAGATACTTCCTGGCTATGTGATCCTGGGCAGGTCACTTAACCCAATAGCCCTTGCTGCTCTTCTGTTTTTGGGTTGAGACTAAGACAGAAAGCAAGGGTTATAAAAAATAGAATTGTGCTAAATGTACCGAGGGAAAAGGGGCTTGTTCTGTCCCAGTGTAGTAGGTTGTCTGTTTCTTGCCTTGTTTTCTACTTTGTTCCCAGCAGCTGGTGAGTCAGGTAGAACAGATGTTATTCCTATTTCCCAGATCAAGAAACCAAAGCTTCACCAGATTAGGTGACATTCCTGCTGTCACTAAGTATCTGAGATTCCAATTCAAAGCTCCTGACTTTGAGCCCAGCACTTTTTCTGATATACTATATTTGAATTAAATAAAGCGAAAATTGATTATAAAATTTTTTTAAACCCTCACTTTCTGTCTTAGTAACAACTCTAAGACAGACAGGTAAGGGCTAAGCAGTCAGGATTAAGTGACTTGCCCAGGCTCACACAGTGTCCAAATGTCAGATTTGAACCCAAGTTCTCCCGACTCCAGGCCTGGACTGAGCCACCCTGGAACCTGCTTGACCACTATCAAGGAGAATTTTTTGATCTGTCATGTAACAAGTTGCTAAATGTACTTCTAGAATCCTGGAGATGAAAAAAGATCAGATGTGTGGATTTTCAGAAAGTCGGTAGTTTGGTCATGGACTGAAGGTCCACTTGATTTGACAAATATGGGGTCTTTCTCCCAGTTTTCTAAGGGTGAGGTGATACTGTGATTCATATTCTATTTCCTGATATTCCTTGGGTTGGGAGGTAAGACATCATTGCCCTTTATCTTTGACCCAGAAGTTGGCCTGAGATCTGTTAATGCCTCAGTTCTGTAGGGAAGGAGTCCCATCTGCTCCCAGGAAGCATGTTTCAGGCTTGGGTGATGTATGCATCTGCGTCTCTGTGCAGAGGGTCAGTAGCTTGGCCCGGATGGGCACTGAGGTCCCTGCCACTCTGGCCCTGAATCTTCCTCGTTATGGGCGTCACTGTGTCTGTCTGGGAGGCCCAGGCACCCCTTCCCACCGAGGCCATAAATGCCACAGCCCTTGCGGGTCTCCAAAGCAATCAGCCCAGAAGGGTGGCTCTACTCTGGTTTGATAACCTGAGCGAGTAGGTTTATTTCTCCCAAAAGCTTACCATCCTTCATTCTAGGCTTGGTGCAGATGCCTAACTAATGGCATTAGCCTTGCTGGGCTCAAGAGATCCCCAGCCTCCACCTCCAACCCTGGGCTGCCCCACAGGTGCACCCCACCACCCCCGGCTAGTGCCTTTTTTTTTTCTCAAAAGAATGCTTTTTAACACAAATATACCTTTAACTTGTGGAACCTAAGGAAGCTTGTAGCAAAGTCAAGAAGCTTGTGACATGGTGGGAAGAATGGCTGGAGATGTGGGACCCACTGGTTAGGCGGGCTCCCCCCTGCTTGGACCTTTGTCCCAGGGCTCTCCATCTGGATGGACAGCTTCTCAGAACACAACTGCTGCCCTCGGTTTCATAAAGGTGGCAGTTCCCACCCGGACATTGTCTCGTAAGTGGGAAATGGTCCTTGTTTCACTTAGACACTCAGAGAAGAGTAAACTGAAATGGGAGAAGCAGAGCCACCTACTCTTTTATGCCAAGCTGTCCTTGAAAGGGCAGGTGCCACTTGTGCTTCAGTATGGAACGAGTGTCAGATGGCAGACCCGAGAAACCCCAGAGGACTTCTGATTTCCTCGCCTGTATCCGTGGGAGAAGTAGGCAGAGCCCTGGGGGCAGACCCGTGTTTGTGTGGGCACCCCAGCCTGCTCCTTGAAAGCTCTGCGCTGATGCCTTGAGAGAAAAGAGGGGATGGGATGTTTGCTTGCTGTAAGTTAGAGTTGGTTCGGGATTCCTTTCATCACATGGGCCGGCTGTCAGCAGCTGATCCCCAGCCTGTGGGTCTTTTCGACGTCTGGCTTCTATAAAGAGAGGAAAGCTGGGCCACCCTCGTGCTCTGTGATTGCATTTATCCAGGCACCCCCTGATCGTGCTTCCTTTCTCTTTCCGGTGCCGTGCCGTTCCCAGGGACCCGTCTTTGCCGTTTCCTTTTCCAAAGGTGGCCAGCAGTTCACATCCGGAGGTGCCGACGCCCAGGTTTGTGAGCTCCCTCAGTTCTCGGGATCCTTTGTCTAGACTGGCCTCTGCTGGGTTGGATGCTGTTGCAGTGCTACACATTCTGGCCATTTGGGGTGGCTAGAGCACCACTAGTAGATAGACGTCCAGAGCTCAAATCTGGTCTCAGGTGCGTTCTAGCCCTATGACCATGGGCAAGTCACTTAACCCGTTTGCCTCAGCTTCTTCATCTGTAAAATAGAACTCATAGTAGTACCTACCTCCCAGTGGCTATAAGAATAAAATGAGATTATATTTATAAAGCTTAGCACAGTGCCTGGCACACAGTAGGTGCTTAACAAATGCTAGCTATATTTTTCTTATTGTTTTTATTATTACTTGAGAGTAGCCTAACTGATGGTAGTAGCCAGAAGCTACTCAACTGGATGAGATGAGCGATCAAGCTCAGTGAGACTATTTGGGGTTAGAAATATGGCTTATAATGAATGGCTCTCTCTCTTTTGTATTTTTTTATGTTGATCACAAACTAGCCTCTGTAGCAATTCCCTCCAAATAGCATTTCTAAGTGGAGAGAAAATATCAGACTTGGTGTCAGAGGACCTGGAGTTTGAACCTTGGCCCTCCTGCTTCCTCACTATCAGCTGGGGACTCATCGCCTCCCTCCCAGAGGCTTTGATTTTTCTTGGCTGTATAGTAAGGGGGTCAAACTCAATGGCGGCCATAATGCTTTCCACCTCCACCCTTCTGTGATACTCCGAGCATCAGTTGCGATGGCAGAATCCATTCGTTGTTTCCCACCTTGGGTGCCTTGAGGAATACCATGAACTCAGATGTGTAAGCTCTGGCAAACTTGATACAGAAATCATGACTTTATACTTTCACTCCAAAAAATACCTTGCCTCCGTTTAGCATTTTACAATGTCCACATTGGAGTGTACGTGTAGATTGGGAAGTTGCCATAACATACCAAAATCAGATAAAAGCAGTAAGTCATTGGGGTTCCTGTTAAAATCAGTTACATTTTTAATTTGTATTCTGAAAACAGTTATTAACTGGCTTTATTATTAACTTTTCTACAGATTTTGTTGTGGAAGACAAATTTTGATGAGATGAATTATAAAGATCTTCTGAAAAAAAACATCAAGAGGTTGCATTTTGATGCCCCACCTCATCTTCTTGATATCTACCCAAGAACTACTCATCATCATGATAGAAAGCCTGATTCAATTGAGGTTAGTATTAGCAGCTTCCTGAGAAGATTAAGGCCATCAGACCTGAGCTCTGTCCACGTCCCTTTTTTCACAGTTGGTCCATGTTTTTTTCTGTCCCCTCCTACCTTCTTGCTTCCAAGGAGGAAGTGACCCTTCTTTGTGCTGATGACGGCCCCTTATCTGAAGTCTTCCATCCCACCCTCCCATTCTCATCTGAGGCATCTCATCTCCTGCCTCTCTCTTGTATATTCACTTTCTTCCTCTCTCCTTCTGACCTTTCCAGGCTTCCTTCTTTTCTTTGCTTCTGAACCCCCAGATTCTCTAAGCACACATGTTCTTCCTCATAGGCTCTCTTATGCCAGCTGCAGCAGGGGCTCAAGGGGCTCTAGAAATGCTCACTGTCCCCACTGGCTACCATACCATGTCACTCCTTTTTACAGCCAGACTTCTACTGAGGAATCTAGGCTTTTTACCGCTCCATGCATTTTGTTTTCCTCCTTGACCACTCTTGAAAAGGGTCTCAAAAGCCCTCATGGGCCTCCTTATTACCAAATCCATTGCCTTTTTGGAAAACTTATCCTTGTTGCCTCCTCTGCATTTGATACAGTCGGTCACTGCATTCTTCTATAATTCTTTCTTCCCTTGGGTTTGTTGTAGAGAAAGATAGCTCTGAGTTAGCAGAGCAGACTTGACTGACAAGAGAATTTAGAAACAAGGTCTTGCTGGAAACAGGGGATCTCACAAAAAGTGTCCAGGGTGATGTCTTCAAAAGCTGGTACAGGAGATAGGAACCACAGCCCGATAATCCAATTTGTGAAGAGAGGAAGATGGGATGGTCTTTGTGTCTGCCACAAAAACAAATCCACTTCTCAGCCTTACTACTTCACTGGGAAGCTTGCTAGAAGATGTTACACAGTCCAAGATCCAGGGAAACAGCTTGAGATGAGATGTCTGACCAAACCACCATTAGACCAGGTTCCAAACAGCCAGCTTCAAAACTGTCAGTGTCCCTGTGAGTCCACTCCCAAGGTTCTAAATTCTCTTGTCAGTCAAGTCTGCTCTACTAATCTGTATTTCTCCACAACAGGTTCCATGACAAAATCCGGATGATTCTTACAAGCAGTTTGCTAGAGCAATTTCCCAGGGGAGATTTTAGCAGGAAAAGCTGAGGATTGAGTATCTCACTTTGGAAAGTATGGAGAACAAGAAGAATTCAATCAGTAGATAGTAAATACCAGGCTAGGCACTTAAGAATAGAGGAAGACAAACGTGTATAAGATGGAGGTTGGTCTCCTTCTTAAAGCAAAAAGCAAAGGGTCTTAAGGAATGCATCTCCAGTGTCTAGAATATCAGGGTTATAATGATTTTTTTTAACATTTATTAATAATCATTTTTAACATGATTACATGTTTCATGCTCCTATTTTCCCCTTCACCCCCCGCACTCCCCCCACCCATGGCCGACGCACTTTTCCACTGGTTTTGTCATGTGTCCTTGGTCAAGACCAATTTCCCAATTGTTGGTGGTTGCATTGGTGTGGTAGTTTCGAGTCCACACCCTCAATCATGTCCGCCCCGACCCATGCGTTCATGCAGTTGCTTTTCTTATATGTTTCCTCTCCTGCAGTCCTTCCTCTGAATGTGGGTAGCATTCTTTACCATAAATCCCTCAGAATTGTCCTGGGTCATTGCATTGCTGCTGGTACAGAAGCCCATTACATTCAATTTTACCACAGTATATCAGTCTCTGTGTATAGAGTTCTTCTGGCTCTGCTCCTTTCGCTCTGCATCAGATCCCGGAGGTCTCTCCAGTTCGCCTGGAACTCCTCCAGTTTATTATTCCTTTTAGCACAATAGTATTCCATCACCCGCATATACCACAGTTTGTTCAGCCATTCCCCAATTGAAGGACATACCCTCCTTTTCCAGTTTTTTGCCACCACAAAAAGCGCAGCTAGGTTATCATGATTTTTAATAGCTTCTGCGGGGAGAGGGATAGAAGAAGAGCTTTGGTACCAAGACAGAAGAAAAAGGATCTGAAAAAGCAGAGGGAAATCCTGGTGTGTGACGTTAGAGGGTGGCATGGAAGAAAGGGAGTAAGGGCCACTGAGCAGTTGGGGCTAATGAGCAAATAGGATCCCAGGAAACAATAGCAGCAGCTACTTATTAACTCTGATGAGCTAGATTCACAGGTGCCACCAGGTAAGAGTCAGAGAGCTGGGGTTTGGTGACTCCTTGGTCAGGATATCAAGGCAGGTTTTTGCCATCTAATAAAATTGAGAGAGGTCACTGCTCTCCCAAGGTGTGGGTCTACCACTTGCCAATGAATCTCTCAGCATTAAAGAGTACAGATCTTTGGACAAATTCCTGGAGATGTTTATGACAAGGTTATTAATGCCTTTGCTGCCAGTTGAATGATAGGTATTTAGAAGAAAAAGGCAAGCTTTAGGAAGTGGATGGCTGGTGAAGAAAGATGTTAGCTGAGAATGGGTTTTGGATTTCTGGATCCTGGTTTAAAATGGGAGTTTCTTATGCTTCTTGGTGTCATGGACCCCATGGCAGTGTGATGAAGCCTGTGGAACCTGTTTAGAAACATGTTTTTAAATGCATAAAATACAAAGGATAACAAAGGCAGCCAATGATAGGCCCATGGCCAGATGTGGGATGTACCTTATAAGGGCTGGTAAGAATATAGTTTTGCAAATCTAATAAAAAGAAGATTTAAAATTGAAAAAGAAGAAGCAAGGGGAAAATTGCCTATGTTGATTCACCAAGTTAAATACTATAGAAAGTATCTATGATATAGAAAGAAGAATAGTTGAAATATTTGGAGGATTATAGGGGGGGAATCCAAAAAGAAACGGGGTCTTATAAAACCTCTATTCTCAATTTGCTCACAGCCAATTAGGGAGGCAACTTGCCAATAACTACACTCAAACAAACAAGGTGCTGGATAAATGGAAACAAAATGGAGGCACCAGAGTTAAATAGGATTGGGAAAGGATTCCCATAGATGAGATTTAAGTTTGGACTTCAGGGAAGCCAGGAGGCAGAGATGTTGAGGGAGCACATTCCAGATATAGGGGTCAGTCTGTGAAAGTCCCAGGAGTCAGGAGATGGAGGATCTTATTTGTGAAATGGCCAGGAGGCCAGTGTCACTGAATTGAAGAGTATGTCTAGAGTGTATGGTGTGAGAAGAAATGTGGGAAGGCCAATCAATGAAGGGCATCAAATGCCAAACAGAGGATTTTGTGTTCGATCTTGATGGTAATAGGGAGCCACTGGATATATTGACTGGAGGGTGACATGATGCTTTTTAGGAAAATCACTTTGGTGGCTGAGTAGAGAATGGACTCAAGCAAGGAGAGGCACGAGGCCATCAGATCCCCAGCAAGCTATTGCAATAGGCCTGGTGTTGAGGTGATGAGGGCCTGCACTGGGGTGGTTTAGTGTCAGAGGAGAGAGAAGGGGCTGTATTCCAGAGATGTTAGGAAGTGAAAATTGACAGGCCTTGGCAACGTTGGATGTAGGCCAGCCCGGATGCCTGGGAGGATGTTAGTTCCCTTGACAGTAACAGGATAGGAAGCAGGGAGGGTTCACTGGAGAAAATAATGAGCCCCGTTTTGGAAATGGTGAGTTTAAGGTGTCTACAGGTGAACCAGTGCAAGGTGTCTAATAAACAGCTGAAGGTACAAGCCTGAAGGTGAGCAGAGGGTTAAGCTGGATAAATAGATTTGAGAATCATCAGCAGAGAGATGGTTATTGAATCCAGGGAGCTGATGATCACCACGGCAAGTCATATGGAAGAAGAGAAGAAGCCCAGGACAGGGAACCTTAGGGCACTGTGGCTAGCAGGCATAGCCCAGACAAAGAACCAACATAGGAGGTTTGGGAATGGGCAGAGAGATAGAAGGAGAACTAGGAGTCAGTGTGTCATTATTTGAAAAGAAAATCAAGGAGAAAGGGCATCAAGAGGCTGCAGAAAGACCAAGAAGGATGAGGCCTGAGAAAAGGCCTTGGACTTGGCAATTAAGAGGTCACTGGTAACTTGAGGAGAGCAGTCCCTGTTGAATGGAGATACTGGACGCCAGACTATGGAGAACTGAGCGGAATGAGAGGAAAGGAAGTTGGGGCAACAGTTCCAGCTGGCCTTTTCCGGAGTTTAGCCACAAAGGCAGGAGAGATATGAGACAATGGTGGAGATGGAAGGATTGACTAGGGGGTTTGAGAATGAGGAAGACCTGGGCGGGGGTGGACAGGTGGAAGGCAGCCGGGAGAAGGAAGGGGCAATCTGCTGTAGAGGGCAGGATGACCAATGGGGTCAGTTGTGCATTGGAGGGGTTGACCTTAGCAAGGAGACGAGCTACCTCTTCAGTGAGACAGGAGGAGATGGCACTGCCTCTGTTGTTTAAATGTCAGCAACTCATGATTCACCCTGTGGATAGTTCAGTGATCTTCTGTGATGGAAGAGGCCTTTGTATCTATTCCAAGCCGTTCATTTTACACATGAGAAAACCGAGGCCTGTGATGACCTGAAATCATGCAGTCACAGAAGCCCAACTGGAAAGGCTTCCTGATCCCTTGTGAGTGTGAGGAACAAAGGAGAACATGGGCCTGGACCATCCCATCCCTGGAAGCCAGAGGCACCAGTCTCCTTCCTGGCCTGTGGTCCAACATGCTTCAGGCTGCATCTCTCTTGGTGTCCTCCTGCACGTGTTATTTAAAATCACTTGGGATACTTGGAACTACATTTCCCGTGATCCCCAATGGGTTTCCTGTTTTGGATTACGTATTCAAGGTGAGCAGCAGGATCACCTCTTCTCCTTAGTCTTGGTAGAACCAGGTAATGAAGTCTGGCTGGTAGGAAGGTACCCCAGCTAACTTTGCTCTGTTGAATCTTCCTCCAAACCTTGGGCTGCTGGGATGAGACGAGCCTTACCAAGCACTTCCCTCCCATTCACCTGGCTTCCCATCAGAGTGTAGGCCATTCCTCCATCCATTCGTTCATTCATACAACACGGTCATGTGTTGAGCACCTTGTGTGTTAGGCATTAGAAACACAAAGACAAAACCAAAAAGTTTTGCCTTCAAGGAATGCACTCTAATAGGAGGAAAAAGAAAGCCCTAGTAATAGAGGGGATCAGGAAAGGCTTCCTAGAGGAGGTGGCTCTCGAGCTGAGTTGTGAAGGAAATAAAGACTTCTAAGAGATGGAGGTGCGGAGAGAGTGTGTTCCAGGTATGTGGGAGATGGACTGGGAACAGACAACAAATAACCCACTTTGGCTGCAGTGTAGAGTTAACAAAGTAATGTGAAATGGGTCTGGAATGTGAGGCTGAAGCCAGGCTTTGAAAGTTTTCAGAAATCACGTTGGGCAGTTGGTATTTTTGTCTGAGAAGCCAAAATAGAGCCACTAAAGTTTTTGAAGCAGGGCAGTGACCTGACCAGACGTCCGCTTGTATGGAGAAATATATTATTATATTGTTAGAAAAACTGTATTTACTAATACCATTTGAACCTAGATTTATGTGGCTACATACTGACTAACCTAAAAGAAGAGTTCAAACAATGGAGTAAGATTTTCCAAACAGTAACAAAATATTTCCTTATAATTAAAAACATTCTTTACCATTTTTAGCATAATTTATATATAAAATTCTTATTCTAACTTTGAGAACTTATTACTAAAATATATTTAAGGCCTATATATCTTATCAAGCATATTTGGAAGAGACAGACAGATAGATAAATGGATGGATACATAGATAGATAGATAGACAGACAGACAGACAGACATGGATAGATGGGTAGACAGACAGACATGGATGGATGGATAGCTAGATACAGATAGACATAGATGGACAGATAGACAGACAGACATAAATCTATCTATAGATAGACATGTATGTAAATATACACTAGTTCTTATGGACATAATATAATTATACATGCATATATAAATACATATCCTAGTTCTTATGTATGTATATTATAATCATAGTATGTGTGTGTATATATATATATCCTAGTTCTTAGAAAAAACAATTTAATCTTACTGCTTTCTCAAACTTTGCTATTCTGTTAAAATGTAAGACTTTTACGTCATTATCCTATCCACCGCCTTTTTGAAGATACATATTATTCCTGACACTTGTAACTAAGGGGAAATTGTGATCCTGCTGATTCAGGGGGAAACCGAGAAAGGTCCCAGCTGAAGCATGTTGGATGACAGGCCAGAACAACACCTCCTTCCTGCCCCTACACCTCTGGAATAGGAGTGTTACTGCCTTCTACTGCCCAGGGACTCAGGCAGGTGATTTTTCTTGTAGCCCTGAGAAAACTGGCTGCTCTATACCTTAGTTTACCTCTCTGTAAAAATCTGCCCTGAATCTGCGTAAGTGAATTTGGTGGTGTAGCTTAAAGGACAAACACGACTTATCTTGGAAGAGCACTTGGCGTCACTGGCGTGTGAAAAGCTGCTAAAGCAAAAAGCATCTGAGCTTCCATCTGTTGGTTTCCTTCTTAAGCTTTTTCTTAAAATAAAGTGAAGGCGTTAAGTCGGGGAGAAGAGAGCACCCCCTTTTCTGCAGGATGAGCATTGAACCTAAGTGCACTTCTGAATACAGATCAATTTCATTTTCAAATAGATTGAAATGGGGCCCCCACAAACCCTGAAGGCAGAGTGATGGTGACAGTGATAAACATAGTACTAATCATTATTAGCATAGATCTTTAAGGTCTGCAAAGTGCTTTACCAGAGTCTCATTTGGTATTCACAATACCCCTGGGAAGTATGTTATTATCTCTGTTTTACAGATGTGGAAACTGAGATAGAATTTTAGTGACTTGCTCAGAAACAACCAGCTACTAAGTTTCTGAAACGAGATTTGAACTCGGGTCAGGAAGACTAACTTTTGATAGTTTTTGTTTTGTTTTTACAAGGGATGGAGGGAGAAAGGGAGGGCATGTCCCATATCTCGAGAACCACTCCTCTCAGCACCCCAGGTCAAACTCTGGCAAACTCTGGCAACGTGTGTTGATAGAAAGTAAATTCTGGGGGCTTGGATGGAGTGCTGTGTTATGTTGATTCGTTTTGAGAAATTTGAGACTCAGCCAGTGTGTTTTCTGAATCAGACCTTAGTAATGAAGCTGAATGAATACAAGAAGGAGCGATGCAAGGGAAAGACAATTGTATTTTATTGACTTATCTGATGAGCTTTCTGGCAGTATCCTGGGAATCTTTTAACATATTTCACAGCTTATTTTCTGCCAGGATGGTTGATATTTTACTGTATGTTTTCTTTGAGGCTCATTTAGAATTTACATAACGATCTTAATTTTTTAGTTGGAAACCATTTGGCTTCTTTAAAAGCCCTCTCTCGGGGCAGCTGGGTAGCTCAGTGGATTGAGAGTCAGGCCTAGAGACGGGAGGTCCTAGGTTCAAATCCGACCTTGGACACTTCCCAGCTGTGTGACCCTGGGCCAGTCACTTGACCCCCATTGCCCACCCTTACCACTCTTCCACCTAGGAGCCAATACATAGAAATTAAGGGTTTTTAAAAAAAATAAAATAAAAAATAAAAGTCCTCTCTCCCCTCTCCCGGGTTTGCTAAGCACTGAGGTTTCCTTGATTCAGGGATGGTGAATCCTAACTAAACCCTGTTATCCCCTGCTGGGGGAATGGAATGCCTCATTTCTAAAAGGGCAGAGATCTCAGCAGTGGGACTGCCTCATAATCAGCAGAAAGGAGGCAACCTGAGCAGATGTGTTAAGCATAAAAGCCCATGTTCAGGCACTAGCCATGAGTGCTGTTGCCTTGTTATGAGCCTACCTCAGACTCAGAGACAAAAATTGGTAGTGTTCAATGTCTATCTCACTGAATGGATGACTCTTGGTCTAGGTCACCTTGATACCTGACATGACAACTACTTTTATTGTAAGAAGTCCTGGAGGAAAAGAAGCAGATTTTAAAGATCTCGTACATTCTTTGGAAGAAGCCCCATTGACTGACTTTCTCTCTGCCCTCCCTGGTCCTGGGTGCCAGAGCTAGAATTCCAGCATCCTTCTGTGAAATGTTGGAACTGAATGGCTCCCAGAACCCTTTTCACTTAATTAGTTTTCCCTCCTCTGGAGATATTCAGAAGCAAAGGAAAGCCCCGGGAGCAAGAATCTTGGGAAGGGACTTCAGGCTATCTAGTTTGACCCCCTCAAATTGGGAACTTGAGGTGCAGAGAAGGGAAGGGTCATACAGATAGTCAGTGATAGAATGTGGACTCAACTTCTCTGACTTCAGATTCAATGCTCTTCCCACTGAACCAAACTAGGGGTAAAGCCTGATGTTAAAATTAAGTGGAGAATAGAGGACAGGCACCATCCTGCAGAAGCCAGAATCAGAATAGAGAAAGATTCAAAATCATTAAGATCTAAAAAGAACATTGCTCAAATCACTTTTTCCATGCTTAGGAGATTTGTAATTGCCATACTATTAAGCCTATGTTATTCCCCCAGGAAATTACTAGGCAAAGAGGGAAACCATAAACAACATAACTTAAATATGATGTGACTATGCTTGATGGGTGTCCTGGGAAAAGGTTTTTAGCTGATCCCCACAAGGGATCAGTTTATCTTCTAAACTAAGGAATTTGATTGTTCATCTCCATCTGCTTGGACATCGCCATTGATCGTAAAGATAATTTTTCCTCTTAGCTTCAAGTCCTGCTGGGATATCCAGTTTGATTCCTCAGAGATTGTAAAATCCTAAGTAGCACTAACTGAATTTCTCACTGGTCATAACTTTTGTACTTAGTCACAGAACTGAATGTCAATTATTAGTGTTTCTAGAGATCAGCTAGAATGCTCTTGCCCCCGACTGTTTCCTCTCTTTGGAAAGGACAGTGAAATTATTGGGTTTTTTCCAATGGCACATTCCAGTGGCAACTCTTTTATACACAACTCTAGGAAACATCAGTCAGTTGGTTTAGTTAGAATACAGATGTTTTTCAAAACAGCCTCTCTCTGAGTGGCACAATGTTAGACATTTGGGACTCAATCAGGTGACTCAGGTTGGCCCCATCTTTTATAGAATCTGATTGTTTCTGTGGGTGAACAGTTTCTTGTGCACACTAGATGGCAGCAGATAAAAGAGAATAAAGAATCCACTCTGGGCTCCCAACTTGGGGAAGAAGACTGGCCTCCTTTCATTTCAGCTCTTTTCTCTCCCTGAAATGAACTTGGGACTTATTCAAAGCTGACTTGGCAGGAATGAGACTGTTTGCCTTCACCTCAGTGAAGTCATGAGGGAACAGATTTCCTCAATGGCAAAATTATAGCAAAGTCGTAGTTGTCCCACTCATTCTCACCCCTATATCCGAAGAGCCTGGTCATCCACACAGTCAGGACTGTTATGATGAAGAACAATAATTTGTTGGTGGGGCAGGAGTACCTGGGAGAAGACAGATGTGCCAACTCCTCTGCGCTTTGGGCTACATTTATGGAAATGGTCTTACTGCTTATAAAAATCATGGCTACAGTTACCTAGCAACTGAAGCAGCTTTCAAATGAACCAATTTTTAACTCAACACACATGCATTAATGTTGTAATAAGCACATGGTACATTTTTGATGGATCTGTGAACCAATCAACATATGAGGACTTCTGTCCTTTTTATCCCTTGTTCACTATATGACTAGTGGAGAGGGGAGGATTGAAATGAATGACTTGTTAAGGCCCATTCCAACCCTCGATAGATCTAGGACCCCTAAATCCTGATCACCTTCCATCTTGCCTTTCCTCCCTTAATAGAGTTTTGGGGTTTTTTTGGTTTTTTTTTTTTAAACCCTTAACTTCTGTGTATTGACTTATAGGTGGAAGAGTGGTAAGGGTAGGCAATGGGGGTCAAGTGACTTGCCCAGGGTCACACAGCTGGGAACCTTAATAGAGTTTTACTTGAGGTCAGTGAGACTGGTTACTTGTGAAGTATTCTTCTCCTATTCCCTTGAAGCATCAGGAAGAAATAGCATCCATCTGAAGCTAGTCTTTTTCTTTTTCTTATAGAGTATCTTCCTGTCCAGAAAACTCTAATGTTAAGCATTTTTATATACAGATTAATCCCAAGCTTGAAGTGGTCAATTTACAGACTTCGGACCCACTTGTTGTGGACGTTGTTTCTTCGGATGCTTCGAATTCCGCAGTAAGTTTGCTTTATCTATCTTTAAATTTTGTCATTATTTTATTCCAGTAATAAATTTCCACCTAAGTTCTCCAGGGTTACATGATTCGTGTTCCCTCGCCCCTGGAGCTGGCAAGCCAGTAGCTCAAAACCTATTGCCATATTCATTTATGTAAGAGAGTGATCTTACAGCGCCAACCCCCCCCCCCCCCAGTCCTGTACCCATATAAACAGTGGGGCGTTTCTCCTCCCCCATTCTTTCTCCCTAGTCCCTCAGGGTTGGCCTGGGTCACCAAGGCTCGCACGTTTGGGCCTCCTTCCTGAGTGAGTTGGTTTTAGAGTGGCCAGGATCAGCCCTGGCTGAAAGGAAATCCATGAGTTTCCATTAGATGATGTGAATGAAAGGCGGGGCTCATCTCCCAATATTGAAAGAGGAGAAACTGTATTGGCAAGCTTGTTTCTAATGGCCACCAGAGGGCGCCGTATCCGCTCGGGCTCGAGCCTGAAGCTCCGCGTCTCCTCAACGGAAACCCTAGTGAGGTACCCCTGAGGCGGCAGCAGCAGCTGCCACTCACAGACTGCGTGCTCTGTGCGGCCTTCCCGGCTGGCCACAGGAGCGAGCGCCATTAAACTCCTGGGCTGACGGATCCAGGGTCCAAGCACCCCCCCATCCCCCCCCC